>NC_141544.1:30932774-31252774 GCF_021556685.1 Rattus norvegicus | reverse complement strand
AAAGGGAAATTTAAGCAACAATATGAAGAACAAATTGGCTGACAGCTCAGGTTCATGTTTCCCTATATTGATCTGAGGCATTTCTTCAAGCGTTTTTTTCAAATACATGTAAAACCTAGCCTTTGAGATATATCCTTTGTGAGGTTCTCAGCAAGAATAGCATAGTGAAGAGGTAAGGCCATTTCACTATGCCTTAGTCCTGAACGTTGCAGCCAGTCCCCCATTTCCACTTTATAGCAAACACAAAGTCAGCTAAGTATGCGTGGGTGGAATCTGATTATGTTAAAAAGTCTGTACGGTATTTCTGAGTCACAGAGAAAAGGCATAATGAACTTTTATGGATAACAAGTTGTATCTCTCATGTGCAAATACATATACAAGCAGACATATACAAACAGCATACTATACATTATATATCACATGCATATATTTATTATATATACATGCATATAAATTTCCTAATAGTGTATGTGTTCATATGCGTTTGTGTGTGTGACATAAGAAGTGCTCAGAATAATAGATGGGATCTTCATCAGTCAAGGACAAGGACACTGATTTCATTTCTATTGCCATGATAAATAGTATGACCAAAACCAACCTGGGTAGGAAAGGGTTTATTTCTTCTTACAATTTAGACTCCATCATAAAGGGAATTCAGCTGAGAAATTCTGATCAGGCACCTGGAGTCAGGACTAAAGCAGAGGTCATGAAAAGGCTAATTACTGGCTTGTTCCCCATAACCTGTTGAGCTTGCTTTCTTACAACACCCAGGACCACCTACCCAGAGAAAGCATTGCCAACAGGAAAATGACCCACAGATTTGCTGATGGAGGCATTCTCTCAGATAACACTAGCCTCTATAAAATTTACAAATATCTAACCAGAGAAGCAATATAGACAGTCTGGCAAGCAGTGGCTAAGGCCAGAAGTATTTCAAGTGTATAAGTCTTCACCAAACCTGAGTCACCCCTGATTCTGCCTATTGGAATATTGCTAGCACGAACCAGATGGTGCCTAAGCGAGCATCACTTAAACATGGATAAAGAAATAAATAAATACTGCCTGCAGGAAATTATCAGTGTTAAATTATGATGGACATTAGCGAAAAAAATCCAAATTAAGTGAACTTTCTTCTTTTATCTTGATCTCTCTTTAGGACTAATGACCAAAAATGAACATTGAAGGGGATAAGGTTTTTTTTTCCACCACATGCATAGACTGAAAGATCACTTGGCCACGTGATCTTGCTTTTTTCTAAATAGCTTTATTATAAATGAGAAAGTGAGCTTTCCAAAGACTTACCAGGCTTAAGTGCTTCTTTGGAAAGAGGCAGTAAATGAAAAGCCAATCTGTCACAGGGCTTAAAAGGTCCTGATGATCTTTATCGATAGCCAAGTCTTGAAGAAGAGCACTAAGTCACACTCGGGCCAGTACTGCAGGGCCAGCAACAGGAGGCTTACAAAGAAATGTAAATTATTTTTAAAGATGCTGATGGGAAAGCAAGAAACTTCAGATAACATTTCTGATAGCAGCTGCCAGTGATGCGCAGTACAAACTCGGGAAGAAGATAGTTCTGTGTAAATGTCTTCTATGAGTGGAAAGAGTGGACTTACCACTAAGATACTTCATTGTTCAGGTGCTGTAGGTCTGTAGAGGCAACAGGAACTTGGCCCATTAGACTTTGGTTTTGTCTTCAAGCTGGGCAACTGGAAGCACCTGGTATCTTAGGGAAACCATCAGTAAGAAAACATCCTTAGGTACCATTGAGTCCCCATGATAAGTCCTGAATTCTGCGAGCATTATTATGGACAGGAGTTATACTCTAAATGTTGGGAATTTACTTCTATCTTAAATTTGACTTCAGTTAGAAGTGGTTTATAACAATTTTATGCATCTGTTTTATTGAATTCTTTAGTCTCTTTAATCAACCCAGCACCACAGAAAGTTGGCTTTGAAAATATGAAGTCTGCGTGTGACTGAACCAACTCTAGGGAGACAGGGTCTTCGCGGATATTAAACAAGCTTAGCTCATCCCCTTCATCGACAAAGTCTCTGAGTGTCAGCCAAGGAAGAGACTAGACATGTCTCTGGATTTTACCTGGATTTCAAACCCATGGCTACCTTACTTTAATTTTCAAAGATAATTAATGATTTCCCCAGGACATTCATAGGTAGACATTCTCAAAATTGTGTAAGCATGTGTGGCTGTCATTTTATTGCTTATATACTTCTTCTATGATATCCTTATTTACATTGTATATTCCAAATTCACCAAATCTATAAGGCTTGCTATAAAATGAAGGAATCCTCATCAGGGATGACTTCCCAAATACAAAGTGCCTTTAGTCCTCTGTTGAATGTTGACATCAATATATATATATATATATATATATATATATATAGATAGATAGATAGATAGATATAGATATAGATATAGATATAGATATAGATATAGATATAGATATAGATATAGATATAGATATAGATATAGATAGATAGATATAGATATAGATATATACATATTGATATATATTATATTATATGAGATCATTATATATATACATATATATATATATAAAACTTGAAATAATTTTTATTCAAGATCAAGCTTCTGCAGCCCATAAGGTTTTGCTTTGCATTACCCATGCTCTGTTGCTGTGTTTACCACCTTGCTTAGATTCCCATGAGAAATAATAAAGACTCAATGTATTTTGTACTATGCCAGCCCAGTACCTTAAAGCATATTTTCTATGGGTAATAAGTTATTCAAAATAGCTATGAATAATCTGCCATAAAATACATGACTGATAGTGACCAATAATACCACCAACTGACATGGGAATGATAAATATCCAAAATAAAACCTATCTCTTGGTAATGGTTTCTTCATATATTTTTTAATTTTACTATATGAATCCCATAGGATATACATTTTTCCCAATCTGTGAAGTCATTATTGTTTGTATAGAAGTTGATAATTGCACACTCAAAATTCAATGACAAAATTAAATGTTGGAAAAATCAAGAATTACAATTCAGGTCCAGCTAAGACAGAAAGTATAGAGCTAACTTTTAAAGAACCCCAACAAAGCTGCACAATAATGTCTGAGATCTGAATCTGAAGAAGAATTGGTGTCCTGTGAATTCAAATGTAACATTATAAATGTCCTTAAAATCTCTTTTTCAAATGTGCTTCCTGTCTCCTTACAAAGAAGTATATGAGTCTCTCAAAGGAAGATGAAATCTACTTTTTTATATTTTCCATAAATCACAGGATGCCTTTCTTTTTTAAAATGCTCATTAAGTTGAACAGACTTCCTGTGAAGAAATATTTGGCCAATTTAAATTTTCTAAAGAGTGAAAGCTCTTGAAGTTATAGGAAAGCTTTCATGATCTAGAACTACAGAACTATGTAAAATGTTTACTTAAAAAGCAGAGAATCTCAGGCCTTATGTTTGATATTTTGTTTGACATTATTGCTTTTCATTACAATTTCACTTTCTATTAATACTGATGATAATGTTATCTTCGTATTTCTTACTTATTTCTTCTTTCTTCCAAGGTTTAGTTTCAAAATCACTTATTGGAGAAAATTTATTCGATGCAATGACTCAATTATTTATATAGATATTTTGTCTGACTGTCAAGACAAATTGATTTACTGATGGGCATTAGTTTAAAAGGTATATAATAATGTCTATAAAGATTGTGGTTCAATATATAAATTTTACATGTTGGGCTGGAGAGATGGCTCAGCGGTTAAGAGCACCCGACTGCTCTTCCAGAGGTCATGAGTTCAATTCCCAGCAACCACATGGTGGCTCACAACCATCTGTAAAGAGATCTGATGCCCTCTTCTGGTGTATCTGAAGACAGCTACAGTGTACTTATATATAATAAATAAATAAATCTTAAAAAAAAATTTTACATGTTAATGCATACAAACAGCTCTAAAACATTGTCTGATGAATAAGAAATTAGACTCTAATTTCTAATTTGACATTTAAAACTTATTCCACATTTTAAGGTTATGGTTTAGTAAATTTATTTAGAGTATTCGTGAATATATAGTGTACAAAATGCCTTTCCATTTGAAACAATGGGTCCATAAGCATCACCTTTCCACAGAGTCTGAAAAGGTACCAAGCATGTTTCCAAAGGGAGGTAACCAACAGTCCTATTTTTTCTGTTACTGTACTTACCAAACACAACAGTCAGCAAGCCATGACAGCCCTATGTGTTCATTCATTGGTGGCATGCAAATCTTCATGGTAACTAGCAGCGCTCTGTGTACCCACTAAAGAAAATAATGCCTGGTACTAGAAACTTACCCAACTAACCAAGACTAGTGAAGTCATGGATCTTGGAAGAAAACCTACAACTGCCACTTTACTAGATCACTGCAATTCTTAATTATACTCTAAATATTTAACCTGATACCCACAGATAAGCATAGTCCTCAGCCCTCACCAAGGAAATTTCTCTTTGTAATAGAAAGAGTCAATTGTAGAAAACTACAACCAATAAAATGTGCATTTGTAACCCCAGTCCCAGTGGCTATATCTACAATACAACTCTTGCAAATAAGGCTCGGTTTGGGACATGGTAGAAAAAGAAGTGCTTTTGTCTCAATTGATTTTGTTGTTGTTGTTTGATTTTGGTTTTGGTTTCTCAAGACAAGGTTTCTCTGTGTAGCTCTGGCTGTTCTGGAACTTGCTCTGTACATCAGGCTTACTTCAAACTCAAGAGATCTGCCTCCTAATTGCTGGGACTAAAGACATGCACCATCACTGCCTGACTTTACTCTATTAACAGCAGAAAGTGAAATGGCAACTCAATTCCCATGAAGACTACAATTAACCATTATGTAGCAAAAGTTCTGGCATCATTGTTCCCAAAACTTTCTGTTACTCTTTTTCTAATGTACTAACAACTTTATTTACTTCCAACACTTCAAAAGTCCCTCACACTTACATAGCAAAACCTTCTTCAATTAAAAGTTTAACCCTGTGTCCTCAGATCCCTACTGTATATGTCCCTTAAGATGTTCAGTAATGTTTTAAACTCAATGAATCCTTCAGGTGAAATAGCATGGCTACCCCTGAGATCAGCTTTCATTGTTAATATTACCATACCTACTGATCATATATTCCTGAATGATTGTTGGAAGAGGTGAGGTGTTGCAGTCATGCAAAGACTTAGATTATAAGAAGACCCATGTAGATGGGAAACTGATGATCACTGTGGTTTAATAAAATGAGAGAACATATGGCAAGACTACAAGTGGAAATGTTTTTGTAGGATGGACGTTTACCCAGAGAAAGAAAACAACTCTTAAATAATGTTGAGCCAGCTAAGAGGATCTTCCTTTACCATCAACAATCTGCTTGTGAAAATCAGACTTGGTGTTAAAATATTTATTTTTAAGAATGTAATATAGTTACAACATTTTTCCTTCCCTTTTCCATTCCCTAGCCCTCCCACTTGCCACTCATTACTCTATTGCTATTGTTTTCATATACACACATGGAAACACATACAAATTCCTAAATATAGCCTGCTCAGTCGGTATAATACGACTTAAATGTATGTTTTCAGGGCTAAGCATTTGGGATTAGATAAGCAACTAGTGTGCTCTTTCTTGAGGAAGAATAATTGTTCCACCATCAGCCTCCCTTCGTTGCCTGTGGTTCTTTTGTGCTGTTGAAGCCTTTGCAGACTTTCTAGCATCTGCCTTAGCCTGTCTAATGTCGGTCCTTGTTCAACTCAAGTTGATGAGACTTTATAAGTGTAGCTTCCAACATTGCAGGGAATTACTAGGAATCACAGTCACACAGAAACCTCTCTGGTTTCCTGGCTGTTAAAATCCTTCTGTTGCTTCCTCAGCAATGTACCCTGAACCTTAGGTGTTTAAGAGTTGTATCTTAGAGTTCAGGCTGACAGGAGCCAGATGTAGATCTCTCCTGAGAGACACAGCCAGAACACAGCAAATACAGAGGCGATTGCCAGCAGCAAACCACTGAACTAAGAACAGGACCCCCACTGAAGGAATCAGAGAAAGAACTATAAGAGCTTGAAGGGGCTCGAGACCCCTTATGAACAACAATGCCAAGCAACCAGAGCTTCCAGGGACTAAGTCACTACCTAAAGACTATACATGGACTGACCCTGGACTCTGACCTCATAGGTAGCAATGAATATCCTAGTAAGAGCACCAGTGGAAGGGGAAGCCCTTGGTCCTTCTAAGACTGAACCCCCAGTGAACATGATTGTTGGGGGAAGGGAGGCAATGGGGGGAGGATGGGGAGGGGAACACCCATATGGAGGGGGAGGGGGAGGGGGAGGGGTTAGGGGGATGTTGGCCCGTAAACCGGGAAAGGTAATAACACTCGAAATGTAAATAAGAAATACTCAAGTTAATATAAATAAGTAAATGAGTTGTATCTTAGATACTGGGCTCTATCACACTACATTTTATTGACTGGGTTTTTCTGAAATTGTCTCTTTCTGTAGCAAATATCTGTGGATGTATGGACAAATATTTAGGGGAGGGGTGAGTTTGTGTTGTTATTCACAAGACTTATAAATCAGCTGTTCCAGTCATTGTGAACTATTCAGATGAAAAGTAAACATTTAAAGTACAAAAACATACAGATACAATCCTAATCAACACAATCTTTATCCATTTTCACCAGCAAGAATAGGTAACATTGTATTAATAAATGGTAAAGAAAAAGATTTAAAGTTCCTATAAAATTGAACAAAATTTACTTAAAGAACTCCTGCCAATACAGATGTGAAGTCAGCCACAAGGCAATGCGAGTGAGATCCTGGGTGTGACAGAAGAACTTGTAATAACAGTAATAAAATCTTTTCTATTGTATAATACAATGGCAAATTTTTGAAAAATATTCCCGTCTCACATTGATTGTCATACTGTGTTTTCAGTAAATGGACAAAATCTGAGTGAAGGTGTTTCTATTTCACTAAACAATTCCACTTTTCCAAATGGATTCATATTGATTTTTATGAATGCCTCCTCACAAAAATAATGTGTTTCTGTCTGTTATAACTACCAGTTACCTCTTCCTGTTATTGTAACATAGCAATTTTTCAAGAAAATAAACATTCCAGAACTAGGTACAAAATGCATTTTAAAGAGTCCCAAAACAACAAAGGAGGAAAATGTCTTGGACCTTAGAAATATTAGTAGTTTATTCTTTGTCTAGATAAAAATTTTATATCAAGACATTATAACAATAGTTATTAAACATGGTTTTAATAAATACTATTATAAGGGAATGACATTTGTTATGTGTAGCAAACCTCAGATTCATCAAGAAAGTGCATATTAGTTGTATATGTGCTCTTCTTACTGTGTATGACATTCTAACATGAGAATTAATGTAGACACTTAGTAATTAGGGTCTTCATGTTACAAGTACTAACAAGGTTCTTGAACATAATTCTAAGTCAAAAATTCCATATTATGTGTTAAGTACAGACTGGAGCCTAGCATGGCTGCCCTCTGAGAGGCCCAAAAAGCAGCTGACAACAGCTGGGATGAACAGCAGTCTCAATAAACCTGGGCCCCTGAGATCTCTCAGATACTCAGCCACCTACCAGGCAACATACAGGGACTGGTCCAAGGCTGCTGACACACATACAGCAGAGGACTGCCTGGTCTGGCCTTGGTGAGAGAAGGTGCACCTAGTGTTTGAGAGACCTGGGACCCCAGGGAGAGGAGAGGCCTGGCAGGGTAGATGGGGTTTGGGGGTATAGGGATATCTTCTTGGAGACAGGGGAGGGCACAATGGGAGGGGGATAGAGAAAGATGGTGTTGGGATGGTGATGGTGATGGTGACAGTGATGATGATGACAATGATGATGAAGAAGACCAGCAGTAACAAGGATTTACCTAAAGGTTATATAATTTGGTGTTTAACATGTGAGAAGGGTAACCATATGTTCGGATATACCAATAGCAATCCTTACCTTATATTCTTTTACAGTTTCCATTAAAGTGCTGATTAGTTCACCATCTGAGGACTTTTTTTCAGGTAGTGTTATTAGCTAAGGGTGTAGAGAACAACACAGTTAATTTATGAACTCTCTGCTTTCACTTAGTTTACCTTGCATTCAGAGGAAATGAAAAGCAGACATAAAATACCTAAATTGGAAATTGTCACTCTGTCTCACAGAGAGCTGACATAGAGTAATACAAAAGAAATTCTGTCATCTGTGACAACATGGCTAAAGTTAACAGACATTATGATAAGTGAGATAAAGAAAGCACAAAGAGCTCATGAAATTCTCTGAGTTTTATAATTTTGGCCTCTTTCTCAAACCCTTACCATGGGAAACCATTAATTCGGGTCTCAGAGAAGTGCTATTAAATGCTATTATTTGAAAACCTCACATATTAAGCATGATATGTGATATGGATAATAATCAAAGAATACCTCATGCACTGGCTTTAACTGAATTACTCCTTCCTTTGCGACTACACAGATATTAACTCTAAAATAAGTCAGTGTCTAGGCTAAGAAAACTTTAGCCCTTACTTTATTGAATTTTATAATTGAGATATTTACTTTAATGGAGCTAAGAATCTTAAAGATATTTTTACTGTATAAATCAGTAGTAAACAATACAGCAGATGCAGCACAAGAGTCATTTGTCTTCCCATTTCTAATACTTTAAAGTTAACCTCTACTATGAACAGAGTTTGCTTTGTTGTTTTTGGAATTAATCTTACTATTTGAATACATTTAAAAACATATAAGAAGAAAATAATACACAAATGCCTAAATCAAAGAGGATGTTTCTTCTATGGTGAGTAGATATAATTTTAATCCAAGCAAACATGAATTCTAAATAATTTTATTTATGAAGAAATCTTACTAACCACATTAAACAATAATATTAAATCCTAGATTCCAAGAAATATAAACAAAACTATAGGGTAATGTGTCTATTTTGAGACTTGGAAAACTGATTTTCTTACTGATATATTTAAATTAAAAATTTATGAAAATGTAAAAGCTTCTTTATATCTTATATTGAATTATAACTTGGAAAATTACACTTTAAAAATAAAAAGAATGACAATCTTATATTTCAATATCAAAACTGTACTTTTTGCTGAATAATTTAATTGGATCCAAACAAGGTAAGTTATAAACATTTCACTCTCAGATGAATTGATGATTTCCTTTCATGTTGGTGATACTCATAAAAGAAACTCATTCTCATCCATGCAACAAATTGGAACCTGAGGCGAAAAGTTTATTGCTCTCCTGTGAATGGATGGGTAGCTGCCTTAGCCGAAACCCTCATTTGTCTAGAGACATCTATGTACATTTATACTCAGCCTTATTCTTTCCCTAAAAGTTACAGATCCAGGCTAAGGAGAAAATTCAGTGCAGAAATTTCTCTTTTGTTGCTGTGATAAAACACCAAGGCTACTTATTGAAGAGAGTTTATTTGGGCTTATGGTTCCAAAGGGATGAGAGTTAATCATGGCAAGGAAACATAAAAATTAAGTGGCAGGGATGGCAGCCAGGAGCTGGGAAATCTCATGATCAAACATCATCAAACAAAGCAAACAAGAAAACTACCCTTGCCTCTCTCAAACCTAAGCTTCAGCAGCAATCTCTCAAGGTTTTTACTGGCTGCATGTTTCTCACCAAGTATTAATTTCCTTCTTTAATCACTCAGCAAAACTTACAGTAATTATTATTATTATTATGATTATGATTATTATTATTATTATTATATCATTTTTATGGTCCAGTCGCTATCCTTCTCTAAGTCTGCCCTCCTACAATTCCTCCTCCAGAGTCTCCAAAAGGATGTCCCTACCCTCCAATCTCCACCCCACCAGATCTCCCTACTCCCTGAGGCCCCATAAGTCTCTTGAGTCTTATGTGCCTCTTATCTCAGTAAGGCTGGACCAGGCAGTCCTCTGTTGTATATGTGTCAGGGGCCTCATATCAGCTGGTGTATGCTCCCTGGTTGGTAGCTCAGCATCTGAGAGATCTCAGAGGCCCAGGTTAGTTGATATTGCAGGTCTTCCTATGACATTGCCCTCCTCTTCAGCTTTTTCCAGCTTTTCCCTAATTCAACCCCCCAGTGTCCCTGGCTTTTGTCCATTGGTTGGGTGTAAGAATCTACACCTGACTCTTTCAGCTGCTTGCTGGGCCTCTCAGGGGGCAGCCATGCTAGGCTTCTGTCTGTAAGCACACCATAGCATCAGTAATATTGTCAGGCCTTGGACACTCCCCTTGAGCTAGATCCCAATTTGGGCCTTTCACTGACACTCTATAGCAACTCCCTAGCATTTATCCATCAAAAACATTTTAAAATCTTACTCATCCAACAGGTTCGAGGTCTTCCCCTCCTTTCACTCCTGCCAGAATTTAGTCCCTAATTATAAAGTGACTATTGTGGAAATCTTTGATAAATAGAATCATGTCATATTTGTTCTTCTGTGAGTTGCTTATTTTACTTATCAACTCCTATAACTCAATTACAAAAATTACATGGTCTAATTGATTAAAAAACAGAGCAAGGTGGAAAGATGGCTCAATGGTTAAGAGAATTGGTCTCTCTTCCAGAGGACAGGTGTTTGCTTCCCAGCACCCAAACACATGGCCCTCTTCTGCCTCTGTGAGTAATATATTCAAGAAGTACACAGACATGCACACATACAGACAAAACACCCATAGAAATGATTAAAAATGAACCATGAAAGTTTAAATTTTTCAAATTGGCTAAATTCTTAAACATTTTTCAAAAGAATGCATACAAATGACCAATGAGTTCTACCAAAAGATGCTTACTGTCGTCAATTAACAAAGAAAGATACTAATGTATACCATGACTAGATATACTGTTCTGCAAGGTTGGCTGTTTCAGTTTTCTTCTGTGTGCAATAGCCTCTCTATTTGTAGCCATAACATGTTCTTAAGGACCTTGCAGGGAACTGGCAACTGGTTCATATAGCATAAAATATGTTTGTCAAATGAGGTGTTTTCTATAGCTATTTTTCATGTTCAATGAACTAAGAAAAACCTGGTCTGTCCAGTTCTCTGCAAGGTCCTAGAGAAGGTTTGACTACAAATAAAAAATGAAACTGGTAAGAGCTACCCCATGAGTAGGAGACTGGGAAGAAGGGAGTCTCAATCATACTGTAAAGTCAACAGATGATAGATAAATAGACATACAGACAGATACATGATCCATGGATGCATAGTGTATGGACAAATAGACAGAAAGATATACAATAAACGGCATATGAGAGGCTCCCAGGATTCAATGGGGATGCCCTTAGCCAAAATGTCCAACAGTGGGAAATGGGACTTGGAGAGACCATTTCCAGTACTTAGATAGGGCCTCCATATGAGAGATGGGTCTACTCATGCATCTTCAAAATTTTGGACACAAAATTGTTACTATTTAAAGGAAATGTAAGGACAAAACTGTAGCAGATACTGAAGGAAAGGCCAACCAGTGACCAACCCAACTTGGGATTCAACCCATGGGCAGACGTCAAACCCTGACATGGTTATGGCTGCCATGTTGTGTGCTTGCAGACAGGAGCCTAGAATACCTGTCCTCTGAGAGGCTCTACTAGAGGCTGACAGGGACAGGTAAAGATAGTTACAGCCAATCTTTGGTCTGAGGTCAGGAACCCCAATGGATGAGTTAGAGGAAGGACTTAAGGAGGTGAACGGGATGGCAAGCCCATAGGAAGAACAATAGTGTCAACTAACCCTGACCCCTCAGAATTCCCAGAAGCTAAGCTGGTCTGTGGTGCCTTCTACACATATGGTAGAAGACTACCTAGTCTGGCCTTAGTGGGAGAGGACGTGCCTAATCCTGAAGAAACTTGCTGCCCCGGCAAAAGGGGGAGGGGGCTTGAGGTGAGGGGAGAATCTTCTCAGAAACAAATGGGAAAAAATGGGGATGATGAAACAGGGGAGGGTAGACTGAGGATGGGGGCAACATTTAGAACGTAAATAAATAAAATAATTTAATATCAAAAGTATTCCAAATAAATAGATAAATAGATGAAAAAAATCTCACTACATGAAGTTGGAGAAATAGCTCAATGGTTAGAAGCAAGTACTACAGTCTTAGAGAACTGCAATCAGTTCCCAGCTTCCACATCATTAAGTTGCTCACAACAACCTGTAACTTCAGCAACAGGAGATCACACACACACAGCACACACACACACACACACACACACACACACACACACACACACACACCCTACAAAGGACCCATCAGAGTTCTGCTCTGCTAAAATGCCAGGATCCTATAGTACCAGAACACTGTGTGTTCTTAATTCAGGTGATTATACTTTTGATAATTATTCTTGAGTAAAAACTACATTAATAAAAATTAATAAAGTTGACGAGTCTATAAAGCTAAAAAGTTGTTATTATCTATAATATATGCCTATATTTTATCTCTAATTATTTTCATGTGAGCTCATCTCTGAAGGAAGTAAGGTGCTAAAATTATGTTGGGATTTTTCTTTTGTTTTACACCAAAGGCAAATCTCTCACAGGAGCAATATTGATTGATTGATAAGTCAATCTCACCACTGGCATCTTCATGGATCCCTCAAGACAGGCATTAATTAAGTATACCTTAGAGGCACCTAATCTGAGGTAACTCTTTTCAGAAAAAAAAAATCTGAAATTCACATTATATTAGAATTCTTATAAAAGCCACATTATAATAATTGATTAAATTTACCCATTCATCAAACACAATAAACTTTTGCTTTTAAACATTTTCTTATTTGTGTGATTGAGTATGTGCCCAGGCCAGACGATAATTTATAGCAGTTGTTTCTCTTCCCACCACAAGTCCTGGGATCAAACTCAGGTTGTCAAGATTGATGGCAGATGTCTACACCCTTGTCTGAGCTATCTTGCTTGTCAAAAACAAAAAAACAAAACGAAACAATAAAAGATTATTTTAGCTTTATTTATCCGTGTGTGTGTGTGTGTGTGTGTGTGTATGTGTGTGTGGTGTGTGTGTGTGTGTGTATGTACCCAGAGAACAATTTATTGGAGCTGGTTCTCTTCCGTCATGTGTCCAATAGAACTTAGATTACCAGACCTTCCCAGCAATAGCCTTTACTGACTGAGCCATCTCAGTAGCTCCCTGAAATACTATGATCAAATACCACACAAAACCTCTCCAACATAAGACATAGCAGCTCAGAAGAACACACTCTCGGACCTGTTTTCAGACATTTTCGACAATGTTCTTAGTAAGTTCTTTCTGATAATATGATTCTCTCTGGGGGATGAGTTTGACTCTGCCACTAAATAGCAGCCATCTTGATCTGTTTATGTGACCTTAGAAATGTATCAGACTTGTTGGTTTGGGAACAACATGAATTACTTTTAGTCTGGATTTGGAAATTCCAATGTAAAGAAGTTATCACACTTCAAGTTCAATAAGTTTTTCCACTAAGTTTTCTCACTATTTTGAAGGTTCAATAGCTACTTAAAATAATGAGTCTGAAGTTGGGGATTTAACTCAGAGGTAGAGCACTTACCTAACAAGTACAAAGTCCTGGGTTTTGGTCCTCAGCTCCAAACGAAAAAGGAAAATTAAAGTAAGTAGTTCTTTTATGTGTTAAATGATTGAGGTATGTGGTGAAGTGTCTTCAAGTTTTCTAACATCAGTAATAAACTTCACAATATTTTTCCATAAGCATGGTAAATTGTAGGATGATAATTTGAATTATGGGGCAGTTATAAATGCCATTGATAAGTAGCTTTAATTGCAAAGTACCTGTGTTGTCTCCTCTGTCCATGTATGAGAAAATGTTACTTAATGGAAAAACTTATTAAAATTGCTGATTGATTGATGACAGGTAGGCAAATGTATAGATGACTGAGATGTTTATAAAAATATTCTAGTCAATGACCAAAGGCATGTTAAGAGGTACCATAAGAAAGTATCATCTAATAATGTTGTAGATTTCTTAGTCTTTGTAATTGATGCTTGCATAGTGAAATCACTCTAGTGAGCCAGTCATCCAGCAGGCAGTTTTCCATTTCACCATAGCCCAAAACCTGAGAAGGAATCAAAGGTGTGAGAAGACTTGAGCTATAGCATTGAGTTCCACACACTCTACACTAATAATTCTGATTTTTGTTTAATGTAAGGTAATTCTCAGACAGCACATCTCTGCTCTCACATGGCATCTCCATTTTTGTTAGAATGGCTGTTACTTTATTATTTGGATTCTAATTGCAAACCTGTCATTTTCAACATATGGACAGCCCTCCAAAACATAGGCTTTTCATTTTTTTCATAGAACACAATAAATGAATGATGAATTGGACCTTATACATTTTGCTTTAAAAACAAATACATTAGACATTATATTGCTGTGCCCAGCAGCAATCATTGATTACATTTTAAATGAAAGGAACCAAAAGAATTGTCAGTGGGCAGAAAGTGATTCATAAGCCCTGACAAGGGGATTCTAAATTAACTCGAAAGTAATATTGTATGTTTTTAATATGGACTTTAAGCATAATGAGAGCAAATAGAATGTTGTAGATTTTTGCTGTCCTTGAGACTCTCCCAGTACGCAACCCACTTTAGGACATTATAAAGGATAAGCAACTGAGACATAGAGATATAGTTTGGTTTTCGTACTAAAGAGATAAAAATCAACCGGTACTCTTGGCCTTCTTATCCCATATAGTTGCCTAACAGTTGTCTTCAGGATTTAAGGTCTGTGTCTGGGTAAATAGGTACTAACAGATAATTTACCTTAATGTGCAAAGAAAGCACTAGCATTCTTTAAATCAAGAACCTTGTGGAGTAAATTACTAGAGGGAACGCAAGTATCTACACAACAGTCCTCATCTTCCTTTCTAAGGAGCGACCCTCTCCCCCATTCACATATAGATACATATTGGCATATTATACCTAGCCTAGGTAGCCAGGTCGATTGTGCCTACCCTAGCCACAGAAGTTACCTTAAGAACAATCCTACATGTAGGATTATATTTTTAAAAAAACTCTACTTTAATAAGTGTACTTAAAGGTTTTAACCACCCTTTTAGCCTACCACCCACCAGTCTTAGTGGGCTTTTTTGGGGGGGCAAATACAATCTCAATTGTCAGGCTATCCGCAGGTCAGTTCACATGAATCAGCAGTAGTAGTACAATCCACTCACAAACACCATTCATGAATCAGCATTTACAGCTTGATCCAGAAGAAACCATGAGGCTCTACCAATCTGCCTGATTTTGAGGAAGCAACAAGAAGCTGCCAGAACACCACCAGAAATTCTCTGGTTCATTTCTCTCTACAAAGCCATGACAAACAATGATCAAAGAAGAAGGTAAGGCAAGCCAATGAAGACTAGCAAGAGTAAAGTCAAATGAAGACCAGCAAAGAGTAGCAAGATGAACCAATGCCTTGTAGCATCATCCACTGTCTGTTGGGTTATATTTATACATTTTCCAAACATCATGTGTTCTCTCAAGCATCCCCTCTAGCAAAACATCACATGTTTGCTGTCCTTGAGCTTCCAGAAAAATACCACATGTCTATTATTAGCAAAACATCCTTCCACATGTCTGCTGCAGCAAAAACAACCTCTTATAAGACAGTTTCCAGGAAAACCTCATGTAATACAACTGAGCCTCCAAAGAAAGCAGAAGTTTCCACTTCACCTGCACTCAAATCTAATCAGGGTATTGTATGAGAAGTTATAAAAGTCTTAAGAATCAGTCATCCAAGGACTGTTGGAAGAGGGCTCTATCTATAGTGTAGTAAATACACTGTGGACGTAAATTCAACAAGGAGAAAACCAGAGCATAAAGCAGAGAGGGAAGGATGTGGTCCCATCCTTACATGCAATAACACAGAAGCCAAAAGTAACTAGGAAATTCTCGATTATTTTCATCCAGGTGCTTGTGTTCTATAGATGCACTAATATTTATTTATAGTGATTCTAAGTGCTGCTCCCTGACAGGGAATTTAGGGTGACCAAAGAACAACAAAACAACACCAAAAACTTCAGCTGAGCAACACAGGCATCAACCCTATCACCTGGGAGGATGAAATAGAGTTCAAGCTTATCCCAGGCTACCTAAGACCTTGTCTTAAATGACAAAAAGGGAAGAAAGAAAGAAAGAAAGAAAGAAAGAAAGAAAGAAAGAAAGAAAGAGAAAGAGAGAGAAAGAGAGAGAAAGAAAGAAAGAAAAAAGAAAGAGAGAAAGAAAGAAAAAAGAAAGAGAAAAAGAAAGAAAGGAAGAAAGAAAGAGAGAAAGAAAGAAAGGAAGAAAGAAAGAGAGGACAAAATAAAGAGAGAAAGAAAGAACAAAAGAAAGAAAGAAAGGAAGGAAGAAAGAAAGGAAGGAAGGAAGGAAGGAAGGAAGGAAGGAAGGAAGGAAGGAAGGAAACTAAACCAAATAAACAAACCCTGAGCACCAAGGTAATTGTAGCTAAAGGTAAGTTCTCCAAGAGATGACTAGACCATAAGTCTGCCAAAACTATTGGGAAATAAGATTTTGATGTGTAAAAGCTAACAATTCCATTATATTTTGACCTAGCTTCCTGAACAGGCCCATGTACCCCTTACTTGCTTTGTTTTGTATGCAGCGCCCACAGAAAGCTAAGCTGCCCATGCTGCTTGTAGGACGAATTGGAGGAGATATTTGGTGAGAAAAGAGAAACCAACTTCCACATCTCCCTGGGCAATGGAAATAAGAAAGACCAAGGGTGGCTTGACAGCAAGCATTTGGAAGTTTCCATAAGCAAAGGAGAAGTGACTCCTACTGTTAGTCATTTGTCTTGTTTCTGCAACACAATGTCCTGACAAAATCCATTTGAAGAAGAAATGGATTTTTTGGCTTCTGATTTCAGACATTTGTGGTAGTGAGGTTTGGGTTTCAGGTTTGAGGCAGCACTGATGGTCACGCTACTACCTTCACCATGAGGAAGCAGGAATGAATGACGGCTGCTAAAGACTATCTGTTTTATTCAGCTCAGGGCACAGTACAGAGAAAGGGATCACAGCAGTTAAAGGTGAGGCTTGCCCCTCAGTGAATATAGATAATCTCTCACAGAAATGCTGAGAGACTGGCTGTGACTAGATATCCCCTCCCTGTGTTTACTACTCTCTTACAGGACTTGATCCTGTCAGGTTGACAATAAATGTAAACCATCAATCAATGCAAATGTCCCACAGGCTTTGAAGAAGTTTCTCTCTTTCCATATTTGACAGAGGACACTGAAGAACTCTACTGAATTAGAACTTAGGATGAGACTAAATCCAGGTTAAAATAAGTTTCTTATTTTTGTATGTCCTTGGAGTTTCTGTAGGAAATTCACATTCAAATGATAGTTTAAAACCACTGCCTGACAACTTACAGAGGCTGGACTAAAACACAAACCCAGGTACAAAGCCTTCAACCTACAATCCATCTTACCTGCAAGACGGACTGGGGGTAGTAGAGGTGCTGAGCTTGTGGGGGCAGCCATCTGAAGGCTGGTCCAATTTGAGGTCCATGCGAGGAGACAGAGCACATGCCATTCACTGCCTGGATGGCTAGGAAAGGAAAAGGCTGGATACCCCAAAGACGTAGGATTTAAAATAATAAATCTGTTCCCTGATAGGTTCGACCAGCACCTGACCAATACATGTGTGGATACTCACAGCCAACCATTGGACTGAGCTTTGGGACCCCAATGGAAGAGCTAGGGGAAGGACTGAAGGAGCTGAAGGGAATTGCAACCCCATAGGGAGAACAGTAACAACTAACTGGATGACCCAGAGCTCCCAGGGATTAAACCATAACCAAAGAGTATACATGGAGGAAGTGATGGCTCTAGATACATATGTAGCAGAGTATGCCTTTATCTGGCATCAATGGGAAGGGAGGCCTTTGGTCTTGTGGAGGCTTGATGCCCCGACATGGGGGGATGCTAGAACAGTGAGGCAGGAGTGGGTGAGTGGGTAGAGGAGCTCCCTCATAGAGGCAAAGGGGAGGGGGGAAGAAATTGAGATTTGTGGAGGGGTAACTGGGAAGGGAGATATCATTTGAAGTATAAATAAATCAAATGATTAATAAAAAATAAAAGAAAGATATCAATAATGTCAGTCTAATGTCATTTTACTATACTTATAGATGAGTATCAAGCCCAGTTATTATCAGATAGGCTTCCTTCAGCAGCTAACGGGAGCAGGTGCAGAGACCCACAGCCAAACATTAGATAGAGAAAAAGCCTGAATTGGAGTTCTACATTCCCCTCAGAGCTGGGGAAACCCTGTAGAGGAGGGGAAGGAAGAATTTTAGGAGCCAGAACGGTGAAGGACACCGCAGAGAATATGACACACAGAATCAACAATGCAGAACTCACGAGGGCTCACAGAGACTGAAGGGACAGTCATGGAGCCTGCATGGGTCTGTGCCAGGTCCTTTGCATATATGTTATGATGTTAGCTTGCTGGTGTTGTGGGGCTTCTAACAATGGGAGTGAGGTTGTCTCAGACATTTTCACCTGCTCTTGAAAACCTTTTCATCCTAGTGGGTTATCAACACAGCCCAGACATCCGGGTTTGTACCTAATCTTACGGTAACGTTTAATGCTACATAGAATAGGGTTGATATCCCTGGGAGGCCTGCTCTTTTCTGATTGAAAACAGAGGATGAATGGATCTGAGAGAGATGGGAGGTGTGTGTGTATAAGGAGTGCAGACTGGGAGAAGTGGAGAAAGAAGAAAGCGCAGTTTGTATGCATTGTATAAGAGAAGAATTAATGAATAGATGGATAAGCAAACAACCCTGCCTCCTTGTGATTTTTACAATGAAAGCAAACACATCCCTAATTCTTTATCAGAAAGATTTAAATAACACAGAGCATTCAAGTTTGATATTTTTGTCAGTGACTTCTTCGTCACTTAGGACCATACAAACAATTCTGTGACTTAAAAATAAGAAGTAAATCAACCCAGATTTCTAAATTAGCAAAAACACATTATGTAAAGAAATTCTCAAACACTCAAATTAGTCACCTCTGCACACAACAACCTCATTGCCAATTTTATGTTATTCAAATTTCTTTTTCTGTCCAAAATCACCAAGTTACTGGATTTTTGAGGCTTTCTTTTATAACATTTTAGGTAATTCAAAAATTAAAAGAATATGTAACGTGGTACAAAGCCCATTATTAGAAGCAGTAAACTAATCCTGAAAAATGAATAATTCATGTAGTTAAATGTAATTTTGTGTCCAAAATGAAAACAAGGACTGTGGGAAAGTCTCTTTTAGCATTATATTTTTAATAGGACAGTTATGTCATGAAAAATGTGTTTTCTAGAGTAAAAATCAAATAAATAAATATATAAATAAACAATTATGTTTCCAAAATCAAGAGTGGATAGTTGTGGTAAGAACATTCACATTTCACTGAAGCAAATCACTACAAACTTAAACAAAAACTGTATTTAATCAGATTTAAAATGTTAAGCATGGGGCTGCTGGCTGGTGACGTGGCTTCCTGGCAAAGCAGGTCCTTCCTGGAGGATTTCTCTGTGCTGCATTAAGAACACAACAAAAAGAACACAACACTGCCACAGATTCGTGGACTGTTTCATCAATAATTTCAACGAGAACACCTGGGAAGCCTTGTGTCCATGTTCCAGGAATCTAAAAGGTTGTTGATATGTTCTGAGGACAAGTCATAAAAACTCCCTAAGCTACTTTAGGAAAAAGACTAGGGAAAACTATTTTGAAGAACTTGAGAATATCACTTGAATAAGAAAACCCTAAAGAAGGTTGAGATTTGGTTTCTTTGGTTTCTATGGTGTCCAGCAAGGGAAAGTGGCAGAGGGGTTAGAGAGATGATGGTCAAAATATATGAGATAAGGATACAGTTTCTCACAAAGAACTAGAATCAACCTTTCCCTCTCTTCCCCTCTTTGTCTCTCTGTCTCTGTCTGTCTGTCTCTTTCTGTCTCTCTCTCTCTCTCTTGCTCGCTCTGTGTGTGTGTGTGTGTGTGTGTGTGTGTGTGTGTGTGTAATACCTCCTCTTATTTAGACAAAATAGCTGTACACAAAATCATCTGGCATCTTGTGCACCCTTTACTGAATTCTGTGATTGAGGAAGGATGAAACCATAGCTCTAAAGTCCTTTCATCAGAATATACAGTAGGACACAAGCATAGATATGGAATAGAGATTTGTTACAGGGAAAGCTCTAAGTTTATAAGAACTGATATGAGGGAAATCTGGGGTATTTCCTTGGGGGAAAAGGAACCCCCAAATTTATTCTGAAAACCTCAAAATACATTTTTTAAAGTATGAACTTTTTGAATAATAGAGGAGTGGGTGGCAGCGAGTGTGTAGCAAAGTAGCAGCAAGAATGCCCACTCTTTGACTAAATTTATAGAATATAATAAAAAATTAGAAAGACATTTGTCATGCATTTTAGAGAAAAAAAAAGGAGATCAAGAAATGAAGTTACCCTAGAAGGTATTAATCCACTTGCTTTCGTTTTGAAATCAATTTACATGCAATCGAATGTATATGGGTTTTCTATTTATTGTACATAAAATAAATTATTTATAAGAGAAGTTTTTTGTAGCTTTATTTTTAAATATTCTTTCTATGTTGTTTGTAAAATTAAAGGAACATGTGATAGAAGCTCGAGAGACAGCTCAGTGACTAGGAACACTTGCTGCTCTTGCAGAGTACTTGGGCTCTGTTCCCAATACCCCAATGGCAGCTCACAACCATCTAAACTCAGGTCCAGAACATTTTACACCTTTTCCTGGACCCTGGGAGCACCAGGCATACACGGTGGACATGAATACATTGAGCCAAGACTCTGTAAGTTCTAAAGGTTACAGGTAAAAATGAATGCGACTTTCGTCACACTACACTCCATAGAATTGTTGAACCAAGGTGAATGGGAAATTCAGCCCAGTAAATTCCTGTTGCTACTCAGTCTTCTCAGAACACATCTCCCAGACTCAAGTAGGAAAAATGAAAAATATCATCAAACCCAAACTGCTCTGGGCTCAATTCCTGACTTGTGATTTTATTTCATTTTTTTAAAACATACTCATGAGTCATTTTCTGCAAATGCCAGAATCTCAGGTTGTTCATTCTCAGTGACCTGCAATAGTGGTTCTCATAGTAGTGCCTCTGTGAATGATTACTGCTGTTACACATGACTAATGAGGGTGTAAAACAGTGTGGGAGAACGTCTGGGGCATCTTCAAAGGGGAAACAGAATTAACATATGACCTATCAAACACTGCTTCTAGAATGTATAAGAACTAAAATTACAACTCCTTACAAAACATGGTCACAAAATTCTCACCGCAGCTTCATCTCCAGTACTCAAAACAGTTTATCCTGGGTCAAACTTTACATAGAAGCCTCCCTTCACTTTCTTATTGCATTTCCTTACCTCAGAATAGAAATGGAATAGATAAATGGTGATAAATGCCCTTTATAAATGTTATTCAAATGTCATAAATAATATTAGGACTAACAACTGCTATTATAAAAAATTTCCCTGCAATTATGACATATTATCCAAAGGACCCCTAAAAAAGATATAACCTTTAAAAAGATGTAATAGTGCCTATTTGCGAAATATGTGTTTGAAGGCATAATTTAAACTATATTTAAAAAATGTTATTATAGCAATGGTGGTTCCGATTAGCAAGGAGATACCCACGGAACTTATGTCTAACTACCAACCTGATAACCAAGACTTATTCAAAGCCATTTTCTCACGGTTTATATCTAATTCTGGAAACTGGAGGGGAAATAGATGAAATGAGAAACATGACTACACACTCATTGAAACTAAGTATTTTCATTTGGACTCAAGCTAATAGTCTTTTCAATAATGACACATTTGTTTATGCCGTGATAGTCAAACCAACAGAGTAAGTTCAATTTATTTCCCTAGAAGTGTATTCTGCATAATTGACTGGTGACATACTATGCTAAACATCGTTTAATAGAAGGAGGTACTTTATTATTTAAGATATGAAATAATTCTAGGTAAACTATGAATGAACTATTTAATTCATAAACATTTTCTTTAATTGTGTGTGTGAAGGCATATGCTTGAACAGAGCACAGTGTACACATGCAAACAGAAAGAATGGCTAGAGTCAGTATTCATCTTCCATCATGGGGGCTCCAAAAATTGAACTCAGTCCTTCAGTCTTGACAGTGAGCACCTTTGTACATAAGTAATCTCAATAGCTGGCAGTTGTTATAAGTTTAAATACATTTTGACCTGTACAACACTTTATAATAAGTCAAATAAAAGGACACTTGACATATTAAGACATATTAAGTATTTTCTCACAAATAAGTACAGGTTTTCCTGTTATCCACTATCTGTAAAACATCAGAGATTTGAGATCCTGAGTTCAACAAAGCCCCTTTTGTGCAGTAGATCAGTAAAGGGTGGCACAGTTTGTAATATCTTGATATATTTCACTGAGCTACGAAGTATGAATTTATAAATTCTTTGTATCAGGTCTTTTTATGAAAATACACTCACAAACATTATCAAAGAACTCAGTGATAAACATCTCCAAAGGATGAAGAACTGACCATAGAATATCACAGGTATCTTTTGGATGTATGTCTAGAAGTGGTATATATATCTGGTTCCACTGGTACCACTATGTCCAGTTTTCCGAGGAACCACCAGATTGATTTCCAGAATGGTTGTACCAGCCTGGAATCCCACCAACAATGGAGGAATGTTCCTTTCTCCACATCCTTGCCAGCATCTGCTGTCACCTGAATTTTGATCTTAGCCATTCTCACTGGTGTGAGGTGGAATCCCAGGGTTGCTTTGATTTGCATTTCCCTGAAGACTAAGGATGCTGAACATTTCTTGAGGTGCTTCTCAACCATTTGATATTCCTCAGTTGAAAATTCCTTGTTTAGCTCTGTACCCCATTTTTAATAGAGGTAAAACTTCTTGAGTTCTTTGTATATATAACATATTAGCCGTATATCAGATGTAGAATTGGTAAAGATCTTTTCCCAATCTATTGGTTCACGTTTTGTCCTATTGACAGTGTCCCTTGCCTTACAGAAGCTTTGTAATTTTTATGAGGCCTCATTTGTTTATTATTGATCTTAGAACATAAGCCATTGGTGTTCTGTTCAGAAAATTTCCCCTGTGCCTATGTGTTCAAGACTCTTCTCCACTTTCTCTTCTATTAGTTTCACTGTATCTGGTTTTATGTGGAGGTCCTTGATCAACTTAGACTTGAGCTTTATACAAGGAGGTAAGAATGGGTTGATTTGCACTATTGTAACATGCTGACCTCCAGTCGAACCAGCACCATTTGTTGAAAATCCTGTCTTTTTCCCACTGAATGGTTTTAGCTCCTTCATCAAAGATCAAGTAACCATAGATGTGTGGACTCGTTTCTGGGTCTTCGATTTTATTCCACTGATCTACCTGCCTGTCTCTGTACCAATATCATACGGTTTTTATCACTATTGCTCTGTAATACAGTTTGAGGTCAGGGATGGTGATTTCCCCAAGAAGGTCTTTTATTGTTGAGAATAGTTTTTGCTATCCTGGGTTTTTTGTTATTCCAAATGAATTTTCAATTTGCTCTTTCTAGCTCTATGAAGAATTGAGTGGGAATTTTGATGGGGATTGCATTGAATCTGTAGATTGCTTTTGGCAAGATAGTCATTTTGACCATATTAATCCTGTCAATCCATGAGCATGGGAAATCTTTCCACCTTCTGAGATCTGAGATCTTCTTCAATTTCTTTCTACAGAGCCTTGAAGTTCTTGTCATACACTTCTTTCACTTGCTTGGTTAGAGTCACATCAAGGTATTTTATATTACTTGTGACTGTTGTGAAGGGTGTCACTTCCCTAATTTCTTTCTCAGCCTGTTTATTCTTTGAGTAGAGGAAGGATACTAACAAATTTTATATTTGTTAATTTTATATCAGCCACTTTGCTGAAGTTGTTAATCAGGTTTTGAAGTTATCTGGTGGTATTTTTGGGGTCACTTAGACTTACTATTATATCATCTGCAAATAGTGATAAAGATGCTCCAACCTATAACAAGGACACATGCTTCACTTTGTTCATAGCAGCTGTATTTATAATAGCCGAAAACTGGAAGCAACCCAGATGACATTCAACAGAGGAATGGATAAAGAAAATGTGGTACATTTATCCAATGGAGTGCTACTCAGCTATTAAAAACAATGACTTCATGAAATTCTTAGACAAATGGATAGAACAAGAAAATATCATCCTGAGTGATAATATCCCAGTCACAAAAGAATACATATGGTATGCACTCACTAATAAGTGGATATTAGTCCAAAAGCTCAGAATATCCAAGTACAATTATAGACCATATGAAGCTCAAGAAGGAAGACCAAAATGTGGATGCTTTGGTCCTTCTTAGAAGGGGGAACAAAATAGTCATAGGAGGTAGAGGGTGGAAGGAACTTGGGAGAAAGAGAGGACAGGGAGGGGGAAAAGGTGGGCATGATCAAGTATGAGAGAATTCAAGGATGAACATAGTGTGTAGCAAAGGGAGATGTGGAACTGGGGGTAGTCACCAGCAAGACCCAGATGCCAGGAAAGCAAGTGGCTCCCAGGACCCAACAAGATGAGATTAGCTTAAATGTTCAAAAAAGGGGAAGAAAAACCTGTAAAGACCATATCCAGATGCCAGGCAAGACCCCAGGCTGGGGGACCAGGTCACCAGCCTTCTCAAAATTTTAACTCAGAAATGTTTCTGTCTAAAGGAAATAATAGGGATAAACAGTAGAGCAGAGACTGAAGGAAAGGCCATCCAGGGACTGCCCTACCTGGGGATCCATCCCATATGCAGCCACCAAACCCAGTCACTATTACTGATACCAAGAAGTGCTTGCTGACAAAAGCCTAATATATGGATGTCTCCTGAGAGGCTCTGCTAGAGCCTTACTGATATAAATGAGGATGGTTGCAGCTAACCATGGACTGAGCACAGGGACCCCAATGGAGGAGTTAGAGAAGAGACTGGAGGAGCTGAAGGAGTTTGCAACCCCATAGGAAGAACAGTCATATCAACCAACCAGATTACTCAGTGCTCCCAGGAACTAAACCACTAACCAAAAAGTACACATGGAGGGATCCATGGCTCCAGCTGCATATATAGCAGAGAATAGCATTGTCTGGCATCAATAGAAGGAGAAGCCTTTGGTCCTGTGAAGGCTTGTTTCCCCAGTGTAAGGAAATACCAGAGTGTAGAGGTAGGGGTGGGTGGATGGTAGGGGGAGCATCCTCATGGAAACAGAGGGAGGGAGGATGGGAGAGGGGGGAACTAGGAAGGGGGGTAACATTTGAAATGTAAATACATAAAATATCCAATAAAAAATAAAGTTTAAAAAAAGAGAATATCATGGACTTGGACTACTAAAATCTCAGCTCTTAGAGCTGGGGCTATAATTCAGTTGGTAGAGTGCTTGCCTAACATGCACAAAGCCCAGGGTTTGATCTTCACCAACACCTTAAGTAAGTATGGTGCCACATACCTATAACTTCAGAACTCAAGAAGCAGAGGCAGGAAGCTCAGAAGTTCAAGGTAATTCTCGGTTATATTGTGAATTCCAGGCTATCCATCAGTACCTGTGACCCTATATCAAAAAAAAAAATAGTTAAATCCTAGCTCTTCAACTTCTTTACAATTTAAATTTGTAAATGAATTTTCATAATCATTTTTATTTTACTAAACTACAGAATTAATGTCTGCCTTAATGATTGTTAAATGATGATAGATTAGATAGAGAGAGAGATAGATGATAGATAGATGACAGAAATATAGATTATAGATAGATGATAAATAGATCAATAGATAGATAGATAGATAGATAGATAGATAGATAGATAGATAGATAGATAGATAGATAGATAGTAGATAGATGATAGAGATCTAGATGATAGATAGATAGATAGATAGATAGATAGATAGATAGATAGATAGATAGATAGATAGATAGATAGATAGATAGGAGATAGATGATAGAGATCTAGATGATAGATAGATAGATAGATAGACAGACAGACATGGATACACATTTAAATGCTAGGTAGTTGAACAGACAGATAAAAGACTATTTTAGTACACAATAAAAGTTGTAGATAGGCCTCGCTTGCTAAGCTTGTGCAACAGTTTGGACAGTTTGATAAGTCAGAAATTGCATTGCGATTTTAATTTTAAATTTTTTTTACAATCTAATTTTAATAGCATCATATGTTATTAATGGGTAAGCTCTTTAACTCTCTCTAGTAAACAAGCATTGAGTCTCTTTCCAATTATAACTCCACTATTAATAATTGTGTTTCTTATGAGCTTTTTCAATATCAAACATGTTTATACTTATTAATAAATGTGGTTTTAATTTTCCTTTATTTTCCTAAGAATAGTTCTAGTTGCATACCCCAATAAGGTTTATTGAGACAAAGGAATATGCTTGCTTTTTTGTGGCTTATAGTATAGTGTGGGATATAGATAATAATCTCATGTGATCTAGAGATTTCTAGATGTCAAAAACTTATTAGTTATAAGCTTTTTTGATAAAAAATGAATGTAACAGACAAAAATGAAAAAAAATTTGTTCGGGTAATACTATAGATTAGGGAGGTACGCTGATACTCAGAATAGCTAACAGCTATAGGGCTTTGATTGAATAGACATCCTCTAAACAAAATCATTACCCCCATGTGAAATATTTATGGGCATCCCATGGTATGGATGGACTGACCTCATTCTTGTTGAAAACCAAATCCTCCTTTTATTAATAGCTCGCAGAAGTTCCAGTGGGCACAAACTTTATTTAACTGTGGGATATACTTTATATCTCCATTCTTCAAGCCTGCCTTTCCTACTGTGTTTGTGATTTATTAGCTATCTCGTTGCTCAGGAATCTCTAGAAATAATTAGTACATTCTTTTTTATTTTTTATTGGTTATTTTATTTATTTACATTTCAAGTGTTATCCCCTTCCCAGTTTCCCCTCCACAAACCCCTGCTTCTATGAGGGTGTTCTCCTACCCATCACCCACTCCCACCTCACTGCTTTAGCATTCCCCTACACTGGGGCATCAAGCTTTCACAGAACCTCCCCGCCCATTGATGACAGATGAGGCAATCCCCTGTTACATATGCTCCATGTGTACTCTTGGTTGGTGGTTTAGTCCCTGGGAGCACTAGGAAGGATCTGGTTGGTTGCTATTGCTGTTCTTCCAATGAGGTTGCTCCTTCAGTCCTTCCCCTAACTCCTTCACTGAGGTCCCCATGCTCATTCTGATGGCTGGTTGCAAGTATCCACATCTGTAGCATCTGTATCAGTAAGGCTCTGGCTAACCTTCTCAGGAGACAGTTATATCAGGTTCCTGTCAGCAAGCGCTTCTTAGTATCAGCAATAATGTCTGGGTTTGGTGTCTGCAGATGGGATACATCCCTAGGTGGGGCAGTGTCTGCATGGCCTTTCCTTCAGTCTCTGCTCCACTCTTGTCCCTGCATTTCCTTTAGACAGGAGTAATTCTGTTTTTTGTTTGTTTTTGTTTTTGTTCTTGAGATAGGTAGGTGGCTCCATCCCTCAAATTAGGCCCGTGCCTAACCTCTGGACATGGTTTCTACAGGTTCTCTCTCCCTTTTGTTGAGTATTTAGGCTAATGTCATCCCCACTGGGTCCTGGAAGCCTCTTGCTTTCCTGGCATCTGGGACTTTCTCGTGGCTAATACCCATTTCCCCATCCCCCACTGCTGTGGCTCTGCTGTTAAAGGTTAGGTTCACAACCAAAACTTAGTACCTTCTAAACTTTTACTTCAAACTAAAATTAACCTATTTTTATTTTCTCTAGATAAGGAACGCTGCACCTATATCTATCCTTTGACTTCCTTGTGAGGCACGTCTTAGCGTCACACCCTCACCTTTTGACCTTCCTCTTAATTATCGTACACACCTGTAACCTCACCTGTACTGTCACTCGATCAATGCTGCCTGTGTTGGTATATCCTTTCCTGTGACCAAATACCTCAGTAAGCCAACTAAAGGAAAATAAGATTAAATTCGGGTTACAGATCTGAGGTTGCATCCACAGTGGTGGGCATGAGAACTACATGATATGGCAGTCATAACACAATGGGCAAGAAGCAAGGGAGACTGCACAGGCTGGCATGTTTTCCCCTTTATTCTGTCTTGTACCTCAGCCTATGAGAGGTTGCTACCCACCTTCTGCGCAAATTTTCCCCACCTTACTTGTCTCTGGAAATATGCTTGTAGACATATCCAGAGCTGAGATTTACTAATGCGGAAGATCCTCAATCCAGTCAATCAACAAACATTATTAACCATCTCATTGAGGTAAATTTCCAAAATCACAGCTTTGATCATAACTCTTCTCCATTTAGACAAAAACATTTTTGCATCCAATGATAAAATTTAATATATTTAGCTTTGCTTTAAAATCCTTATGTTGATCTAGGGATTTAGTTGATGTTATATGTTATCTTGCCTAGCACACATGAGACCAAGGTTTAATTCCTAGCTAAACAATGAAAAGAAAAGAAGCAAACACAAAAGAAAAAATGGGCAACGTATTTGTTTCTAAAATACCTTTTGGAATACTTACTGTGGTAGTTTGAAGGAGAATGGCCCCCATTGATGTACATGTTTCAATGCTTGGTTCCCTCTTGATGTGTTAATCAGGTCGAATTAGGAAGTATGTTCTTGTTGGAGGATGCATGTTTCCGAGAGTGGATTATAAGATTTCAAAGCATACACCAGTCAAGCGCTCTTCTCTCTCTCTCTCTCTCTCTCTCTCTCTCTCTCTCTCTCTCTCTCTCTCTCTCTCTCTCTCTCTCTCTCTCTCTCTCTCTCTCTCTCTGTCTCCCCCTGCTAGCTATTTATCAGAATGTAACATTCTCAATTACTGCTCCAATGACATGCCTGTCATGATGACCATAGACCTAGAACTATAAGCAAGCCCCTACCTGAATCCTTTCTTTTATAAGCATCGCCTTGGTCATGGTGTTTCATCACAGCAATAGAAACCCTAAGTCACTTACTAATCTTAAAACATATGTATTAGTCTGACTACAAAGACAAGGGAATTATGCTTTTGAATACAAAGAAAATGGTGGCTTATTATGTTACCCATATCGTTTTTGATAGATAAACAATCCTGAAAGTTCTAATATGTGTTCATAATTAATCTCCTCTTATTAGAACTATTGGAGTATATGTATAAAGTGACCATGAAATTCCACCAGCCTGCTGTAACTGGCTCTACCCTCTCATGTTTTAGGGCTTATATAGCCAAGACACGGCACGCTGGGCCAAGCTTTTTCCCTAGCAATGCTCCCATGGAAGCTGACGCAATACCTTGATACCTTCCGCGCATTCTTCACCTCCTCTGCTCTTTTGAGGCACCATCGCTGGTTATTTCTCTTGTAGCTGACCTCTGAACAACCTTACCCCTGCCGAGCCAGTTCTTTATCCTGTGTCCTAATGTGTTCCTTTCTTGAGGGAACTTATCCATTGGAATTCAACTGCATGGTTAGTTCCTAATTATTTCCCTGTGTTCATATTCTCCTTAGTCTAGGAGTCTCGGGAGTCTTACTTAGAATCTATCTGCTTCAATGTCTTAAAAATGTGACAAAATTAACGTATTCAGAGCTAAACTTTTGATGCACCATCAATAAATAATTTTGTCTCCCTTTATCTTTATTTTGCCACATCATATTCTGTAACAAACCTGGGTCTTTTATACCCTACTATGTTTTCACATGCCTACAAATATCCATAGTCTCTGGCTCTTTAAAAAGGTTAGTTGGAACAGCATCTCTTTAAATGGTCTTTCCTGATTCTCAAGTAATAAAGTTCCCACAGACCTAAACTCTGTCTTAGGCATGTTAGATTGTTTTACTGAAATTACTATTTTGGTATTTTAATACTTAGTATTATGTTTATGTTTTAAATATTTACATATTATGTTTTAAATATTTCAAGTATCTTTTTGTCTGTCTCCATTATCTGACTCACATCCATGAGGACAGACTCCATATATTTGTAGTTTAATTATGTAGCCCAATACATAGCATATAGTAATATCTATAAAATATTTGCCAAATAATGCAAAATAAAGGCATGGAATAAATATTTAAGACACCATTATATATGAGTATCTTTGACAACTAGTCTACATCTGTTTTGCAGTTTACAGAACCCAAATATATACACCAGAAAAGTCAAACTCTAATAATCGTTTAAAAAAGTTAATAACAGTTCCATGCATTATTCAATTTCATCTAAGCAATCAGTATTTACCGTATACTTTCTGCAAGTGTCGAGGAAGGCAGTTGACAGCATGTGTAGTTTATTCATAAAGAAACTGAAGGGGGTGTTCGTTTTTAGCTACAGATCCACATAATCAAAGGCCAATGTCTGAAGAGCGACATTATCTGACTTTCAAAGTTTTCATGCCTAACAACAATTTACTCTAAAAATATACCAAAATACTTCTAAATTTAGACCTCTTTCTCAATATCATAAATGAATTTGAATTTTTAAACACAAAGCAGAAGCAGACCTTCAGAACCATAACTGCAGTTATCAAATAGGTGAACTGCATCCTGACCGCAAACAATGTTTTAAATGTGTGTATGTATCTCCTTCTGATTTAAGTGGAACTTTGTAGGTCAGCTGTCTCTGATTTCAAAGGGGCAAACACCCCACCTTATCATCTTACCATATGTTTGAACAACCACACATTCATCCATGAGTTAAACTCCATAAACAATAACCGTATCTTCAAAACTGACAAGTCAAGAAAAGCTTATAAACTTGGCCTCAAGTGTCTCTCCAAAGGACAATTCTCTGTAGTCCAATATGGACTGTCAGGAATTTTACAATTATTGCTATCATAAAACTTTCATTTAATCAGAACTTTAGCATTAAGAGTCAAAGACTTCTGGTAGATAATGTAATTCTTAGAACAGCCCTTCACCTGCTATTAAAATTAATTATGAGAAAAAGTAATTTTGTGTATTCCTTACATATGGCTTTAGATACAATCTCTGAATGCAGTGTTGCAATGTTTTGTTTGTTACTTAAAGAAATGATCTACTGTCATTATGAGGGAAAAGCAAGCTGCACCATGGTTCTGGGAGGCTTAGCATGTACAGCCTAAAATGTTTCTTCCTTTTCTATAAACCAACTTAGTCATCAATTTCTAGATCACTAGTCATAAGAGTCTCCCATTTGAAGTTGTTTAGAAATTCCATTTTTTCTGGTTTCTCTTACTATTTTTGGCTATTTAGTATTTACAAAAAGCTTCAGTTTTCTTCTTTCAAGAATTTAGACCTGTTCTTTTAACTTTAACTATCATTTTCTTTTTTTTTATACCGTAGCCAGTCTTCACTTATCTGTAAAGAAAGATGACATCAAATTTCTACTTTTAGATATTATTTTCTGTGAACAAAAGGTAACTTAAGGGCTTGCTTGCAACAAGCTCTTAAATGTAGAATTAACTTGATGTTAATCAATAATGAAATAATTAAGCATATTAATAATAATTAGCACATTTATGACACTTATGATAAATTATAGGAGGCCTAATGATAAAAAAGTGGATTCCACATGACATGATTATATGTTCATGCATCAAAGAGTGGGGTCTGGAAACTGAAATTGTGTCCTAACTGCTAAGTCATTTCCTCTGTCTCACACAATTAAACATTAAGAGCATAGCAAAAAGCCTTATTTATAATAGCCAGAAGCTGGAAAGAACCCAGATGCCCTTCAACAGAGGAATGGATACAGAAAATGTGGTACATCTACACAATGGAAAATTACTCAGCTATCAAAAACAACGACTTTATGAAATTCGTAGGCAAATGGTTGGAACTGGAAAATATCATCCTGAGTGAGGTAACCCAATCACAGAAAAACACACATGGTATGCACTCATTGATAAGTGGCTATTAGCCCAAATGCTTGAATTACCCTAGATGCATAGAACACATGAAACTCAAGACGGATGATCAAAATGTGAATGCTTCACTCCTTCTTTAAAAGGGGAACAAGAATATGGCAGGGAATAGAGAGGCAAAGATTAAAACAGACACAGAAGGAACACCCATTCAGAGCCTGCCCCACATGTGACCCATACATATACAGCCACCCAATTAGACAAGATGGATGAAGCAAAGAAGTGCAGGCCTACAGGAGCCGGATGTAGATCTCTCCTGAGAGACACAGCCAGAATACAGCAAATACAGAGGCGAATGCCAGCAGCAAACCATTGAACTGAGAACGGGACCCCCGTTGAAGGAATCAGAGAAAGAACTGGAAGAGCTTGAAGGGGCTCGAGACCCCTTATGAACAACAATACCAAGCAACTAGAGCTTCCAGAGACTAAGCCACTACCTAAAGACTATACATGGACTGACCCTGGACTCTGACCTCATAGGTAGCAATGAATATCCTAGTAAGATCACCAGTGGAAGGGGAAGCCCTTGGTCCTGCTAAGACTGAACCCCCAGTGAACTAGATTGTTGGGGGGAGGGCGGCAATGGGGGGAGGGTGGGGAGGGGAACACCCATAAAGAAGGGGAGGGGGAGGGATTAGGGGGATGTTTGCCCGGAAACCGGGAAAGGGAGTAACACTCAAAATGTAAATAAGAAATACTCAAGTTAATAAAAATAAATAAATAAATAAATAAATATGAAAAATAAATAATAAGCAAACATTTTGAACAAAAAAAAAGCATAGCAAAAGTGTCCAATGTAATGTTCATCTTGAAATAGTGAAGCGGCAGACAGTGCAAAGTTTTCCTAAACAGGTAAAAGTAAATCACTGAGATGTGACAACCTCTTCCAGCTCAATAACAAGTGGTGATTATTTTTCCTGTTCTTCAAGAAGTTTGCACGATGCTCTTGCTTTTTAAGAGGACTAGAGAAGTGATACTATTACTCAATGGACTTTGAAGGAATGTCCTGAGAGGCACCTGTCTTTGTTCCTGGCTTTACTCATGAATTACCTTAGAAGCCATTTACCAATGCCAAGACTTCTATCTACCCCATTGGCTGTGTAACAGAGATGAGCTGTACTTCTTGACCTGTAAGTTGCACAAATTATAGGCCTATGAGCAAAACAATTGCTATTAATGTTTTAAACCATTGAGATTATTCTGATGTAGCAACAACTGATAGAACAAATAGTAAAAATCAAGGAGAAAATGCATTGATATTTGAAAGGAAGACAAAATTATTTCTAAATGGTAACTAACACAATTATGTAACAGAAAAAATGGTAAGTGGACCTTTGCAGCAAAAATAAAATTAAAATACTTTAGATAGACTTTGCAGTGTTTATTGTGTGTGATATAAGGTGATGATGACCTAGGGCTCATGGATGGAGTGCATGCCTAGTAAATGCAAAGCCATCAGAAAGGAACCAATCCTCAGTATTTGAAAAGAAGAAGAAATTTGAAACAGAAGAAGGACAAGAGGAGGAAGAGGAGGAGGAGGAGAAAAGGAAGAAGCAGCAGCTGCCAACTGAGTCAGGCATGTTCCACCTTGGAATATCAGTCAGGAGGCCCAGAATTCCAAGGCCAAACCTGACCTACATAGTGTGAGACCCAGTTTCAAAAACAAATGAATAAAGAAATGAAACGAAAACTTTAAGAGGATATATGGCTGTGCCGGGGTTTGCTATATAAAGACGTTTTCAAAACACAGCTGTGCTACTGGCAGTGTAGTGGGCAGGGCTACTGATGAACCGATCATTCTACAAGGAACACCTCTCACACTAAAGCATCGTCCTTTTTCTTTTTCTTTTTTTATTAACTTGAGTATTTCTTATATACATTTCGAGTGTTATTCCCTTTCCCGGTTTCCGGGCAAACATCCCCCTCCCCCCTCCCCTTCTTTATGGGTGTTCCCCTCCCCATCCTCCCCCCCTTGTCGCCCTCCCCCCAACAATCTAGTTCACTGGGGGTTCAGTCTTTGCAGGACCCAGGGCTTCCCCTTCCACTGGTGCTCTTACTAGGATATTCAATGCTACCTATGGGGTCAGAGTCCAGGGTCAGTCCATGTATAGTCTTTAGGTAGTGGCTTAGTCCCTGGAAGCTCTGGTTGCTTGGCATTGTTGTACATATGGGGTTTCGAGCCCCTTCAAGCTCTTCCAGTTCTTTCTCTGATTCCTTCAACAGGGGTCCTATTCTCAATTCAGTGGTTTGCTGCTGCCATATGCCTCTGTGTTTGCTGTATTCTGGCTGTGTCTCTCAGGAGAGATCTACATCCGGCTCCTGTAGGCCTGCACTTCTTTGCTTCATCCATCTTGTCTAATTGGATGGCTGTATATGCATGGGCCACATGTGGGGCAGGCTCTGAATGGGTGTTCCTTCTGTATCTGTTTTAATCTTTGCCTCTCTATTCCCTGCCAAGGGTATTCTTGTTCCCCTTTTAAAGAAGGAGTGAAGCATTCACATTTTGATCATCCGTCTTGAGTTTCATTTGTTCTAGGCATCTAGGGTAATTCAAGCATTTGGGCTAGTAGCCACTTATCAATGATTGCATACCATGTGTGTTTTTCTGTGATTGGGTTACCTCACTCAGGATGATATTTTCCAGTTCCGAACATTTGCCTAAGAATTTCATAAAGTCATTGTTTTTGATAGCTGAGTAATATTCCATTGTGTAGATGTACCACATTTTCTGTATCCATTCCTCTGTTGAAGGGCATCTGGGTTCTTTCCAGCTTCTGGCTATTATAAATAAGGCTGGGATGAACATAGTGGAGCACGTGTCTTTTTTATATGTTGGGGCATCTTTTGGGTATATGCCCAAGAGAGGTATAGCTGGATCCTCAGGTAGTTCAATGTCCAATTTTCTGAGGATCCTCCAGACTGATTTCCAGAATGGTTGTACCAGTCTGCAATCCCACCAACAATGGAGGAGTGTTCCTCTTTCTCCGCATCCTCGCCAGCATCTGCTGTCACCTGAGTTTTTGATCTTAGCCATTCTCACTGGTGTGAGGTGAAATCTCAGGGTTGTTTTGATTTGCAATCATCCTTTTTCTAATGCTAACATAGTCAGTTTAATAATCCCTACAATGATAGCTGTGGGAATAAGCAGTCATTGGTGACAGGACTGTATTTGAAGACATCTAATGCAGGGACAATGATTCCTGGCTTTGAGACTTTAGCAGCTGACCTGGGATCACGACACAACGGTCATTGACAATAAGGAATGGGGAACAACACTTTCACACTTAGGGTGATCCATAGTTCTGTTTTTTTTCTTTTATTGGATATTTTCTTAATTTACATGTCAAATGTTATTCCCTTTCCCGGTTTCCCAGACATAAGCCCCCATCTCATCCCCTCCCCTTTTTGTTTTGAGACACCTACTACAACCCATTTTCCCCTCCTTCCTAACCTTCCAGTCCCTTTACCTCACCTTCCCTTTTCCCCAAGGTCCACTTTTCCTCCTCTGTTTTCCTTCAGAAAAGAGCAGGCCTCATGGGGACATTAACCAAACATGGCATAATAAGTTACAATAAGGCTGGGAACAAATCCTCATATCATGACTGGATAAGGGAACCCAGTAGGAGAAAAGGGGTCCTGAGAGCAGGCAAAAGAATTTGAGATACTCCCAAACCCACTGTCAGGAGTCCCAGAAAAACACCAACCGAAGAACCATACTACATAGGCAGAGGACCTAGCACAGACTCAAGTGGTCTCCATGATTGTTGCTTCAGACTCTGTGAGCCCCTATGAGCCCTGATTAACTTATTCTGTGGACCATGTTCTCTATGGTGTCCTTTTTGACCCCTCTGACTCCAACAATTCTTCCTCTCCATCTCCACAAGGTTCCCCAAGCTCCAGGAATCCAATGTAGATCTCCAATTTAGGCCCTTTCTCCATCTAATATTTAACTATGATTCCCTATATCTGCTCCCATTGACTGCCAGAGGATGCTTGTCTGATGATGATTTTACTAGAATAATACAGTAGAATATAGTAGAATATCAGCAAAAAGCATTTCATTGATTTTTTTCTATCCTAGGTCTCTGGGGTATCCAGTCTCTGGTTTCTGGTCCTCCAGGCAGTGTCAGGGATGGATTTCTTTTCCTGGTGTGGGCCTCAAGTTGGACCAGTCCATTGGTTGGCCACTCCCACAAGTTCTGGGCCACCTTTACCCTAGCACATCTTACAGGCTGGACAAATTTTAAGTTGAAGGTTTTGAGCTGTGTTGATGACCTAGGTCCTCCACTGGAAGCCTTGCTTGGTTACAGGAGATGACCAGTTCAGGCTCTGTGTCACCCATCACCAGAGGTCTTTGCTGTGGTAATCCTCATAGTTTACAGAGAGTTTCCACTGTACTAGGATTCTACTGCACTTTCAAACACCAGCTCCCCACCCCCATTTCAGTCATCTCTCCCAGTACTCCCTACCTCTATGTACCCATGGAAACAGAAGGGATCAGTGTTGGGAGGCTGTACTTTCAAAGGAACTTTGGCAAATGACAGATCTAAGCTCTGTTAAGCTGTTCCTCCTTCAGTCCCCACAACTTTATAAAAAATGTGTCATCTAGCATCTGAGTAAAAGAGGAAAAAATTATCGGTTTCTAGAGGCTCTACTTTGAGAGTTCACAACAAAGGAAAAAAGGGAAAAGGGAGCCTGAAGTTATTATACAAGTCAAACGCGCCAACCCAAATAATAAAAAATCTAAAATCGAACTTGCACTGCAGCCATGTAGCAGCACCACTGCATTCTTTCCTGGGCTCGATGGAGATTGAACTCTTGCCTTCGTTCTTGCAATCAGCATATCTTAATTAAATCCCTCCTGTAGATTGGAAGTTACTTGCCATCTGGAATCGAAGAGCAGCTCAGAGACTTTTAACTTAATTGGGGTGCAAGCCCTTTTGCTTGGCCCCACTGCCGTTTGGCAGCCCTGTCCTGTGCTGCAGTGTGGGGTGAGCTTCCCCTTCAGACTGCAGTCAGCAAAATGAGATGTCAGGAAAAGCGCTGATGCCCGAAGCTCTGCAGCCCCAAACCACTTAATTAATATACAGGCTTAATGCACTGGGCGATTAAAATTTAATTCTTTCAAGACACAATAGCTACAACTCCTCTTGCAAGCATTGAATCCATTGCTGCTAAGGAGCAGGGAATGACACAGGGTTCTTTCTCTTTTTAAGCATTCATCACACAGCACTGATCAGCAAATGATAGCATGTGCTTAGCCCTGCTTGATGGATCGCTATTCTGGCTAGGATTTCTCTTTTATGGATTTTTTTAATTCTGTCAGAGAAAACCTGTGCATGCAAAGATATTCTTTTTAATGTATTAACAATGCAATATAAACAAGGCCACACATATTTAAAATACTGTGAATAAGAAATAGAGTTGGGACCTGTGAAATGTGACTGTACACACATGCAGGCCTACACACACACACACACACACACACAGAGAGAGAGAGAGAGAGAGAGAGAGAGAGAGGGATTTAACAAGAATTTTAAGGAAAATGTAATACATGCAGGCATGTACACACACGCACACGTGCGCACACACACACACACGCACACACACACACAATTTAAAACAACCATTGAGGAAAAGAGGACTTACTAAATCAAGTATGGACAAAACCACCATATACTTTCACTCTTCTGGAACTTGTCTAAAATCATTGGCTTCTCAGTTAAGTGCACCTGTGTCAGTATTTCTTCTAGGCTCCGCCCCACACTTAACTGGCAACAGCCAGGTAAGGCTGACTGTTATAAAAGGGGCTGTTAACTCGCTCCCCATCTTCTTACTCTCTTAAATTCTCTGTGTGCTCTCTCTCTCCATTCCTCTCCCTTCTCTCTCCACATGTTCCTGCTCTCTCTCTCTCTCTCTCTCTCTCACAACTCCCCTCCACATGCTCTAAATAAACTATTCTATACTATATCCATCATATGGCTGGTACCTCCCTGGGGAAAGGGATACTTCACAATGGGTCCACAGAGGCACCCCCTTCCACCTCACCATATAGCACCTCTACAAAACATATCCTGGCTCTTTCTTTTGTACAAGACACAGCAACCTGCCTTTGATACTAGTCTCCTCACTTGTCACACTTTGTGTGAGACGAAGGAAAGCACTTCTCTTTCCACACATCCACATGTCAGCTGCAACTTGAAGAAGATAAGACCTTTTTTTTTCCTGGGCTATTGAAATAATTAAATGGGATATCCAAATAACCTACCTGTGTAGAAGCATAGTTTATCATGATAGAGTGCCACAGACTTGGTGGGTTAGGACATTTCTTACTGGAAATAGAATCCATAGTCTTGGGATTTGTAAGCAATCCTCTTGCTACTGGAAAGTATCCATGATCTTTTGTTGCTGCTGTTGCGGTGGTGGTGGTGATGGTAGTGGTGGTGGTGGTGATGTTTTGTTTGTTTGTTTGTTTGTTTGTTTGTTTGTTTGAGGCTAATTGTCTGGACTGACTGTGATTGTTCACTCATTCTCCATCAGTCTTCTGAGTGGCTGAAATTCCAGGTATTGCTGTCACACACATCTTTTTTACATATCAAGAACCTTCTTCCCAGAGTCTGGTGCAGATCTCATTAGACCAAAATCAAGATGTTGGCAGAGCTACGTTCCTATACTGAGGACTCTGGGAAAGACTACCTCTCAGACCTCCTGTGTTCCAGAGAATATCATTTCTCTGGCTCATGGTAGAGAGCTTCCATTTTGAAAGCCAGCAGTGCTCAGCCATCAAACTGGGCCAAATCCCCCTGGTGTTGTTAGCCATCACATGCTGTGGGCACAGCTAGAATTGTGCTGAACGTGTAAGGACTCTCAGGATAAATCGGGGCCACTCTGAGGAAGAGAGAGCAGGCATGGGGTGGGGGCATACTGCTTATCAAGGTGAATGAGAAAAAGCTTCAGGTATTGTCTTAATTTTAAATTCTTTATTATTTTCAACTTTCATACATTGATCAAGTAACCCATACCACCTTCTCTCCCACTAATCCTTTCTCCTCCTAGACACTCTAACCTCTACCTCCATGTCATATACACATATAGAATTGTATATATGTATGTAAATTCTAAGAGCCACAAACAGGACAAAACATGTATTTGCCTTTCTGACACTGCCTTAATTCACTTATGGGACTGTCTCCACTTACATTCATTTTCCTCCAAAACACACAGCTCTGTTCTCCTTTAAGTTATGTGTGGCAGGGAGTACCACATTTTCTCAATCCACTCCTCTGCTTTTGTAGACCTAGGTTGGTTTTATAACTTAGCTACTGTGAACATTCTTTGATGTGTAGGAATCTGGGCAACCAAGCCCTAGTTTCAGAGAGGAAATCCACTCCAGTACTACATGAAACTAAATGGTTCAGTGAGAGGCCAATCTGGGCTATGTACTGAGTGAATTCTAAACCACTCTGGGCCACTAGACAAAATCTTTTCTCAAAATTTCAACAAACAAAACCATCCCAAGATAGAACAAATCTTTCTGACAAGCATAAGTGAAAGGAAACCATCTGATGTGCACAGTACCAACATTTACAACTTCACATACCAAAGAGCTCTCTTCCAAGAATTTACATTTGCATAAATGCTAAGATATTTCTTTCCCTATCCACGTTCCATCATTTCATGTGAATTCCTTATTGAGACAGGAAGTTTTCCTCTGTCTTGTGCATTACAATTTATGTAGCAGGCTTGTTGACCTGTCCCCTCCAAATTCCAACAACACCTCTTCTCCCTCAATTATGACAAACAAGTGTCTTCAGATATCGCCAAATGTCCTTAAGGGTCAAAATTGCCTTCAGTTGAGAAACACTGTTCTGAATTAAAATATATAAACTGTCTAGTTAATGGATGTACATTTTAAAGAATAGCATTTTTAAAAACAGAAAACACTGGGTCCTACTGCCAAACTGTTCTTGAAACATTGAAACTGGTTTTGAAATATTCAATATTCTACTTGCCTACATGCCCAATACAGTAGTAAACTGAAGAGAAAACACACGCATTCTGAAGTTTTTATTTCCCTGATATATTTGTTTTCCCAGAAATGTCATCTTCTCAGCAATTCCTCCTGGGTATGTAGGGGATGTGATCAGAATCCAGAGAGGAGACAGAAGCAGTGTAGCACAAGTGTCTATGTTCTAATCTCCGCCTTTACCCAATGTCAATGAGGATGTATAGAGAGTTTCTTCTATCACTGCTTCTTGTGTTTCAGGCAAATATTGGAATTCTTCAGACTAAAGATTCTATAAAGAAACTCTGAATGACCAAAAGTATTCAAGATTGAGGAAAAGAAGACGACCCCCACAAACCTTTGTGTGCGATAAGCACTGAACAGTTCCTTCTTCCATCAAATGGAAAAAATTCCAATACATGTTCATTTCCACCACTGACAAAAGCATATGTCTAGTATCTGTATATATTCTTCTAATGATGCACACCTCAATTTCATAGCAAAAAAAAAATCTTGGAATCTTCTATGGTTGAAATTAATCTTTAAGTAAAGCATGCTACAAAGCCACATTAGTCTTTCTCAATTGCCAACTTCATATAGGCTCTTCACAAAAAAATAAAACTTCTTTGGAATTGATTTATTTTTAGATTTCTAATCTATTATATGAGACAACAATTATACACTCTTGTTGGAACAATAATATTTAAAATGGTAAAACAATAACTTTAGAATTAATAAAATAATTATCTGAAACGTATCCTAAATTCTATGTGTAAAACATACATGGACTGTGGTTATTTTATAAATATTAAATTGATGAGGTAAAATAATCCACTACCACATTTAGTTCAACAGCCTGACCATGGAGCCTCCAGCAGTAGATCTGGCCAATATAATGCACAGCTATAAAAGGCCTCTGCACATGTTGGATGGTCTCCAGTAATTACTGCAGAAGATGAGACAGTTTCGAATATGGCATTTTTATTCACATGTTATGGCCCAAATGAGAACATCTGCCCAAAGGCATTATGGGCATGCCATCTGCTCTTTGGCTAACCCAGCTTCCCTGAATGAAGAAAGACAAACTCTTCTTGGAAAAACACATAGAATTTTAAATAAATTGTAATTATCATCTCAGAGGTATGCTTAACAATAAGTTATTACTTTTAAAAGTCTTGTTCTTCTTATCACAACTACTAGAAGATGCAATTTCATTTCATATTTGGCCACCATTAAATATTTCTTTCTGATTGTCCCCAAATGTATAATGGCAGATGAGCAAGACACACTGTGGAGAGAAAAAAACTCTCGAGCAGATAATAGACAGCACACTATGATAAGCACTGTGATAAGATGCAGTTTCAAAGGTATCCATGGAGTCCTCCGTTTACACACTCTTGATTCTTCTGCCTGACCTCATGCTTCTGCAAGTGAAAGGCACAGTCTGTGCAGCATTTCCTTTGAACATGGGTAGTATTTGTGGTCACTGATATCCAGCTTTCATCCATGGTGAGCAGATATGAGACTAATGTCAGTGTAAAAAGTGATGATGGTAGTACCATGTGACACCTATGATGTAATCGTAGTTGAAGTTAGAAATTCCACCTTCCGTGCAAGCTGCAATACTATTGAGAAAGCCAAGGAACCTGGAGAGAGACCAGGAGTCAGTGCATTTGTTGACAGCCTAGACTTTAAGTATCTCCAACCCCAGAAGAGTCTTACAGTGAATATAAATCAGAAAACATGAGGCCCTAGACATCCTTCCAACTTTAAATACTGTGTGTGTGTGTATGTGTGTGTATGTGTATGTGTGTATGTGTGTGTATGTGTGTGTATGTGTGTGCATGTGTATGTGTGTATGTGTGTGTATGTGTGTGCATGTGTATGTGTGTATGTGTGTGTATGTGTGTGTATGTGTGTGTATATGTGTGTGTATGTGTGTGTGCATGTGTGTATATGTGTGTGTATGTGTGTGTATATGTGTGGTGTGTGTGTGTGATGTGTATGTTTGTGTGTGTGTGTGTTCATATGTGCATAGGTTGTGCATGCATGTTTTTGTGGAGGTCCAAGGTCAGACTAGGGTGCCTTCCCTCAAGAGCCATCCACTTTTTTTTTTAAAACAAGGCCTTTCATATGGCCTGGAACTCACAAATCCTGCTAGGCAGGCTAGCCAGGGCAACCTGGAGATCCTCTTGTCTCTGCCTTCCCAGCCCTGGGTTATAAATGTATGCGGCCCCACACACCCAGCATTCTCTGTGTATTCTGGTAGTCAAACTCAGATCTCAAAGTCATGTAGGGCAAGTACTTTAACAAGAACTATCTCTCCAGACCCTACTGCAAACTTGTCTCATCTAACTCCCTGATATTTTAAAACAAAGTCTTTATCCACTTCCCTCTTCAGAAACTCCTAACTGACAAAAGCCATGACCACACACATTTTATTCAGCCAAATTTGGGCAGATTTTTTTCCATGACAATAATCATTGGAACAAATGGACAAGCCGCAGGCAAACATACTTCAATATTATATTTATAGAGAATTAAACAAGAACAAATCCATGACTGCAGTGAACTTAACTGACATTACATAATCTGGAACAGAGTTGAAAACTAAGTCCTGACTGACTTTGATTTGCTACTTCATGTGGGTGATTTTCTTAAGTTATTTTTAACAAACAATAAAACTGGTAAATTCTGAAGTTTAGGCAAATGAGAGTTTAATATAAGAAACTCCTTTTTCTTCTGAAGATAAATTAACTGGGACTTGAGAGATGTCTCAAATAGATGAAGATCTTGGTGTCCTCTTAGGAGGCTGCACAAGTGTGATAACCAGACTTCAGGTCCCCAGGAATCCACCTAACTGCCACACAAGTATGGTGATTCACCTGCAATCCCAGCAGAGACAAAATCTGACCTTACAAGCTACCCAGCTAAACTAGCCTGGACTCAATAAGAGTTCCTGCATTAATAATTTAGAGAATGGTCAAGGAAGGCACTTAATTTCAATGACAAACCTAAGTACTCATGCACATGCTCACACACATGCACTTGCACACACACACATGCGCATATGCACATACAATACCCTACACACTCTCTACAAAAAAGCACACATATAGGTGATACTATCATTGTACATACATGAACATATACAAAAACATACAGAACATTAATTCAGAATGAGTTGCTTTTTATGTTCTTACTCATACACTGCAGTGTTTCTACAGCTCTCCTAGGATGGTAAGTCACTTTACCTTCCCTCCCAGTGTGTGAGTATCTAACACCACAGAATGAGCAGCATGGCCATTTGGCCTGCAATCTACTGTGAGAGCGCCCTATGTCTACAGAGCCTTTAAATTTGTTGCTTCCAGGATTTCCTTTCAGTGGATTGATGGGGTTGAGGCTTTAAAGCTACTTAGTACAAGTCTTGTCTGTCTTAATTAGCTTTTTATGCTGGCCTTGGAAAGGACAAGAATTAAATCAGTACCTTCCCTGTAACACTGACTACTGAAGCCTAAATGCTACATCAGAAAGAAAATTTTCTGTGAAGATCGTAGTCCCCATGACTGTCTTTCTTAATCAGATAAACTCTGTGAGACCTGCTCCAATTATGTAAGGAACATGGTTTCCCTAAACTCAATGGCCTTGCTGCTATATCTTGCAATTTCCTGAAAACCTTCAATACTATTCCCTTTTGTTTTGCAATTTTCTTTTTTTTCCATCTTTATTAACCTAAGTATTTATTTACATTTTGATTGTTATTCCCCTTCCCAGTTTCAGGGCCAACATCCCCCTAACCCCTTCCCCTCTCCTTCTATATGGGTGTTCCCCTCCCCATCCTCCCCCCATTACCACCTTCCCCCCAACAATCACGTTCACTGGGGGTTCAGTCTTAGCAGGACCCAGGGCTTCCCCTTCCACTGGTGCTCTTACTAGGCTATTCATTGCTACCTATGAGGTTGGAGCCCAGGGTCAGTCCATGTATAGTCTTTAGGTAGTGGCTTAGTCCTGGAAGCTGTGGTTGGTTGGCATTGTTGTTCATATGGGGTCTCAAGCTCCTTCAAGCTCTTCCAGTCCTTTCTCTGATTCCTTCAATGGGGGTCCTGTTCTCAGTTCAGTGGTTTGCTGCTGGCATTCGCCTATGTATTTGCTGTATTCCGGCTGTGTCTCTCAGGAGAGATCTATATCCGGTTCCTATCGGCCTACACTTCTTTGCTTCATCCATCTTATCTAATTGGGTGGCTGTATATGTATGGCCACATATGGGGCAGTCTCTGAATGGGTGTTTCTTCTACCTCTGTTCTAAACTTTGCCTCCCTATACCCTCCCAAGGGTATTCTTGTTCCCCTTTTAAAGAAGGAGTGAAGCATTCGCATTTTGGTCATCCTTCTTGAGTTTCATGTGTTCTGTGCATCTAGGGTAATTCGAGCATTTTGGCTAATATCCACTTATCAATGAATGCATACCATGTGTGTTTTTCTGTGATTGGGTTACCTCACTCAGGATGATATTTTCCAGTTCCATCCATTTGCCTATGAATTTCATAAAGTAAGTGAGAATGGCTAAGATCAAAAACTCAGGTGACAGCAAATGCTGGTGAGGATGTGGAGAAAGAGGAACACTCCTCCATTGTTGGTGGGATTGCAAACTGGTACAACCATTCTAGAAATCAGTCTGTAGATTCCTCAGAAAACTGGACATTGAACTACCTGAGGACCCAGCTACACCTCTCTTGGGCATATACCCAAAAGATGCCCCAACATATAAAAAAGACACATGCTCCACTATGTTCACAGCAGCCTTATTTATAATAGCCAGAAGCTGGAAAGAACCCAGATGCCCTTCAACAGAGGAATGGATACAAAAAATGTGGTACATCTACACAATGGAATATTACTCAGCTATCAAAAGCAATGACTTTATGTTTTGCAATTTTCAAATTATTCATGGAGACTGTTATAAAAGGTTACTGTACTTGGTATACAGGTAGGAAACCCTACCTAGTGCATTTTGTTTCACAGTAGAAGCTGAGCAAGAACAGTTTCCCTGGTATCTCCCACTTCTTTCCTTTCTCCATCCCTCTCTCTGTTTCTTCTCTCCTTCCCCCTCATCCCTTTTCTTCATTTCTCTCTCTTTCTTCCTTCCTGTTTTCAGAGAAACATAAATTCCATATTTTCTATGATGTTGAACTTACAAGAAAGGACAGGCTACCCCAAAGGAGCCCAAGAGGAAAGGCCAACCTTGGGAACAGTGATTAAGTAAGGCTGGCTTGATAATCTGTTCTCTGATTTAAAACTGATCGGTATTCCTACTGTCTTTTGAATTCTCCAATAAAACTATTGTTCTGTCCGTCATGAAAAACCAAAATCTGATGGAGAAGATGTGTGTGTGTGTGTGTGTGTGTGTGTGTGTGTGTGTGTGTGTGTGTGTGTACTAAAAGGACAAATTAACAGTAGACTAATTTCTGTGATTCAAAGAGCAAGTTTGCTGGAAGACTGTCTCAATTTCTTCATTATACAATGCTCATTCAAATTCCTCCTTCATAGACACAAGCTCTGTCTTATGTGGATTGTGTGACAGCTCACCATTCAGTCCTGGACCACTTCTCAGGCCTTTGCTAACCTGTTTCTAGCTATCTTCATCTTAGTATATCATGATAACAACTTTTCTCCAGTAAACATAACCTCTTAGACAAAAAGAGCATATCATTCCCATTTTATGCCATTTATACATTCTACCTTTAAATAGCACAACTACTTCTGAATTTTACCATCACTGTCATAACTGTTACTGTCATAGTCACTGTTATCATAGCTATTGCTATCTTGAAGTAGAAAGACTTGTCGGAAAAGCCCCTTGAGATATCCAAGGCTTCTAACATCTGCTTATGGAGCTAGTTGGGGGTCACATGGTTCATGAGGCCCTCATTATATCCCCACAAGATCTTCATCTTCTTGTTTCCCTCACCATAATGCCGATCTCTACTGCATAACAGAAATTAACTAGAATGGACCTCCTTAGTGTTACAGGTTTTCATAAATCATCTAAAGAACTTCTTGGTGTATTGGTGGTATAGCTGTCTTATGACTTACCCATGTTCCTGTAAATAATCTCAATAAACTACCACTCTCATCAAGCTGAATTTGAAAAACAAATATTCTTTGTTTAGTCTTCTGGTGTTCTATCTGGGGTAAATATTTGTTTTTTTTTATGTAACTCCAGAGAAATTATACAATACTTTCAAAAAGATATTAAGTGTAAAATTCATACTGTAGATGCCTATTAATTAAGGCTAGCTCTGAAATTATGGTAGGCGTCATTGGACCTACCTCTCCTTCTAGTTCTTGTCCCTTTCTTACTTACTCAATCAAATACTAGCATAACCAGCACTCTGTAGGGCCTTGGGAGAAGAAGATAAGATTGATAATCAGTTAACCTTATTGAGGAAGAAAAATGTTCCCTCTATGCTTTTAGTTCTGCCTCTTAGGGCTTATGAATTAAACTAACAAAGAACAGAATAATAAGAACTCCCAATTTAATTAATATTTACATGAATGATAAATTGTGATGTGACAAGGACATAAATATTGGTTCTAACAGAACATGAAAGGTATTTTAATAAAGTCTGTTTATGCAAACTCACTTTGGAATCACCTTCCCATTCTGGTGATGAGTTCTTTCTGTCCCTGGTAGAGGAGCAGGAGGCACATCTACCTTGAGGAGAATTTTTTATTCCACAAATATAAAAGGTTGCAGAATTGTGACAACATGTGTTAATTTTAAATTTATGCCAGCTCAAAACTGTCCTTATGCCAAAGTGACATATTCTGATTACATCATGAAAAGTAGATATATTATCTTGCAAACCGTGACTGAGGGTGGGGGAATTCTAGGGTACTGAGGCAGGAGTGGGTGGGTGTTTGGGAAGCACCTTCATAGAGTCACAAGGGAAGGAGAGGGGATAGGGGGTTTGTGGAGGGGAAACTGGGAAGGGGGATAACATCTGAAGTGTAAATAAATAAAATAACCAATAAAAATGAAAAAAAAAGAATGACTCAATGTGACACTCTGTTTTGAAGATGAGAAAAAAACAAAAAACAAAACAAAAGTAGAGATAAGAGATAAGGAATTTCTCAACTTCTAGAAGCTACAAAATACCTTCAGTCAAGATTCAATAAGGGAATGTCAATCCCGTAGTCCCATGCATCATAAATCTGACAACGTTACAAATTAACTTAGAGGTAGAGTGATGGCCAGGACTTGAGAAAGAATTGGTTCTTATGGCAAGTGATTTCAGTTTCACAAAATGCAGAATCCAGTAGATATCACCTAGATTTTTCTTATTGAACAATAAACATATTTCTAAGCAATTTCTTTCCAGATTCGTTCTATAAACAACAAAATGTATACACTAAATGGTAGTTTTTATAATAATTAACCTTCTATAAGCATACTGCTATATTTAAGAAACCACTTAAGAAGATTACCACAGACAGCACTAAAGAATGTCAAGAGGGCAGTGACCCCAGACTTCAAGAAACTGATCTAGAATTGACCTGGACACCCTTTCTGAGGACAAGCTCCCTTAATGGCCAGGTGCTATTTAAGCTGCTAGGAGAGAAAAGAAGTCAAAAGTTCTACTCAGGGGGGCTGGAGAGATGGCTCAGTGGTTAAGAGCACATGGTGGCTCACAACCATCTGTAAAGAGAGCCGATGCCCTCTTCTGGTGTGTCTGAAGACAGCTACAGTGTATTCACATACATAAAATAAATAAATAAATATTTTTAAAAAAAAGTTCTACTCAGTTGTGGCATCTATGAACATCATAGCAATATACGATAGTGGCACTTAATGACCAATGGCCATTTAATTTTAGTTAGGACGTATTCAGTAAAAGGGAGTTTGTGACTGATACTATAAACACAGAGAACTATCCCTGACTGGTAAGGGCCCTGGAAAAGAATCTAATACTGCTGCCTTCTTAAATTAATATAAATTTTAACTGTGTTCTCTAAACTTATTCTCATACCCACAATAAATGTAGTTTTCACCATTCATCAAAGAAATTTCTTTTACAACATATGAAAACCACATAGAAATCTACAAGTGCTAAAAGTATAAGAATTAGGTGATCTTGGGGTGACCAACTCCAATTTATACATCTACAACATAACTTCTACACATAAATTCTGAGTGATATTATAGAAGTAGAGGTGGAAAGATTCTCTGACAAGAGAACCAGGACATCTGCTGTGAAATAGTGTCTTCTATATATGTAAAAGTAGCATGCAAACATGGATGGGAGAAATCTCTTCACAGCCCACACCTAGATGAAGAACTACATGTAATGTATGGCTACTAAAAAGAGAAAATAAAGATAATACAAAATCAGTGTACTCTTGGAGTGAGGCCTTTGGTGGCTTATCCAATCCCAAGAAGTTGTTATCACAAAACACGGACACATCTGTGCAACACTAATGGACTCAGCAGATTGCATGGTATATATAAACATGTGCATGAATATATAAAAATAATTAAAGAAGAGTCCATGAATTGAAGAGGGATCTGAAGGGGATATGGTACGAGTTGGAGGCAGAACAGAAAATGGTTAAAATAAACACTTATGTATGAAGGCTCCAAAAATTAACATGATTAAATTAAAACAACAGAAGGGACATCAAAAAGTTCTTCCATAGACTGCCTATAATTTAAGAATATAATAAGATTACTTTAGTCTATAACACAAAGAGGAGTGGAATCAAGACTATCAACCATTCAAGGTCAGTCTGCTCTACATGAAAACTTGCCTCAAAAACAAAACATAACATCAGTCAATAAATAAATAAATAAATAAAAAAGCAACAGCAAAACTAACAGGAAATAAATTTTTATCATTTCTGCCATTCAGTTAGGTGTAGTTTGATGTAACATGTTGAAGTAAGACATTGCATCATTTTGCAAAGCAAGCTGTCTATTACACAACAGCTTAGTGACAACCACTTGATGACATTAATTTACATGAGATAGGCACAAGGCTCCTCAAGGGACATCATATTATCCAAAATGTGAAACTAGTTGATCTGATTATTGTGATGAAGACACTATGCAAAACTTTGCGTGTCCTACTGTTTACTTAAGCAATATAGCTAGCTGAGGGACTAGACTATCCATGTTTATAAAAACCAAAAGGCTGAGACTTGGGGAGATGAGCATGACCCTCACATTTCTTATAATTGTGTGAGATATGGTTCTAAGAGTTCTATAACATTTAAGTGGTTAAATATCTGTCTGAATATGTGGGCTTCTTCAGTAGAACATTCCTTTATCTGGTGGAGAAATGGCTTCTGGCTTCAGAGATGTGCATATGCAGATGGTCTTTTCAGTGTGAGCCCCTTTCATTCTGAGATTAGCCAGGCCCAGCAATTATATCCAGATGGAGGAGCCACACAAAAGACAACAGTTCACCTCAGAAGGACACTTTCCCCTTTCTGGTTTTACCATCAAATGTCATTAAAGCTGAATCACAAACCTGACTCTGGTGATTGTTTTACAAATCAGGAAGAAATTAAATAGGACAGAAAAAAACAAACTCAAGCAGTATGTTCAGCAAAGAAAAATAGATTCACCAATTATACAACAGGGAGACAAAGGAGTGTTTATACAGACATCAGTAGCTTTAATCCATGACTACTGAGAGGGCAAAGAACCTCCACACGAACTTCTGTTCAGTGACAACTAACCTTTTAAATTGGTTGTTTTGTTGTTTGTAGTAATAGTAGGAATAGGAGAAGGAGGAGGGTGTGGTTTTTTTTGTGTGTGTGTGTGTGTGTGTGTGTGAGAGAGAGAGAGAGAGAGACAGACAGACAGACAGACAGACAGACAGACAGAGACAGACAGAGACAGAGAGTTTTTGTGTATATGGGTTGAAAGTCAACTTTGGGTATCTCGCTCTATTGATCATCACCTGAATTTTGCATTGATTAATTTTGTTCTTTCACAGTCTCATACATGTCTGTAATGTATTCAGATTACTATCACCCCACACCAACTTCTATCTCTATTAACCACACCTGAGAGTGGAATAGTTACACCAGGTTACTCACACTTAAAACTGAGTTCCACAAATAAGAGAGAACATGTGCTACTTGTCTTTCTGAGTCTAGGTTATCTCGGTGTAATTCTTTCTAGATCCATTTATTTACCTGCAAATTTCGTAATAAGTAAAAGTACTACAGTAGTAAGATAGAAGCAGCCCAAGAGAAGGGATGGAAGGAACAGATGCTTTGAAGTGGGGAGAAATCGGAAAGAAATCTTTCTCTAGAGAGGGAGGAAAGAAACAAGGTAAGGAAGGGAATGTAGAGAAGAGGATTGAAAAAGCTAGATGAAAACATTATTTTATGTTTACTTTAAAATACATAAAAGTACATATTATATATAATATATATATATATGGTTACCACTCTTGAGGATATAATTCTCCACAAAATCATAGACAATTCAGAAACTTCTGTGCTGGGAATAGATTTGAGCTGTTGGTCAGAGGAGTTCAAGAAGATTCCCAACAAAGTAATATAGCCTATTCCATTATCCTTAGCTGTCTTCTTGGAAAAAAGATGCTATAGCACACTCTGTGACTGCAGAAGCTAGCCACTGGAAAGGAGGCTTCCAGGTCACCTCCAGCCTGTTTTATCTGTATCTCCTTGCTTTGGAAATCTGTGGAACTTCCCTAACAATAACTTGTAAGGAAACAGAATATTTGTTCCTATTCAGTTAAGAAGTACTTGTCAACCCCTGAACTAAAGGAACTAGCAGTGTCTACCATGATTCATAGAACCCAAAACAAATGGCCCTGGAATGCCAATGGAACTATAAAGACAGAGATTATTTAAAAATAGAAATATCTTTCATTTGAAGTCTGCCAAATAACCTTAACTTTTGCGTATTTAAAAAACTAATAAAGAAATGTATTATACTTTTTTGTATGCATGGTATAATATTTAAATGAACCTATACCTATCTATATATTCAATTATTTTAATCAAGGCACTCTAAAATGTTTATTTTTTTTAAATTATGGAGTGTATGAGTTCTGCCACATGTGCGGAGGTGAGAGGAAATTATTTGGAGCCAGGCATGGCCATCTATCTTGTTTGGAGGCAGAGTTTTTGTCTGCTCTCATGGTTCTGCTCCCACACACTATCCTCTGAGATTGCTTACCTGAGCACTTCTGCAGAGTTCTCCTGTCTCTGTCTCCCAACTCACCACAGGAACTCTGGGCTTAGGAATGCATGACACTGCACCTTTTCACATGGGCTTGAGAGATCAGACTCAGGTTGTCAGGATTACCATGCAATCTTTATTTATGCCCACTGGGCCACCTTTTTGGCTCCATTTATTTTTATTTCCTGTTAAAACAGCCAAAATTCTGCATGTGGAAAAGTAATAAAGTAAAAGATAAAAACATACACTGAATTATGTCACACTACTGTTCAAAACCACATCAGAATGTTCTACCAAACTCTTCAGTTAATCCTCTCTGGTCTACATTAAGATGTAACTAATATGTAAATTGAGATCACAGCTAGAAGCCTAACACAAGAGCTGACTGATTTTAGATTCTTATACTTTGCTAGCACATTATCTGTTTGCTAGCTGGTTGACAGAAGAAGCCTAGGCAGTGTAATTTAAAGTACAGAAGAACTTGAGCCCAGGAAGCCGTGTGAGGCCCATCAACATCTGGAGAGGTTACCTTGGGGCCTGCAGCAGGAGCTGCACAATAGCCAAGAGCTTCCTAGAGGCTCACTTTCTGCGTGTGTAGTGTGCCATTCTTCTGTGTGCACGCTGCCAAATCCCAGCACTGCTCACCCAGGTAGGCTACTTTTAAAATTACTTAGATGCGCAAACTCAGGAGCTCTAAAAGGAAGAGCTCAGACAAATGTGGTCTGCCTAACAAGATGGTCTAAGAGAACTGTAGCGTATTTAAAACACATTACTGCTGTCATCTGATGATCAGAACATGAAGCTACTCTCTCTTTGCCAAGCAGAGCACACAGGCCAAAAAAAGAAGGGGGGTGGGAAGCTAAAAAATGAGGATAGAATTGGAAAACGGGCAAGTCACTTTTGCCCTCTTCCAGGATACTGAAACACTAGCTAACAAGAAGGTACACAGTTCAGCTTTGATCAAAATCGCATGAGGCAGAAACCTAATGTTTGTTTGCAATGCCAACAATCTGGAAAAAAAATAACTTTTCTGGGACAAATAAAGAAAGTGAATTCTCATCTTCCCTCTTTATAATGTGGATCCAACAGGATAGTAAGAGGCTCAGAATAACTGCTTTTAAAATAAAGTAGTGAGAAACTGCCAAACAAAATAGCAATCGTCACCATCTCCATTTCCCAATCCTTTTTTGAGGCTGACAGAATCTTTCCTTGGAATACAGTGAGAGTTACATAGACAAAGAGTTGTTACAAAGATAGACATATTCTACTTCACCCATGCTCACTATATTTATAATAAGTAAATAGAGTAAGTAAATAGTTTTTGTTTAGAGTGCTAAGGATTGAACCCATGACCTTGTGCATGCTAGGCAAGCACTCTAATACTGAGCACTCCCCATTTCTTAAAATTAAATGTGCAACAAAATAAAGATCACTCTTCTCTCTTTATTCCTTCAGAGAAAAGTTGAAGATTGGATAGTATAATTCATTATAACTTAAAATTTGCATACTTTATGGTCAAAACCATCGTGATTTTTCAATAGTTTTCTATTGCTTTACTTTGTTAGAGCAATTTTGAATATAACGTGCTTTCTTGAGACATCTTACCTTTTTACTTCAGTAAGGTATCACTTCCTAAACTCGTGTGCCCTGTGCCGTACTCCTATCTCAAATCAAGCACTTGTAGAAATTAAAAGAAGTAAAGCAATCATTTGGGAGTACACACAGTTTCACGTTTCTCACGAATTTTAAGAGAAGATGGAAGAAAATCACATTCAGCATTTACAACAATAAAATGTAAAACAAATATTTAAAGTGTGCTCTGTCGTGAAATGGAGCTGCGAAAGCTGGCTGTGTCCTGGGGTCAGTGAATTAGATCCCGGTGGCCTGTGTGTACGTGTAAATCACCTTAAATTAAACACTACCTGAAATTGCTTTGGGTGACACAGGCTAGAAATCATTGCAAGTGACAGGGACACCGGTTTGAGGGAAGCAGGCTCCATGTAAATGTGGCCTCAAGGTAAGTCGTCCTTGTGAAATGAAGAATGATAAATGAAACTACCAGGTCTCCTAGCGGCAAACCGAAATTGCCATATTGTTTTACATTACTCACATTTAGATGCTTCGAGCTACATGTTAACTAAAAAATGTGATGCCACAGTACAATATAATAATGCTATAAAATATGAATAATTACTTTCTCAAATATCAAATAATGCTGATATAATTTCCTTCACAATAACTGATGCCAGGAATTTAAAATCAAATGGGCTTTTAATGTAAAGATATATATGCAAAAGTAGAGATAGATGGACAGGTAGTCAGTCTCAGATACTGGGGAGTAGAAATAATATTTTTAAGCAAGCTCGAATAACCTAACAAATCATATGTAAAATATTTCAGATGAATGTGCTTAGCTACTAATCACTAAACAAATTTTTCTATCTACATTGTGGTGTTGCCTCAATATACTTACCTGAGTTTCGTTAGATAAGTTAATGGGAAATATGAGACTCAAGAATTAAAGGGGAAAACTCTTCGATTATATTGAATAAATGCCAAATATGTAATTTTGTAAAAGTATGCCCTGATTAATAATCCCCGGCAAAAACTAATTTTTCATAAGCTAAGAAGTTATTACTCTGAAAAAAATATTTGTAAGTTGTTAGAATATTTGAATAATGACATTTTCATAATAGTAATGACAAACAATGATATAGCATTAAACAAATTATAGAGACTATATCAAATAATTCATATACTTTAAACCATTTTTATTATCTAACTAGCACTAAAACATAAGAACTACTTACTCTGTTCTTTATGTACAAGAGGTCAAACTCAGGCCCTTACATATGTTTGATAAGCACTCAACCATGAAGCTGCAAATGCAGCCTGTTATACTGTCTTCTGTACTTTGGATAGAAAGTAACACAGCTATTATATGAGAAAACTGAAAGTTTTTTTAGTTCTCTCTCCCTCCCCCTTTCCCCTCTCCTCCTCCTTACCCCTCCTCTCTCTCTCTCTCTCTCTCTCTCTCTCTCTCTCTCTCTCTCTCTCTCTCTCTCTCTCTCTCTCTCTCTCGGTCAAACTATAACATGCAGGATTTATTTCCCTCCTTCAACCATGTGGGTTCCAGTGACTGATGCCAGTCATCAAGCTCAGCAGTAAGTGCCTCTAACTAGTTATGTCATCTTGCCAGCCCCAAAACTGAGATTAAAATCCAGGCTTCATATACTTAATCATAATTTTTAAAAATTACTTGAAATGCAGTTTGAGATGAGTGGCAAATCCATCCCTTTATATAAAAGTAAAGATAGACACAAACGTTAAAATCGTGACTTTTCAACTTTTTGTAATATTAACTACGTTAGACAAGTGGACATGGAATAACTATTTCATATTGGCTGGAAGTAAGATGTATCAACTGACACACACATCTAAGCAGAATGAATGCATAGCTATGGTGCTCTCCCTTGATTTCTTAATAGATAGAGAATAATTCAGGGTGCTTAACCTGGAAGTTGAACTCTCAGCACTTAGTGTCATGACAGATAGAATATTTATGCTACTCATTGCGTTCAGTTATAAAGTGTTTCCCTCTAGGACTTCCTATAAGTCAATCAGTTCTATCCACTGAGAAGGAACATACTACAGAAGGGGAGGTAGCTGATTTAATTGAGCTTCATGAAGTGCTGATTCCTTCGGTTTTAGTTGAATCTTAACTAATGAGTGGTAATGTTTCTCCCCCTCAGACATTTGTTTATACTGGATATCTAAACCCTTAGAATGGTTCAGCCTGAGCATAGAGACACACACGCACTTAAGCACTCTGCAGCCATCAAAAGCAAAGACACCCCAGAATGTCAGCTCAGTTTACCATGCACTGCTCTAGGCATTGAGCCAGATAGAGTTGGCCTGATGACGGCCCTGGCAGACCTGACTACATACGTAATAGGAAAAGAACATTTGAACATGGGGGAACTCCAGATTAAAGAATTCTTGGAATAGAAAACTGATGGCAGAAAGTTAAGAGGGGGGGCGAAATGGGGTTTGTTATAGGTTACTGAGAAGGTAATTGCTTAGCACAAATTTGATCTGTGGTGTTATGGATAAAACATTGTAAGAAAGCAAGGAGAGGAAAAAATAGAAAGGGGAGAGAGGGTGAATGGGGTTGGGGAGGGAAAGAGGAAGGGGAAGAGAGCAAGGACATTAAGAACAACCTTCAAATTAAATTACTTTCCACAGTGAGATGGTCCAGGTGTATTGACCTTGATTTGGACTCTGATCTCCAACCCTGCGAAGTCAGAAACTGAGGCTTAACACCGACCTCAGGTAAATGACACAGGAGCCAACCAAATGCTCAAAATTAATACATAGTGTAACATAGCATTTGGATAATCACATAACCTCCGGTATTTATAGTCAGTAATTGGATCAGTTGGTGATGAATGACACAGAATTAAAGTACAGTCCAAGGACTGACATGTGTGGTAAATAACCTGACGAACTCTCTGGAAATAGTTCATCACTTGGGCCAGAGATGGAAGCGTACACTTTTAATCTCGGTATTCGATGGGGGGCTGAGGAAGGTGTTCAAAATTGTCTTGGTGTACAGGACAAATTCCAGGCCAGTCAGAGCTATATAGTGAGAGTTTGTCTCAAAACAACAACAACAACAATAAAAACAAACAAACAAAAAACCCGAACTAACAAGAAACGAACTTTCTGCTTCACAGCACAGTGAGCTGAGTCCCACAAATGATGTCTCATTCCCCAAACACCTAAAATGCAATTTTGTTTTTTTCCTTCAGAAAGCTTCTGGAGACAAGCTAATCTTTTAGCTGTGTACATAAGATTTCAAATCTTAGTAGGTATAAGAAGTCATGAGTGATTGAAGTTCTGAGTGGGAGCGTATTGTGATGTGACCATGGCCTGTCAAAGACTCTAAGACCTCTCTGCCTATTGTATATTGTAAATCCATTACCCATATGGGCCAGGCTCAAGAAGAATGGAAAAGCTTTTCTTGGGAGACACAGTGCAAGTGTTTATATAGGATTGATTAATGTATGCAAACGTTAGCAGCCAGGGTGCCCACTTCCTGAATGTTTAGAGCCTAAGACTGCTTACCTACAGAGGCCTTCCGTGGAGACTAGTAAAGATATCTCCTTGCCCTGTGCATAATAAAGGGGTCTGGGTTGCAGTGATACTGAAGTGATACCCAGAGAATTAGAGAACCCTACCTGACCCCAGTTCACTGTGCGTGTGTATCTATGTGTCTTGGTGTTTTATCCTTCCTTCATGCCTTCATAGAACTGCATTCCTGGATTTCCTTGGACAATTTAGAGGACAGTCTCCTCCCCCAAACAGTTGCTGCTATGTGTGTACTTGGCGTGGAGGCATTATGAATCATGTAACTTTCAGGAGCTTCTTTAGTCTTATAATTTTCTTCAGCTCTTACCTCAGTCTTTCCTTCCTTCCTTTCTTCCTCCTTCCTTCCTCCTCTTCCTCCTCCTCCTCCTACTCCTCCTCCTCCTCCTCCTCCTCCTCCTCCTTCTTCTTCTCTCTCTCTCTCTGACTCTCTCTGTCTCTCTCTGTCTCTCTCTCTCTCTGTCTCTCTTTCTCTCGGTCTCTTTCGGTCTCTCTCTTTCTTTCTCTTTCTGAATCTTACTAGTTTCTTACCTCCTTCCAGAAGGGTATATTTCAATTAAAAGGAAATATATAAATGTAATCAGTCCACTAACGTTAGACTAGAGTTGGGAATAGTCATCTAACATGAAGCACATTTTTTCTATTTGATTTTATTTTGTGTGTATGGTTGTATTGACTGCATCCTTGTGCATATTGTGTTCAGTGCCCATGGAAATCAGAATAAGGTGTTAAATACCCTAGAACTAGAGCTACAGATGGTAGCATCCTACCTGACTTGAGTACTAGACTCTAAACCAGGTGCTCGGGAAGTGCAGCCAGTATTCATAGGCCCTGAGCCATCTCCAGGACCTATGAAGCACATTCTGTAATCCAGCCCTGAGTGTGGCATGTATTTTGTGGAGGTCTGTTTCAGAGGCAAAGACTACAATGAATGCATGAGTATGTTTACACAGCATGGTAACAAAATATAGTAAGTCAAGTCATCTTAAGTATGGAACCCAATCCCAATCTCCTCAATCCCAGGTGACCTCACTCAATAAACCCTCATTTTTTTTTAAAACAAAAAAGGCTTTCCTACTGAAAGAAATGTCTAGCATGAATACAAGACATCATGCTTCTAAAACAGCATGAAAAAACACCGAACCCCTACATCTTTTCAAGCAAGTGCCACATTTTTAAGAGTGAAAAAAGCTGCCACAGTCATGTTACCAAACTTCTAGAAATATAAATATAGCTATATCTTACATTCAAGTGCTCCAAAAATGCAAATATTTCCTACCTGCCACCATTACCAATTCTCTACATGGTTTAAGATACCAATAACATGAATCATTTGTACTGGTTAAACAGCATTGCTTGTCTCAATTGACAGATTGGTGTCTACAGCTTTTCTTGTACCTGGAAATTTTCAGTGCCAAAATAGTTAGCAATCCCTGTGGAAAATTCAAATTTATATCCAGATTTCAAGATTGACCTCCCCTGGGTTACAGTGAGCCTAGAAAGACTCTTCATACTAACGTATAAGGTGTAAGGGGAGCAATCGTGCCAAGGCATTTCTAAGACAACAGTGGTTCACTAGAAGACTCATACTCTTCATAAAACTATTAGCACTAAAAAAGTAAAATGGTCCTGAGTTGGGTACTCTCCTGGCTACATGGGATTATAGGCCATCCAGAGATCAACAAGTCTACCTTCCCCTTCTATAAGAAACATTTGAGGTCAAGGGAGTGCACAAAGGTTGGACAAGTGCATGGCCTTCCTATTCTTCAACTCTGTTTTCATCTTTTCATTTACCTTCAGATCCAAAGACAGTGTTCCAGGAGCAGACTTCAGAAAGTTGCCTTCTTCCTAGAAATGGAGTCATTTTTATTAAATTAGTCTGCTAAGGCAAGAAAAGTAGAGACACAGCATTTAGTTTCTGTAGATTTAAGTAAGAGGAGATGGAACAGAACAATGAAGTAGAGACCAAGAAATAATTTGCTATAATTAATGTAACTGGGTAAGAACCCTTTTAGCACCATGGCCCACAGGGTAGTTCCTCAGTCATCCTGACTATTAGTTAGATGTCTTCATAAGATACTGGTCCAGTGTTTCAGACCCATTCCCATCTTTGCCCCCATCAATTCTGGGTAGCATTCCTTTTTAAATTAACCAAGAAATAAAATGAAGAAAAAACATCATACCAATACATCCAGAAAGCTTTTGTCACCTAGAATAGACAATGCAATTTCTGAGGTGATTTCAGCTACAATTATCTGTGTAATAATATGTAGCTACTAGAGTTTCGTTGAGTTTGCTGAATGGAACCACTGAGGTACCTGAATTTCATAGGACTCTGAGGAACACAAAGATTGCATGCAGCCAAGGCCCCATCATCAGGTACACTGGGATGAACCGATTCCTACTACATTCACTTTTCTTTAGTACATATTTCTACTTCTAAATTGTGACTATAACACCTCAAGTACAAATAATAAAATTTTTATTGGACATTTTATTTATTTACATTTCTAATGTTAACCTTTTTCCTGGTTTCCCCTCTACAAACACCCTATCCCATCCCCCATCCACCTGCTTCTATGAGGGTTTTTCCTCCGCTTACCCACCCACCCTCACTTCACTGTGCTAGCATCCCCCTACACTGAGGCATCTAGCCTTCAGAGGACCAAGGGCCTCTCTCCCCATTGATGTCAGACAAGGCCATCCTCTGCTACATATGCAGCTGGAGCCTTGGGTCACTCCATGTATACTCTTTGGTTAATGGTTTAGTCCCTGGGAGCTCTTGGGAGTCTGGTTGTTTGATATTGTTGTTCTTTTATGGGGTTGCAAACTCCATCAGCTCCTTCAGTCCTTTCCCTAACTCCTCCTTTGGAGTCCCTGTGCTCAGTCCAAAGGTTGGCTGCAAACATCTGCATCTGTATTTGTCAGGCTCTGGCAGTACTCTCAGAAGACATCCATATCAGGCTCCTTGTCAGCAAGCACTTCTTGGCATCTGCAATTGTTTCTGGGTTTGGTGTCCGTGTACGGAATGGATCTCCAGGTGGGGCAGTCTCTGAATGGCCTTTTCTTCAGTCTCTGCTACACACTTTGGCCTTGTATTTCCTTTAGACAGGAGCAATTCTGGTTAAAAATTTGGAGATGAGTGAGTGGCCCTATCCCTCAACCAGGGGTTGTGCCTAACCTCTATATATGGTCTCTATAAGTTTTTGTTCCCCTTTGTTGGGTATTTCAGCTAACTTCATCCATGATGGGTCCTGGGAGCCTCTTGCTTTCCTGGCATCTGCAACTTTCTTGTGGCTACCCCCAGTTTCCCATCCCACATTGCTACACACCTCTGTTCAATTTCCTGACTCTTGGACATGATACTACCTGCGGACCTCCCTATACCACTCCTAAGCATATACCAAAAGATGCTCCAACATATAACAAGGAACCATGCTCCACTATGTTCATAGCAGCCTTATTTATAATAGTCAGAAGTTGAAAACAACCCAGATGAATGGGTTGTTGCTCAAAAGAGGAATGGATACAGAAAATGTGGTACATTTACACAATGGAGTACTACTCAGCTATTAAAAACAATGACTTCATGAAATTCACAGGTAAATGGGTGGAACTAGAAAATATCATCCTGAGTGAGGTAGCCCAGTCACAAAAGAACGCACATGGTATGTACTCACTGATAAGTGGATATTAGGCAAAAACTCGGAATACCCATGATACAACCCACAGACCATATGAAGCTCACAAAGAAGGAAAACCAAAGTGTGGAGGCTTCAGTCCTCCTTAGAAAAGGCAACAAAGTACTTAAAGGAGGTAGAGGGTGGGAGGGACTTGGAAGTAAGAGAGAGGGAGGGGTAAGGGGGGGCATGATTAGGTATGGGAAGAGATAGGGATGACAGACATACACACACACATACAGACACATATACACACACATACACACACATATGCATACAAACACAAACTTACATACATACACACAGAGAGACACATAACACACACACATACTTGCGTGCGTGCGTGAACGCAAGGTTATAACATGCCTATCTTTTATCTGACTACCTATTAGGGGGAAAACAAAATATTACTGAAACTGTTAGCTTTTAATTTCTACTGCAAACACACTTAAGTTTTTCCAGGGCCACATCTGCAGAGGAGTGCCCTGCTCAGACAAGAGGCATCAGCTCCCATTTGATATATCTCAGGTCTTGGCTGAGAGCGTTTCATCAGAGATGTACTGCATCTAATGCAATCAGAGGAATTAAAGCAGTTAAAGGAATGCAGTTCCCTGCCAAGAAACTTCTCTGCATTGTGCCCATGTTCGTCCTGTTCCAGAAAGTCTGTAGCCAGTCCTAATAGACACTGGCTGCAATTCCAGAAAGAGCAGCAGGAAAAAAAGATGCTGACCTCAGTAAATTTGCCCTCACTTTACAATCCACGAAATTCTCGCTGATTGATCTGCAAGGCGACGCGCCCATCCATTCCATTACTGTTCTTTCCAAGTGCCTTTTAGGAACTCACAGGATCAATATAATTCTGTAAATGAAATGAATCTCCATCAAGATGACTATAAATATGATAACAGAAAACCTTGTCATATTTTAATTGATAGTTATTTAAACCAAAGAACATGGACGGGAGGTACCTCTACTAAGGTAATACGATTTGGCTTCAAAAAAAAAAAACTTGTAAATAATACAAAAATAATAAACTTGTTTACTGAATTAATGGAAGCTTATTTATACCTGTTTCAGATTACATATCTTAGATAAAGATGGACAAAATACTTTCCCAATTTTGGCTTAAATGTAATCAAATTTTAAATGTGTAAAAATGTGTGACATAAACAAAAGAGAAATTTTACACTATACAGAAGAATAAAGCCTTTTATTAGCCTGCCTATAATTCTCGGACTATTATATCAAAATATAATTCTAAATATAAATTTTTAGATGTGCTGGAAAATAGTCTTGCTTTAGTAATTAAGCTTTATATAGTAAACCAGTTTTTTGCAGGAAAAGCATAATGCAGGCTACTGAAATGTATCTCAGTATCTATGAAACTTTTCAAACAAAATTTTTTCTTATTTTTTGTGGCAGAATTTCCACTGCAAATTCGGTGTTTAAAGTTTTATTCACATTGAAAATACTCATCATGTATGAACATAAAAATACACAGTATGCTGCACATTTAATGTTTATATAAGGCTCAGATGTTCAAACCCAGAAGCCATTGTGATAGCAAATGACTGACTACTTATTGAACCATTTCTTCCAGAAATGCCAACATCTGCAGATATGCAGGAACGTACATGCATATACTCTCATGTAGATACAATGGCTGTCATTTATTTTAGAGAGATGCTAAGGCAGCATTTCAAAGGTAGATAACAGTTTTGTGTAAGGAAGCTGTTAATGAGACCTTTAGACTGGCAGGTTTAGTTCAGTATTTCTATAAGAGAACGACTGAGAGGAAAACAGCCCTACACAACAGTGGACCTGGAGCTTAAGACACATCACAGAAGTCAGGAAAACCTTAGCAGTGGGGCTGAATCACCAGGGCAAAGCAGTAGCTGGGAAGCATTGCCTGTGGAGGAGGCGGGGAAGAGGGCACTTCACAAAGGCAAGTGAACTTCATTAGCCATGTATCCGTGTTGTAATTCTCACCCATTGACCTTGTTCTATCTCTTCTAACACGCGAAATCACAATAGCTGTTTTCAACCAGTTTCTGTGGAGGTGAGGGATTAGGGGGCTAGGGGCGGGGGCGGGGGCAGAGTTGAATGCTGATAGACACTGAGAGAGATGAGTACGGAGACACCAGTCATAGGAGCAACAGTAAAGAAGTAAAGAAACAAGAGTTCAGACATTAGGGGGACACACAAAGCAGAATCAGAGGTATCTTGACTGCATGAATTTCTTTAAAATGTTTAGAACTAATGTCCTGGTTCCACATATAAATAGGCATAGGATCCATGATACGTGAATACTGAGAAGAGACCTAGACTACTCAGGTAGACAAAGCACCCATCGTTTGTCTTCGGCATCATTGGAGGAAGCAATACTGATGATTCGGTGTGATACGTTTGCAGTGAGATGAGCAAAAGAGAGTTTTTCTCTGTTTATCAAAATACACTGACATTTGGGTTTCCATCTAAGTACATCTAGTAAGATTACCATAGTAAGGCAGATTATACCTAAATCTGTAGCTAGTGTATTATGTAAGGAATATCAATGTATGTTACATATGTGTTTATTTATATATAATATGCTCTAATTTGGGACAGAGGGAATTTTACTTTCTTTCCACTCAACCATAAAAGAGTCTAAATATTAGAGATCACCCAAACATGCGCAAGCTTACAGAGACTAAAAAAATGGAGAAATTGGCCATTAAACAAAAATGTGCAACAAATACTTATTTTCCTGTCACAAATTAATGGAATACTTTTAAAACTCAGTTTAGAATGACAATGACCATTCACCAAAGATATAGTGTTCCCCACTCCTAAAGTTTATAGTACTGGAAGTTATTTTAAAGAGAATATAAATAGTGAAATTGAGCATCATTCTGAATTGTAAGTTGACCATAAGGATCAACTATTTTGAGCAGAATTTTATGCAAATAAAAATACCATCAAGATTAGTAACTATGGTTAGCATGAAATAAATGTATTTAAAAATTAATGAGAATGGAAAATACTGTGGAATCAGCCCCATTCTGCCACTTGTTCCTCCACAGTTAAGCACCTTTACATATTCTGTTACATTCCTGTCTTAGAGGTTTGGGGTAGACTTTCATCCATAGTCATGCCAAGACTGGATTATTTTGCACAACAGCATTTCCCTGAATTGTAGTCCTTTCATATTCACCAATGTGCATATTTAAAGCTATGTTCCTTATGATATTCTGATGCAGAGTAGAAAGTTACGGTAATAAAAAGTTTCAAATTAAAAAAAAAATACCACCAAGATTAAATAAGGTGAACCATGGTCTAAAGAGATGGCTTAGTGGGTTAAAGTGCTTGTCCTATGAGCATGAAGGCATAAGTTCAAATCCCAAGCACACAGCACACACCTGGGCATGAAAGTGTTTTCACTCTAGCCCTCTTACTTCAAAATGAATCATGAGAGAGGAGAACTTCCAGAAGCTTTTATACTAGCTCTCTTAGTTCACAGCAACAAAACATAAGAACCAGTATCAAAGTAGAAGGCGGAGACCAACAACTAAAGTTGTCCTCTGACATCCTCACACAAGACAATAGCATGTTCATACTCCCATTCACACATGTGAACATATGTAGACAAAAATATATTACCCTCCCTGTGTCACAACACACACACACACACACACACACACACACACACACACTTACAAAAAGAATGAATATTATTTGAATGTTGTTCATACATTTAATTCCTCTCACTTCAGGAATGCTGAAGGGTCAGAGCTGACCAATATTTTAGTAACTGTAGCTAACATGTGAATGAAATCACCAGGCATACATCAAAACAAATACAGTATTATAGAAACTTTTACTCATTCACTAACTCATTCAGCAACACACACGCTACACCTGTCATGACTTGCAAGCTGCACTAGGCACAAGGGACACAAAAATGAAAGGCGTCTTTTGTCAATCAGTTTCCAGTCTGCTTTAATGAGCAATTATCCTCTAACAGAGCATTGTACTGTAGTAGATATATCGAACTATACCATTGTTAGCTCAGTGGTTAGTACATGTTTAAAAAAAGACTTCAAAGGAGATGAATATTGATATAAGAAAACAAGCCAGATAAAACAAAGGGTAAAAAGATAAACTTTGGTAGAAACACAATAGTCTAAGCCATGCCCAGAGGAGAGTTGAGTGGAGTGTGGGTCACCACTTTGTTTCCACAAAACTGCTCAATTTTTATCTCTTCTACGTTCTGAGTTTCCTCTAAGATTTTCTTTTAATGAGGTTTTATGAAAATCAAGAAGGACAAGAAGCTATAATAGGACACTATAAGAAATTAGAACCAGCTCTACTCCAACTGAGAGGCTATGTGTGAAAACGGCAGAGAATTAAATTAACATGATAGGCAAAGGGCAAATTGTAAACTCGATTAAGCGTAAGCATAAGAGGAGGAAATGAAATGTCCATTTTACACAACAACGAAAGACCCTGATCAGATTTGACACCGCCATTCCTCAATAAAAAAGAAAGAAAGAAAGAAAGAAAGAAAGAAAGAAAGAAAGAAAGAAAGAAAGAAAGAAAGAAAGAAAGAAAGAAAGACATTTGCTTGTACTAAATGTGGATTCTCTAACCCATGCATAGCTTGGGTAGTTCATGAAAGAGCAGATTTTTTTAATTCTCAATTATGATAAAAATTTACTCTCCGACAGTGGAGGATGTGTTTAGTAGCCAGGTTAATAGAAAAAAGTTACATTTTCCCTTTTTAAAAAAAAATTGGCCTTGGTTCTTTGCAAACTAGAACAATTCTCCTCTCTGGTAAATAGACAAGAATTAGCAGCACCTCTTTCATAACCCCCCAAAGGCAAGATATATGAATAATTGACCAATTATTAAAGAATTAGCCAAGTTTTGAGGAGGTGATGCCTCCTCATTCTTTAAGAGAAACCTTAAGAGGAAGTGTCAACTATAGGTACTCATGCCTTCCAAACTCCATCTGTCCTTACGGTAACGATTGTAAAATACAGTTGTCATTATTTAACAGTAGCAGCGAAGATGATTACAAGCTGACAGTGACAGAAGATACCAAATATAAAACAGGATGATCAATGGGGAAGTTGCACTGCTCACCTCCCTCATATAGCAATGAGTAACCTCGTCGTGAAGCATTAAAGAATTATACAGATGTATACACACAAAGATGGACGTGAGAAAACAGTGTGTTCTTTATCTTGCACAGGGATCAAGGTTCATCATTGCAAGGAGTTGATATTCTACTTAAAGGTCATTCTCAGTGACAAAGGAAGTTGATAGACACATTTCTAAACTTGGATAGGTAGATAAATTACATATGGGTGAAAACTGATACTTTATTAGGAAGATGAGAGGTATCTTCACAGATGACTAACATGCAGTCAGCTTATTTTACCCTTGAGGAACCCACAGATTAGAAACCTCCAACTTCTACAGATAAAGAAGGCTGCAGGCACTCCATCCAGTCTATATCTTACAGGAGACATGAACTTAATACTGCCCAGCAAACTCACATCTTTTTTGTTATAAGGATGTGCTGTTGGCTGAGGTATGGTTGCTATCCTGTTCTTATATATCAGGATGTTGGGATTCTTCACACCTCAACAGTATCTTTAGGGAATTTCCTGGTACATAGCTAAGTAATTCATACATTTGTTTTAATTGTGTAAGAGACAAACCATATAGTGGAAGATAAATCGTGGGGGCCCTTTGCGTGCAGCTCACATTCAGACTCCTCTACATACATAATCAAACCACTTATTTCATATAGATTATGTCTTACCTTCATTGTGTGCATGTGGTGATGCATGATGACATAACTTGAAGAAGCCATGTATTTGTCCACTTTTGAATGATAAAGCGAAACATATAGTAAGAGTTTGGATCTCACACATGAAAATAAGGAGCACGTGAGTGTTCAGCCTAAGTGGAACATCTGTATCATCCTTTTCCACTTGGGTCAGGAACACTGCAGAAGAGGGGCAGAAAGAATGTGAGAGCTGGAAGTTCAGGGAGTGATACGCTATGCTCTCTTCTGAACAGGACAAAGCTGCTACATTCATGAGTTCGATATGACATCAAGAGGAGGAACACGCTACAGGGGAGTCTGAACATGGTTGGAGGGGAGAAGTAGAGCATGGCTATGCTCAAGATGTGTTGTATTAATAAAATATATTTTCTAGTATTAAATTTCAAATGCAGGGACCAGGGTATGGAGCAAAGACTGAGCAATAACCTGCCTAATAGAGACGCAGCCCACAAACACCAGTCTCTGACGCTATTGATGATGTTCTGTTACGCTTCCAGACAGGAGTCTAGCATGTCTGTCCTCTGAGATGCTCGATCCAGCAGCTGAGTCAGACATATTCAAAGACTCACAAGGAAACAGTGGATGGAGCTTGGCGACTCTTGTGGAAAAGTTGGGGACCCCTCATGGGATAGGAACTCCACAGGAAGACCAATAGAGTCAGCTTACCTGTACCTTTGGGTCTCTCAGAGTCTGAACTAAGTACCAAATAACATACACAGGCTGTACACATAGCCCTCCCACAGCTTACCTGCACACACACATGTAGCAGATGTGCTTTGTGATCTCCATGTTAAACTCGAACAACTGGAGTGTGAGCTGTTCCCAAAAGCTGTTAACTGTCTGTGGGATATGTTCTTCTAGCTGGACTGCCTTGTCTGGCCTCAATGGGAGAGGATGTGCCTAGTCCAACAAAGACTTGATGTGCCAGGATTGGGGAATACCCAGGGCCCCCACCTTCTCAGAGGAGAAGGAAAGAGGAGGTGGAGAAGAGATTGTGGAAGGGGACAGCAATTGATATGTAAGGTGAATAAATAGAAATAAAAATGTATTGTTAAAAATTAAATAATAAAGTCCACTAGGATAAAAAACTAATATTTAATTTATTTAATTGTATGGTTTTATGTGGAAGCATATGTTCATTTCTGTCTAATTTCTTAGATATGTATTAATCAGATTTCTCAAGATTCCATCAAACTATTAATGCCTTAAAATACTTTTGTGATATTAGAGACCAAAGCCAGGGACTCTCAGATGCTAGGTCAAGTGTTTTGCCCCTTAAAACAATGCTTTGTTTCTCCCACAGTTCACTAGTGTCTCTCTATGCATTAGACATCATAGAAGCACCGACATATAAAGTACTGTCTTCTTTTAGAAAAAAAACTAAATAAACAAATAATAAATAAACTCCCAGAAAACTGCAGTTACTTCATAACACGTCATGAACTATGCCATGTATTCTTTTTTCTTTTCTTTTATTGGATATTTTTTATTTACATTTCAAATGTTATTCCCTTTCCCAATTTCCTCTCTGAAACCCCTATCCCATCTTCACCTACCTTCACCTACTTCACCCACCGTCTCCCTCTTGCCTCCCTGCCCTGACATAATCCCACACTGAGGATCCTAACTTCACAGGACCAAGGGCCTCTCCTCCCATTGATGTCCCACAAGGCCATCCTCTGCTACATATGCAGCTGGAGCCATGGGTGCCTCCATGTGTACTCTCTGGTTGGTGCTTTAGTCCCTGGGAGCTCTGTGGGTCTGGTTGGTTGGTACTGTTGTTCTTCCTATGGGGTTGCAAACCCCTTCAGCTACTTCAGTCTTTTCTCTAACTCCTCCATTGGGGACCCTGTTCTCAGTCCAGTGGTTGACTGCAAGCCTCTGCCTCTGTATTTGTCATGTTCTGGTAGAGCCTCTCACAGATATACACACAAAAATGATGTGAAAGGGAGAGGTCTTGGCTAGGAAGGAGCTCAGGAGTAGAAACAGGGAGGAAGGCGTGAAGAGTGGGCTTGTATCTGCCATGTATTCTTTTCCTTATATATTCTTGGTCAAAGCCAGTTTCACTCACATTTTTAAAAGAAGTCACTGGAGCTAAGTTGGATTATCTCTTTCATACAGCTGGAAGGCAAATAATTAGGTTTAATAATAAAATTATACCCTATGTCAACACTTTAATACTTACTACTTATTTTTTATAACTTTATACATGTATATAGTATATTGTGAACAAACCCACACCTCATGCCTTCTTTCCTGTTTCTACTCCTGGTCTTCTTCCTAGCCAGGCCCTCTCCCTTTCACATCATTTTTGTGTATACGTCGGTGCAGACAACCACACCTGCAGTGTGACTGCAGTGCTGAAGTCATGCCATACCCAGCATGTAGCACTTCACATCTCCCCTTTGAACTGCTCTTACCGTCATGCATACTCTTCCACAACGTTCCCTGGCTCCTAAATGAGGTAATCCAGATACCTTAGGACTGATCACCTAGGAGCATTCTTAGCAGGCTAACAATTTATAAAACACTTTGCTCAATAAAGTAATATACTCTGTGTGTGTGTGTGTGTGTGTGTGTGTGTGTGTGTGTGTGTGTGTGTGTGATACATTGTATATTAGATAACTGTAAGTCTGGTTGAAAGCCTATAGCTCCAACAGGACACTTATGTTATGGTAAGCAGACAGCTGATTTACCTTCCACATATTTACTTTTAGACCCTTATATTAGTACTGTTCCGAGTGTTGATTAAAACATTCTAAGTTGGAAAAGTAATTTTCCTCAAATGTTTTTAATACCGACAGAAGGAAAATAGCAAAGTAAGGAAAGAAAAGGAGGACTGTGTCAATGATGTCAATAAAGGACCAAGCTGGAGGTGGAGAACGCCATGGGCACCACAAATGCATAATAATACTGGGAAATTTCTAGGAGGCATCTCCAGTAATGATGTTGGGTCTAAGTCCTATTCTGTTCATCATTACTGAAGAAAAACATCCAAATTAATTTAAAACAGGGACAATGGAAGATTTAATATTATATATTAATATTTTATGATGGAAATGACTGGAAAAAAGGAGTAATATTTCCAGAGTGCAAATTCAACTCTTTATCCAAGCCAATGTGATACTCCAGCATTATTGATATATTAAATAAAAGAGTTATGAATCACAATGCAAAACAGAGTTAAGGGAATAGATTTATATTGCAACATTTCAAATAATTTGTGGCATTGTCTATAAAACATTTTGTTTTATCTTATTACTTCGAGACACTGTGTTGAATTAATGTTTGTGTCTCCCTTCCCCCATATGTCTGTTCTCCAGTAGTAGGAAGTAGTTCTTGAGAAAATTAGGCAAATGCTCTCAGAAAATTAGGTCATGAGGTAAGGGCCCCATTTGGTAACACTCTTATTCATATAAGAAGAAATGCCATACTACATCCTTTTTCTCTCTTTCCTACTTGGTGAGGAAACAGAAAGATAGTGGATATCTGTAGGTTAAGAAGGGCAGTCTCACTAAAATTCAGATACCAGACTCCCTGATCTCAGAATGCTTATTTCCAAGGCTGTCAGGGAATAGATATCTGCTGATTAAATCCCTCAGCCTTCAGTGCTCTTTGAAGCAGTGTGAGCTGGCTCAGACCGATCTTTCACAGAATAAATACAGCATATAAAAATACAACGTCCATGAAGAATTGAGTTGTAATTTTGATGGGGATTGCACTGAATCTGTAGGTTGCTTTTGGTAAGATGTAGAAAGATCAATTCTCAAATTCATCTAGAGTAACAAAAATCACAGGAAGTGAAAAAGAACTTCTCGGGAATCACCATTCCTGATCTCAAACTGTATTACAGAGCAATAGTGATAAAAAAACTGCATTGCATTGGTACAGAGACAGACAGGTAGATTGATTGAATAGAATTGAAGAACCAGAAATAAACCCAAACACTTTTGAATACTTCATCTTTGACAAAGAAGCCAAAATCATGCAGTGGAAAAGGAAAGCATTTTCAACAAGTGGTGCTGGTTGAACTGGTGGTCTGCATTTAGAAGAATGCAAATCAATTGATTCTTATTGCTCTATGAAGAGTTCAAGTCCAAGTGGATCTTGGACATAAAACCAGATATGCCGAATATAATAGAAGAGAAAGTGGGAAAGAGGGCCCAGTGAAAATTTTCCTGAACAGAACACCAATAGCTCAAGATCTAAGATAAAAAATAAAAAAATGATAGCTCATAAAATTGAAAAGCTTCTTTAAGCCAATGGACATTGTCAATTGGACACAAAGGCAACCTACAGAATGGAGAAAAATTTTTTGAACAATCCTACATCTGATAGAGGGTTAATGTACAAAATATTCAAAGAACTCAAGAAGTTGAACTCTAGAGAGCCAAATAATTCTATTAACAATGTGGTACAGACAGAAATTTCCTAAACAGAACTCCAAAGGCTCATGCACTAAGACTAAGCATTGATAAATGAGACCTCATATAACTGGAAAAATTCTGTAAGGCAAAGACAAAGTCAATAAGACAAATCGGCATCCTACAGATTGGGAAAAAAACTTTACTAAATCCACATCTGATAAAGGGCTAATATCCAAAATATATAAAACCTCAAGAAGCTTACCACAAAAAAAGCAAACCACCCAATCTAAATTAGGGTATAAAACTAAACCGAGAATTCAAAATAGAAGAATCTCGAATGGCCGAGAAGCACCTAAAGAAATGTTCAAAGTCCTTAGTGATCAAAGAAATGCAAATCAAAACAACAATGAGATTCTACCTTACACCAGTCAGAATGGTTAAGATCAAAACCTGAGGTGACAACAGATGTTGGTGGGGAGAAAGAGGAACACTTCTCCAGTGCTGGTAGAATTGCAAACTGGTACAAGCACTCTGGAAAACAATCTGGAGGTTCCTCAGAAAATTGGAAATAGAACTACCTAAAGATCCAGAAACACCACTCTTGGGAATATACTACAAAGATGCCCCACATGCCACAGGGGCACATGTCCCACTATGTTTATAGCAGTCTTATTTGTGATAGCCAGAAGCTGGAAACAACCCAGATGTCCCATGACAGAAGAATGGATACAGAAAATGTGGCTCATTTATACAACGGAATTCTACTCAGCTACTAAGAATGAGGACATCCTGAGTTTTGCAGGCAAATGAATAGAACTAGAAAATGTCATCCTGAGTCAAGTAACTCAGACCCAAAATGACATGCACAGTATTTTCTCACTAATAAGTGGATATTATTAAAAAAAAGAAAAGAAAAGAAAAAGTGCAGAATACCTGAGATACAGTCCACAGAACTCAGAAAGGTCAACAAGCTGAATGCCCCTAGTGAGGACACCTCAGTTCCGCTTGGGAGGGAGAAGAAAGTAACCACAAGAGGGGAGGGAGAGACAGAGGAGGGAAAGGGGATGGGCATGGGTGGGAGAGGGGAACATGATCTGGTATTGGGTGGAGGAAAGGACTGAAGCCTGAGGGCCAGCAGAAAGAATGAGAACTGGTAACCTCAGGAGGAAGGAGGTTGGGAAGACCCTCTAGAATGTACCAGAGACCTGGGAAGTAAGAGACTCTCAGGAATCAAAGGGGTGGAGGGGACTCTAGATGAAGGGCCCTACAATAAGGAGAGGGAACTTTTGAATCTACCTCCAGCAGAAAGAGAGGGAATCAAGTGAGGGATGGGGTTGCTATCCCACAGTCAAAGCCCCGACCCATAATTCTTCCTGTCTGAAAGAAATGCAGGGATGAAAATGGAGAAAAGTCTGAGAAAAAGAAGGTCCAATGACAGGCCCAAAGTGGGATCCAGCTCAAGAGGAGGCCCTAAGACCTGACACCATTGCTGAAGCTATGAGGTGTTGACAAAAAGTACCTACCATGACTGCTCTCGAAAACACTCAACAAGCAGCTGAGTCACATGCAGATATGTGCACCCAACCAAGGAACAGAAACTTCTGACCCCTGTGGTTGAATTGGGGAAAAGCTGGAGGAAGCTAAGGAGGAGGGCGACCCTGTAGGAGGACCAGCAGTCTCAATTAACCTTGGACCCCTGAGCTCTCTTAGACACTGGATCACCAACCAGGCATCATGCACCAGCTGAGATGAGGCCTCCATCCTCAGTCAGAGAAGGTGTGCTAATTCTCAAGAGACTGGAGACCCCATAAAGTTTAGAGGACTGGTGGGGTGGGTGGGGTGGAAACATCCTTGTGAAGACAAAGGGGGAGGAGTGCAGTAGGGCAGGGAGGAGGTATGGGATGTGGATCCCTCGGTGGGGTAGACTGGGAGGGGAATAAAATGTGGAGTATATAAATAAATAATAATGTGGTACAGAGCTAAACAAAAAAAATCTCAACTGAGGAATCTTGAATGGCCGAGAAGCACCTAAGGAAATATTCAACATCCTTAGTCATCAAGGAAGTGAAAATCAAAACGACCCTGAGATTACACTAAGATTGAAAACTCAGGTGACAATAGATACTGGCAAGGATATGGAGAAGAGGAATTTTCCTCCATTTTTGGTGGGATTGCAAGCTGGTACAACCACTCTGGAAAACAATCTATTCGTTCCTCAGAAAATTGGTAATAGTTCTACCTGAAGAACCAACTGTACAACTACTAGGCATATGCCTAAAAGATGCCCCAACATATAACAAAGATACATACTCCACTATGTTCATATTAGCCTTATTTATAATAGCCAGATACTGGAAAGAACCCAGATGTTCCTCAACAGAAGAATGGATTAAAAAAATGTGGTACTATTCAGTACTACTCAGCTATTAAAAGCTATGACTTCATGAAATTTGCAGACAAAGGGATGAAACTAGAAAATATCTTCCTGAGTGAGGTAACACTGACCCAAAAGGACACACATGGAAACACTGGGAGAAAAAGAATGGAGCAGGGAGTGAAGGAAAGGCCATCCAGAGACTGCCCCATGTTTGAATACATCCCATCTGTGGACACCAAACCCCCACACGATTACTTATGCCAAGACATGTTCCCCAACAGGAGCCTGGTATGACTGTTCTCTGACAGACTCCACTAGCATCTGACCAATACAGATATAGATACTTGCAGCCAACCATTGAACTGATCCCAGGAACTCCAATGGAAAAGTTAGGGGAAGGACTGAAGGAGCTGAAGGGGATTGCAACCCCATAGGAAGAAGAACAATATCAACCAACCAGACACCTCATAGCTCCTAGTATAAACTGCCAACCAAAGTATATACAAGGATGAGTCCATGACTCCAGCTACATATGTAGCAGAGGATTGCCGTATCTGGCTTCACTGATAGATTCCTGTGGAGGTTTGATGACTCAGCATGGGGGGGGATATGAGAGTGTTGAGGCAGGAGTGAGTGAATAGGTAGGTGGGAGAGCAAAGGGGAGAGGGATGGTATGGGGGCTTTGCAGAGGGGATACCAGCAAAGGGGACATCATTTAAAATGTAAATAAATAAAATAACCAATAAAATATACAACCTCAACCCGTCTTTACACGTGGAAGTGTTTAAGCATATATAAAATATTTTAAGTGGAGCTGGAGTGAGCTTTGTTGGTAAAGCATTTGCTGAACAAATATAAGGTCTTAGGTTCAAATTCTCAGAACCTGCGTAACGCTACATGTGGTGGTGCACATCAGTAATCTCTATGCTACGTCCAAATGGAAAGCAGAGAAAGAAAATCTCCTGGAAGTTTATAGGCCAAGTACCCTGATGTGCACTGGGACAGCAATTGAGAGAGAGCCTGAATCAAAAATAGTAGAAAATGAAGATTGAGGGCAGAGCTTGTCCTGTGACCTCCACTCATGAGTCATGGATATAAGTACTCAATTTTACACACACGCACACACACACACACGATCACACACGCACGCACATGCACACACACATACATACATCATACACATGCACATAGAGAACATCATAGACTTGTGTCAAATTATTATACTACATATTTCATAAATATATTCAAATGGTATGTCAATTAAAACATAATTATCATAACATGAAAACAAGAGAGATAAACAGCATTATCCACGAAGCAAGTTGTATTTGTGTAACTCAAGTAATGGACAAACCTTTGCCAAGCGGGAGTCTGGGAGCAACACCATGTGTCTTTTCAGAATTGGACTTGGTGTTCTCTTTAGCTAATTGGAGGAACAGATTCTTCTCAGAGAGACTGGCCAACACCTGTTACTATGGCCAATCCATTAGGGTGCTTGGGCTTTGCCACTCTGACAGATTTCATCTCCATTTTAAGGGTGGGCTGCTAGTTCCCAGGAACTCAGCCTTGTGGACACAGTGACTTTCCCAAGCCGCTTTTTATCCATGTAGATCCACCATATCCTCTATTTAAACACAAAGCATCTCATTCTGTTTCAGTGTTCAAGAACTGTTCTAGTCACACACAAAGGCATAGAGAACATGGAGTCAGCCCTACCAGCCACCCTCTGTAGAGGAGGAAGAATATCGGGGATAACAAAAGCCAAAGCCAATATTCGATAAGCACTTCTGTTATGTTCCTGACATGGAACAGAAAATTAATTTAGCCAATAAAATAACCTTCTAACAGGGATAATATTACTGATTTCAGAATAAGGAGACTGAAATTGACAGGCATTAAGTCAATTCTTGTATCATCATCCATAGATTTAAACTCTTAACACAGAAAATAAGCTGGGGAAGGGTACTGATTAGTGCACACATATCATTTTTCCCTCTGATCTTTCTCACTCTGCTGAAGTGAAATAGTCTGTAGACACTTCTTGTGAGCACCATCCTAAATGCATTTTCTTTCAAAGCATGCATGAAAGGGCTTGGAGAGATGGCTTAGTAGGTGAAACTGATGTCAAAACAGGAGAATCACCAGAAGCTTGTGGGCATCTGGCATATACAGATAAGTGGAGATCAGCACCTAAAAGGAGAGAGAGGGGGATATATTCTCTCTTAGGATTGCTGTTACAAATCTTTACAGAGAGACACAGACATGTGAAGGAATACTAGGGGGGGATTGCACACACACACACACACACACACACACACACACACACACACACACAAGCATCTACTCAACAAAACTGCCAGGCATTCATCAGCCACATTCCAGGAAGATCACACCATTTCTATATTATCAGAAACTTAACTGAATGCAATTTCCCAAAGGGTAAGTGGTCCACTGGGAGAGCTTAATGAACGTCTTCTTGCTGAGAGATTTTAATGCATTTCTTCTTGTATCTAAAGTGCTTCATTTGAGGTTCTCTTGAAGGTAAGGTAATGCCAGATATCTGTGAAGGTCCCTTCCAGATGTCAAGTCCTATTAAGAGGACAGTAGTTTTCTAAAGAACTCCAGAATTTCTGCCATCTATTATTCAAATTCACAGAATTTCCTCTGGTTGTGCAGCATCACTTTCTCCTATTAAGTGCATTAAACTATTCCCTTCTATGCTTCCTTCCAACCCTTTGGCCCTTCTACTGCAATGCGTTTAGAACAGATGCTACGTGAAGGAGTAAAATTCCTATAAATTAACAAGGTTTGTCATGGAAAATGTCAGATTCCAAGTGCAGTAACATGGCAATAGACCAAAAGCAATTCCACAAAGTAATGGAACATGATGTTAAAAATCCTTTATCAGATATTTGGTGATTAATAAGGAGTTCTAACCTTATTATAATAGAAATTATATTTCTTAATGTTTTATAATGTAGAATTTTATTAAAATAAAATCACAATCATTTTCTTTTTATAATTAAGTAAACTTAATAGATATTGTTGCTATTGAATATGTACCTAGTAGCACTGGACAAACTCCAATAAGAAATAAAACATATTTGTTTGTTAAATGTATTGAAATGTATTTTTATATAATTATATGAATTTATAGAAAAATATATAAAATAGGTTCTATAAAACACTGAACTATGAAGTGGACCCAGCTATGTAGATAAAGAATGTACTTCACTTTGAATTTTAAAGACGAGAAAAGTGATCCAGTCTAATAAATATACAACAAATTTATAAAAGTATCATTAGCAAGTACAAAAATATTAAGAATAATTTTACATAAATTAATTCTTTGAGTCATGGGTAATATATTCCTAAGTGTATCTATGAGATGATATATGACAGCATATTTTCATATATAAATTTCTTCTTACTGATGCTCCCTTTGCAAACCTCCATAACCTCTTTTCTCTACAATGTCACTTAGATTATCTAAGTGCAAAGTCAGATTACCAGATCATCTTTCATACTTGCAGATGACCAGCTTTCATTGTATCCTCCATGAAGGCTAATAGGAGAGAGGGAACTATTATGTCTCTTCTTATAAATCAACTAATTCATCCTCATTTCAGAATCTAATCACTGTCCAGGCCCCATCTCTTCATCCTGTCACTTTTGGGGTTAGGCTTTCAGCATGTGAAGGACACAGACATTCACTCAATGACAGATGCCTACAGTGCTGTTTATTGACTTTCTCTTTCTTTTTTTTTTTCCTTTTTTTTTTGTCTAAAATATTTTTTTTATTAACTTGAGTATTTCTTATATACATTTCGAGTGTTATTCCCTTTCCCGGTTTCCGGGCAAACATCCCCCTCCCCCCTCCCCTTCCTTATGGGTGTTCCCTTCCCAACCCTCCCCCCATTGCCGCCCTCCCCCCATAGACTAGTTCACTGGGGGTTCAGTCTTAGCAGGACCCAGGGCTTCCCCTTCCACTGGTGCTCTTACTAGGATATTCATTGCTACCTATGGGGTCAGAGTCCAGGGTCAGTCCATGTATAGTCTTTAGGTAGTGGCTTAGTCCCTGGAAGCTCTGGTTGCTTGGCATTGTTGTACTTTTGGGGTCTCGAGCCCCTTCAAGCTCTTCCAGTTCTTTCTCTGATTCCTTCAATAGGGGACCTATTCTCAGTTCAGTGGTTTGCTGCTGGCATTCGCCTCTATATTTGCTGTATTCTGGCTGTGTCTCTCAGGAGCGATCTACATCCGGCTCCTGTCGGTCTGCACTTCTTTGCTTCATCCATCTTGTCTAATTGGGTGGCTGTATATGTATGGGCCACATGTGGGGCAGGCTCTGAATGGGTGTTCCTTCAGTCTCTGTTTTAATCTTTGCCTCTCCCTTCCCTGCCAAGGGTATTCTTTTTCCTCATTTAAAGAAGGAGTGAAGCATTCACATTTTGATCATCCGTCTTGAGTTTCGTTTGTTCTAGGGATCTAGGGTAATTCAAGCATTTGGGCTAATAGCCACTTATCAATGAGTGCATACCATGTATGTCTTTCTGTGATTGGGTTAGCTCACTCAGGATGATATTTTCCAGTTCCAACCATTTGCCTACGAATTTCATAAACTCGTTGTTTTTGATAGCTGAGTAATATTCCATTGTGTAGATGTACCACATTTTCTGTATCCATTCCTCTGTTGAAGGGCATCTGGGTTCTTTCCAGTTTCTGGCTATTATAAATAAGGCTGCGATGAACATAGTGGAGCACGTGTCTCTTTTATATGTTGAGGCATCTTTTGGGTATATGCCCAAGAGAGGTATAGCTGGATCCTCAGGCAGTTCAATGTCCAATTTTCTGAGGAACCTCCAGACTGATTTCCAGAATGGTTTTACCAGTCTGCAATCCCACCAACAATGGAGGAGTGTTCCTCTTTCTCCACATCCTCGCCAGCATCTGCTGTCACCTGAGTTTTTGATCTTAGCCAATCGCACTGGTGTGAGGTGAAATCTCAGGGTTGTTTTGATTTGCATTTCCCTTATGACTAAAGATGTTGAACATTTCTTTAGGTGTTTCTCAGCCATTCGGCATTCCTCAGCTGTGAATTCTTTGTTTAGCTCTGAACCCCATTTTTTAATAGGGTTATTTGTTTCCCTGCGGTCTAACTTCTTGAGTTCTTTGTATATTTTGGATATAAGGCCTCTATCTGTTGTAGGATTGGTAAAGATCTTTTCCCAATCTGTTGGTTGCCGTTTTGTCCTAACCACAGTGTCCTTTGCCTTACAGAAGCTTTGCAGTTTTATGAGATCCCATTTGTCGATTCTTGATCTTAGAGCATAAGCCATTGGTGTTTTGTTCAGGAAATTTTTTCCAGTGCCCATGTGTTCCAGATGCTTCCCTAGTTTTTCTTCTATTAGTTTGAGTGTGTCTGGTTTGATGTGGAGGTTCTTGATCCACTTGGACTTAAGCTTTGTACAGGGTGATAGGCATGGATCGATCTGCATTCTTCTACATGTTGCCCTCCAGTTGAACCAGCACCATTTGCTGAAAATGCTATCTTTTTTCCATTGGATGGTTTTGGCTCCTTTGTCAAAAATCAAGTGACCATAGGTGTGTGGGTTCATTTCTGGGTCTTCAATTCTATTCCATTGGTCTATCTGTCTGTCTCTGTACCAATACCATGCAGTTTTTATCACTATTGCTCTGTAATACTGCTTGAGTTCAGGGATAGTGATTCCCCCTGAAGCCCTTTTATTGTTGAGGATAGCTTTAGCTATCCTGGGTTTTTTGTTATTCCAGATGAATTTGCAAATTGTTCTGTCTAACTCTTTGAAGAATTGGATTGGTATTTTGATGGGGATTGCATTGAATCTGTAGATTGCTTTTGGTAAAATGGCCATTTTTACTATATTAATCCTGCCAATCCATGAGCATGGGAGATCTTTCCATCTTCTGAGGTCTTCTTCAATTTCTTTCCTCAGTGTCTTGAAGTTCTTATTGTACAGATCTTTTACTTGCTTGGTTAAAGTCACACCGAGGTACTTTATATTATTTGGGTCTATTATGAAGGGTGTCGTTTCCCTAATTTCTTTCTCGGCTTGTTTCTCTTTTGTATAGAGGAAGGCAACTGATTTATTTGAGTTAATTTTATACCCAGCCACTTTGCTGAAGTTGTTTATCAGCTTTAGTAGTTCTCTGGTGGAACTTTTAGGATCACTTAAATATACTATCATGTCATCTGCAAATAGTGATATTTTGACCTCTTCTTTTCCAATCTGTATCCCTTTGATCTCCTTTTGTTGTCTGATTGCTCTGGCTAGAACTTCAAGAACTATATTGAATAAGTAGGGAGAGAGTGGGCAGCCTTGTCTAGTCCCTGATTTTAGTGGGATTGCTTCAAGTTTCTCTCCATTTAGTTTAATGTTAGCAACTGGTTTGCTGTATATGGCTTTTACTATGTTTAGGTATGGGCCTTGAATTCCTATTCTTTCCAGGACTTTTATCATGAAGGGGTGTTGAATTTTGTCAAATGCTTTCTCAGCATCTAATGAAATGATCATGTGGTTCTGTTCTTTCAGTTTGTTTATATAATGGATCACGTTGATGGTTTTCCGTATATTAAACCATCCCTGCATGCCTGGGATGAAGCCTACTTGATCATGGTGGATGATTGTTTTGATGTGCTCTTGAATTCGGTTTGCCAGAATTTTATTGAGTATTTTTGCGTCGATATTCATAAGGGAAATTGGTCTGAAGTTCTCTTTCTTTGTTGTGTCTTTTTGTGGTTTAGGTATAAGAGTAATTGTGGCTTCGTAGAAGGAATTCGGTAGTGCTCCATCTGTTTCAATTTTGTGGAATAGTTTGGATAATATTGGTATGAGGTCTTCTATGAAGGTTTGATAGAATTCTGCACTAAACCCGTCTGGACCTGGGCTCTTTTTGGTTGGGAGACCTTTAATGACTGCTTCTATTTCCTTAGGAGTTATGGGGTTGTTTAACTGGTTTATCTGTTCCTGATTTAACTTCGATACCTGGTATCTGTCTAGGAAACTGTCCATTTCCTGAAGATTTTCAAATTTTGTTGAATATAGGTTTTTATAGTAAGATCTGATGATTTTTTGAATTTCCTCCGAATCTGTAGTTATGTCTCCCTTTTCATTTCTGATTTTGTTAATTTGGACACACTCTCTGTGTCCTCTCGTTAGTCTGGCTAAGGGTTTATCTATCTTGTTGATTTTCTCAAAGAACCAACTTTTGGTTCTGTTGATTCTTTCTATGGCCCTTTTTGTTTCTACTTGGTTGATTTCAGCTCTGAGTTTGATTATTTCCTGCCTTCTACTCCTCCTGGGTGTATTTGCTTCTTTTTGTTCTAGAGCTTTTAGGTGTGCTGTCAAGCTGCTGACATATGCTCTTTCCTGTTTCTTTCTGCAGGCACTCAGCGCTATGAGTTTTCCTCTTAGCACAGCTTTCATTGTGTCCCATAAGTTTGAGTATGTTGTATCTTCATTTTCATTAAATTCTAAAAAGTTTTTAATTTCTTTCTTTATTTCTTCCTTGACCAGGTTATCATTGAGTAGAGCATTGTTCAATTTCCACGTATATGTGGGCATTCTTCCCTTATTGTTATTGAAGACCAGTTTTAGGCCGTGGTGGTCCGATAGCACGCATGGGATTATCTCTATCTTTCGTACCTGTTGAGGCCCGTTTTTTGACCAAGTATATGGTCAATTTTGGAGAAAGTACCATGAGGAGCTGAGAAGAAGGTATATCCTTTTGCTTTAGGATAGAATGTTCTATAAATATCCGTTAAGTCCATTTGGCTCATGACTTCTCTTAGTCTGTCTACATCACTGTTAATTTTCTGTTTCCATGATCTGTCCATTGATGAGAGTGGGGTGTTGAAATCTCCCACTATTATTGTGTGAGGTGCAATGTGTGTTTTGAGCTTTAGTAAGGTTTCTTTTACGTATGTAGGTGCCCTTGTATTTGGGGCATAGATATTTAGGATTGAGAGTTCATCTTGGTTGATTTTTCCTTTGATGAATATGAAGTGTCCTTCCTTATCTTTTTTGATGACTTTTAGTTGGAAATTGATTTTATTTGATATTAGAATGGCTACTCCAGCTTGCTTCTTCTGACCATTTGCTTGGAAAGTTGTTTTCCAGCCTTTCACTCTGAGGTAGTGTCTGTCTTTGTCTCTGAGGTGTGTTTCCTGTAGGCAGCAGAATGCAGGGTCCTCGTTGCGTATCCAGTTTGTTAATCTATGTCTTTTTATTGGGGAGTTGAGGCCATTGATATTGAGAGATATTAAGGAATAGTGATTATTGCTTCCCGTTATATTCATATTTGGATGTGAGGTTATGGTTGTGTGCTTTCATTCTCTTTGTTTTGTTGCCAAGACGATTAGTTTCTTGCTTCTTCTAGGGTATAGCTTGCCTCCTTATGTTGGGCTTTACCATTTATTATCCTTTGTAGTGCTGGATTTGTAGAAAGATATTGTGTAAATTTGGTTTTGTCATGGAATATCTTGGTTTCTCCATCAATGTTAATTGAGAGTTTTGCTGGATACAGTAACCTGGGCTGGCATTTGTGTTCTCTTAGGGTCTGTATAACATCAGTCCAGGATCTTCTGGCCTTCATAGTTTCTGGCGAGAAGTCTGGTGTGATTCTGATAGGTCTCCTTTTATATGTTACTTGACCTTTTTCCCTTACTGCTTTTAATATTCTTTCTTTATTTTGTGCGTTTGGTGTTTTGACAATTATGTGACGGGAGGTGTTTCTTTTCTGGTCCAATCTATTTGGAGTTCTATAGGCTTCTTGTATGTCTATGGGTATCTCTTTTTTTAGGTTAGGGAAGTTTTCTTCTATGATTTTGTTGAAGATATTTACTGGTCCTTTGAGCTGGGAGTCTTCACTCTCTTCTATACCTATTATCCTTAGGTTTGATCTTCTCATTGAGTCCTGGATTTCCTGTATGTTTTGGACCAGTAGCTTTTTCCGCTTTACATTATCTTTGACAGTTGAGTCAATGATTTCTATGGAATCTTCTGCTCCTGAGATTCTCTCTTCCATCTCTTGTATTCTGTTGGTGAAGCTTGTATCTACAGCTCCTTGTCTCTTCTTTTGGTTTTCTATATCCAGGGTTGTTTCCATGTGTTCTTTCTTGATTGCTTCTATTTCCATTTTTAATTCCTTCAACTGTTTGATTGTGTTTTCCTGGAATTCTTTCAGGGATTTTTGCGATTCCTCTCTGTAGGCTTTTACTTGTTTATTAATGTTTTCCTGTGCTTCCCTAAGTGTGTTCATGCCTTTCTTGAAGTCCTCCAGCATCATGATCAAATATGATTTTGAAACTAGATCTTGCTTTTCTGGTGTGTTTGGATATTCCATGTTTGTTTTGGTGGGAGAATTGGGCTCCGATGATGGCATGTAGTCTTGGTTTCTGTTGCTTGGGTTCCTGCGCTTGCCTCTCACCATCAGATTATCTCTAGTGTTACTTTGTTCTGCTATTTCTGACAGTGGCTAGACTGACCTATAAGCCTGTGTGTCAGGAGTGCTGTAGACCTGTTTTCCTCTCTTTCAGTCAGTTATGGGGACAGAGTGTTCTGCTTTCGGGTGTGTAGTTTTTCCTCTCTACAGGTCTTCAGCTGTTCCTGTGGGCCTGTGTCTTGAGTTCACCAGGCAGCTTTCTTGCAGCAGAAAATTTGGTCTTACCTGTGGTCCCGAGGCTCAGGTTTGCTCGTGGGGTGCTGCCCAGGGGCTCTCTGCAGCGGCAGCAACCAGGAAGACCTGTGCCGCCCCTTCCGGGAGCTTCAGTGCACCAGGGTTCCAGATGGTCTTTGGCTTTTTCCTCTGGCGTCCGAGATGTGTGTGCAGGGAGCAGTCTCTTCTGGTTTCCCAGGCTTGTCTGCCTCTCTGAAGGTTTAGCTCTCCCTCCCACGGGATTTGGGTGCAGAGAACTGTTTATCCGGTCTGTTTCTTTCAGGTTCCGGAGGTGTCTCTGGCAGGGGTCCTGCCGCTCCTGGGCCCTCCCCCACGGGAGCCCAGAGGCCTTATACAGTTTCCTCTTGGGCCAGGGATGTGGGCAGGGGTGAGCAGTGTTGGTGGTCTCTTCTGCTCTGCAGCCTCAGGAGTGCCCACCTGACCAGGTGGTTGGGTCTCTCTCTCACCGGGTCTGGGAGCAGAGAGCTGCTGTGGGCCGGGATCCGCAGGTGTGGGACTTCCGGTAAACACAGAACGTGCCCGGTCCTAGAGAAATTCTGCTTCCGTGTGTCCCAAGCTCACCAGGCAGCTTTCTTGCAGCAGAAAATTTGGTCTTACCTGTGGTCCCGAGGCTCAGGTTCGCTCGTGGGGTGCTGCCCAGGGGCTCTCTGCAGCGGCAGCAACCAGGAAGACCTGTGCCGCCCTTTCCGGGAGCTTCAGTGCACCAGGGTTCCAGATGGTCTTTGGCTTTTTCCTCTGGCGTCCGAGATGTGTGTGCAGGGAGCAGTCTCTTCTGGTTTCCCAGGCTTGTCTGCCTCTCTGAAGGTTTAGCTCTCCCTCCCACGGGATTTGGGTGCAGAGAACTGTTTATCCGGTCTGTTTCCTTCAGGTTCCGGAGGTGTCTCTGGCAGGGGTCCTGCCGCTCCTGGGCCCTCCCCCACGGGAGCCCAGAGGCCTTATACAGTTTCCTCTTGGGCCAGGGATGTGGGCAGGGGTGAGCAGTGTTGGTGGTCTCTTCTGCTCTGCAGCCTCAGGAGTGCCCACCTGACCAGGCGGTTGGGTCTCTCTCTCACCGGGTCTGGGAGCAGAGAGCTGCTGCGGGCCGGGATCCGCAGGTGTGGGACTTCCGGTAAACACAGAACGTGCCCGGTCCTAGAGAAATTCTGCTTCCGTGTGTCCCAAGCTCACCAGGCAGCTTTCTTGCAGCAGAAAATTTGGTCTTACCTGTGGTCCCGAGGCTCAGGTTCGCTCGTGGGGTGCTGCCCAGGGGCTCTCTGCAGCGGCAGCAACCAGGAAGACCTGTGCCGCCCCTTCCGGGAGCTTCAGTGCACCAGGGTTCCAGATGGTCTTTGGCTTTTTCCTCTGGCGTCCGAGATGTGTGTGCAGGGAGCAGTCTCTTCTGGTTTCCCAGGCTTGTCTGCCTCTCTGAAGGTTTTAGCTCTCCCTCCCACGGGATTTGGGTGCAGAGAACTGTTTATCCGGTCTGTTTCCTTCAGGGTCCGGCGGTGTCTCTGGCAGGGGTCCTGCCGCTCCTGGGCCCTCCCCCACGGGAGCCCAGAGGCCTTATACAGTTTCCTCTTGGGCCAGGGATGTGGGCAGGGGTGAGCAGTGTTGGTGGTCTCTTCTGCTCTGCAGCTTCAGGAGTGCCCACCTGACCAGGCGGTTGGGTCTCTCTCTCACCGGGTCTCGACTTTCTCTTTCTTAATAGTATATATGACTTATAAAAGATGGGATGTTCCTAAAAATTAAAACCTTTTATTTAAAATTTGAATATGCTAATGCAGTTACAATACCATATAAAGTCCATGTACTCCTTTAAGAATTTAAAAAGCATGAACTTGTGCTTATCTTTTTACATTGATATTCATGAATATTTACATAGACTATTATAAAGTACAGCTCAATAACAAATATGAAACATTTCCTGTTGTCTGTACATACCACGGTCTATCTCTGTAAATAGGAATTGTGTAAAAATGTGTCATTGTAAGGATAGCACACCTAAATAAAATAACAGTATCTTAATGCAATTAATCAGTGCTTGTAAATGTATTCTTTACATCACTATTTTTTTATAATCACTTGCTTGAATTGAGAAAATATCACTATCAGTAACAAAAACTGAATTAAAGCAGCCTCTTGGTAATAAGCTTAAGTTACTGACACCGTGAGGAAAAAAAGAAAACAGTGAGAGTAGAAATAGTAAGGATCTAGTTTTGAATAGGAATGGAAGCAATGTAAGGCTGGGTAGATGGCTTAGAGGATAAAGCCCCTGCCATTTAAGTAGGAGAACCTGAGTCCAGAGTCCAACTATCCCTTTCCAAGTCCTTGCACTGGGGCACACATTTATAAATGCAGTGCCTAACAGTTGGAGGCCAGGGGACAGCAGATGTGCTGGACAGTCAATTTTCCCAAAATGGCATGTTTCAGGTTCAGTAAGACACAGAGATCCCATATCAAAAAAATTAAGTGAGGAATCAATGCAGTAAGATATCCTCACATCAAACTCTGGTCTCTGGACAGGTGAGCACACAGGTGCACCTCCCTCACAAAAACATACAAACATGCATACACACACAAACACACACATACACATGACACACATGCACACATACATTCATGAATGCACACACACATACACACAAACACACACACACATACACACACGCACGCACACACACACACACACACACACACACACACACAAAAGCCTTCTTGAAAGCTATTATGCATTAGGCAAAGGTGGGCATTGTGGCAATCCAAAAGCCTTAAAAGAGCAAAGGTAAGCTTGGTGAGTCTTTCATAGCATTACTGACTTCCAGTTCAGGACCAGATCCTGTAGCGTCTGGTTACTGACCAACTACTTTACTTAATTTTGAATGGAGTGTGTTCTTAGTCAAAGGGTTTAGACAGACACCAAGGCAGTAGCAGCTATAAATCATCTGCTAGTCCTGAGCATTTTTCTGAAAGGTTCTGTCCCTCCCAACGTGGTATTATGCAAGCTCTTCTGCTTTCTGTCATGGGAAAGTCGTTGCACAGGCTCTCAAGTTCAGTTCAAGACAATCCTGCTAACTCAGGTTCGCAAGGATTGAAAGCATGAGTAGACACGCCAGGTTCAAATTTAATTCAATAATCGCATTGAAACTTAATATTCCTTTTGGAGAGTTCAGTTACAAACTATGGGTTTTGCATACAGTTTGACAGCACTCTAATCTCATTTATGGTACAGATTTTCCTACTGTTTGACATCCTTTCCTGAATAAAAACTCATTATGCCCCTTTGCATTATCTTTACACTCCTCTCAAATTATTGATCAGTCATATAATTAATCAATCATAAATTTAAGTGTATATCTCTTGTCCATAATTATTCATATGCATTGTTATTCCCACTCTGAAAAGCAAATGCCCTTCAAAATTTTTGATAGGAATTCTACTGAATCTGTAAGAGACATAGCTGAATATTTCCACTTTAATCCTAACTTCAAGAATTAACCACCTTTTCATATTGCTTTATTGTCAGTATATTGTAGTTTATTTACTTTGTGTGTTTTCTAACTTCTATATCTTCATATATTTTAGATCTTGTATAGTTTATATCTCGAAAACTTGTTAATTTGGAATACAAATATTTTAATAAATTTTTATTTTCTATGAATAAGTTTATATTGACTGTGAGAAGAGATAAGTTTATTTATTATTTTTAATTGTGCATATGTGAACTTGGCATGTTGGTACACACAACTCCAAGACTTGGAGGTCTGAAGCAGAGGGGAGGCAGTTCAAGACCAGCCTGGGTTAAATCAAGGCCTTCAAAATAAAAAAAAACTCTGCAGGTGATTCTTTCATAATTTACTTCTTTAAAATTCACAGAAAGATATGGGATAGAAGATAGGGTGAACGTTGTTGTCTTACTCCTGACTATTGGAGGAAAACTTTCAATGTTTGATTTTTTTTTCAACACTGACCTGAAAATTGTGAGCTACTCACAGATGCCGCTTATTATGTTGAGAAACCTCACTCTATTCTTGTGTTTTTATGAAAGGAAATTAATTTGATCAGTTTTTCTGTAGCTAAAAGATAATATTGTAATTTTATTCTTTAGAAAAACATGATATGCTGAAGTTCTCTCATCTACTGAACCATCTTTGAATTCCCATTCAAAGTATACTATAATATACTGGGTCACAATGTATTCTTCCTCCTCTATGTAGCTGAATTTCTCAGAGTATTGTTTTTGTTTAAGCGTGCACGTGTGTGTGTGTGTGTGTGTGTGTGTGTGTGTGTGTGTGTGTGTCATCAGTGCTGAGTTTTTACTACTGCTGTCTTATTCTACTGTAGTTCTCAAAGCACTATTACCCTTATGGAATGAAACAAGGATTAACTTATCTTTTTACAGTTTTGAAAAATGAACTGAGAAATAGGTGTTAATTTTTGAAACAATCATGACAAATACACACTTTATAATATTTCAAAAATTAACCTTTAACAGTGAGTTTAGGCTAGTATGTCAACTATTTATTTGTTATGATGCCATGCAAGTTTTATGTTTTCCCCATGAAGTATTTCTTTTTTTTTACTATTTATTTATTTTTATTAATTGATTTTGTTGCTTGACAATTTCATGCATGCAAATAATGTAACGTCATCACTCTCTCGTTCTTACCCTCTCTGACCTTCTTACTGCCTCTTCTGCTCATCCACACCAGTCCCTTTTCCAGATTCTTGGTTTTTGGTTTTGTGACTCATTTAGTTTAATCAGGGCCATCTGCGTAGTCATTGTGTTGGAAGTGTCATCGGCACCTGGTGGGGTCATCTATGGGTTCACAACTAAACAGAATGGATTTCTCCATTCCCTGAAACTATCAATAGCAAAGTCCCCTTGATGAAAGGTAGCGCCCCAGAGTCCCTCCTCCACCCATGTCTGACTGTTGACAGATCCGTTCCTTCAAGGATCCAGTGCAGGCGTCCTCAGTAGCTTAGAGGCCACGATGTCAATGTCCAGCTAGAGTTTTCATGGCAGTCTCAAACTGCCCTCAGAGAGTTCCTTTGGGGTGATTGAGCTGAAACCTAACCTGATCAACACAAGACACCCCAATCCTTCCTCAAATCTGCTGCTTTCAACCATCCTCACCTAACTACACGCTAACTCCAGCCTGGGTGCGGGTACTAAATCCCTCAGAGTCATTTCTAAGGCCTCTACCTTTCCATGTTAGATTTAACTGGAATTCTCACTAGCTTCATCCTCAAACTCTGTTCAAATACGATTACTGCCCTCCACCTCTGTGGTCACAAGCTCAGTCAACCCTTGCTGCAAAAGGCTCGCACCGGTGTAGCTGCTCCCACTCTGATCTTTATACTATTTATAGCATAAAAGGTTGACAGATCTTGGGAGATGGCTCACTCAGTCAAAGTACTTGCTGTATGAGTACAAAGACCTGATTTCATCCCAGAGCCTAGGAGAAGAATCTAGGGGAAATGGAGCTCACTTCTAATCCCAGCTCTGGGAACGCAGAGATGAGACTACAGGACTGGATGGCTAGCTAGCCTAGATAAACCTGTCAGCACCAAGCACTGACCACTGAGGGACTTTGTCTTAAACACAAAGAAGGAAGTGGCTCTTGAGGAGTGACACCCAAGGTGTCCTTTGACTTCCCTGTGCACACATGTGAATGAACACCTGCACACCCCATGTGCATCCACATGGATGCATGGACAGAAAGATTGATCCTTTCGAAATTAAATTAAATCAGGTGATCACTTCTTTGCCTGCCCCTCCAGAATCTGTCTTCTTGTCTCCCCAACCTTTCCTCTGACCCCTAATTGTTCATTCCTGTTTCTCTGCTTCCAGGCACCTTGTGAATACGTGGGACATAGTCTGCCCCAAAGTTCCTCATCTGCCTTTCCCTGTTTCTGAAAACTTCTTATCTACTTCTGGCACATCTCCTGCAGACATAGGAGTGACTTCTTTCCTTACCTCCTAAGGATCTTTCTCAAATGTTCTTTCCTTCTAAGGCCTTCTATGACCATCCCAACCTAACTGAGTAACACAGTACCACTGAGCTGAGTAACACAGTACCACTGAGCTGAGTAACACAGTACCACCGAGCTGAGTAACACAGTACCACCGAGCTGAGTAACACAGTACCACTGAGCTGAGTAACACAGTACCACTGAGCTGAATAACATGGTACCACCGAGCTGAGTAACACAGTACCACCGAGCTGAGTAACACAGTACCACCGAGCTGAGTAACACAGTACCACCGAGCTGAGTAACACAGTACCACCGAGCTGAGTAACACAGTACCACTGAGCTGAGTAACATGGTACCACCGAGCTGCATCCTCGCCCAATCTCCGGGGACTTAAAACAGCAGTTATTGGTTTTTGCTGCAAGCACATCTGTAAGTGCCTGAGGGTCAAGGCGATCCTGGCTGAGCTTAGCTTTCAGTCACAGCTTGTCTGGCCTGCTTTCTCCCTATCTGTAGATCAGATAGATGGCAGATGAGTCTTCTGTGGAGTCTGCGTAGCGGGAGCAAGAGCTTCCTAGGGAAAGCATGTGTCTTGGTGATGGCCAGTTGGGCTGAGCACAACTTGCAAGTGACATACTTCCCCTTCTCTGGTATTGACAACACCTACACCGTGGGCTTGTTTTTATGATGCGTTTATTGTCTCGGTCTTGGCTTGGATGGAATGTTACTATTAGTGAGCTGGAAGCACTCCTGCGACTCCTGTTATTCAGATTCTTCCTCCTGAGAGCCACTCTCCCTGACAACAGATCCAGGTGGAGCATCTTTCTCCGATTCTCCTCTACCTGGTCTTTTTACATAGCATTAGTCTGTACACACCACACCACATCACTCAGGCTCTAGCTCCTTCTGCCTCTTCTATCAAAACACAAGCTTCTTGAGACTAGATTCTTCAAACAGTTCCTGGAGTAGAGTTTTAATGAAAACCACTCAGTATGGCCTAGGGAGACAGTTCAGCAAGGAAAATCCTTGCCATGTGTTCCCCAAGTTGCTTTGGTCACTGTGTTGTCTCAGCATCAGAAACACAAGTTAAAATTTTGTGTCAAACTATGACTTGCATTCAGACCTGCAGATCTACACAAACTGGGTGTGGCCACGCACACCTCTAATCCTGATGCTGGACATCAGAGGTAGGAGGATGTGTAGGAATCATTGGTCAGCCAGTCTAGCCAATCGGTGAGCTCCAGACTCAGTGACAAGAGGAAAGACCCCTAGTATTGACATCCGGCCTCTCCATGTGCACACATGGGAATGTATGTAATCATACCTGTACATACACATACATAGCCCCCTATTCACTGAACAAATATAAAAAAAGACAGGAAAAGTCTAAAGCTCTAGTAGAAGTCATCATGGGAGGTAGAAGCACTGTAGTATTATATCATACCATTCGTTTCTTCAGGGAAGAATTTTATTTGTGTTTTCTAAGTGTTGGGAATATCACCTAGAGTCTCGTACAGTCTCTGCTGCTGAGTTACATTCTCAACGCTGGAGGAAGAGCTCTTGTTGATATAGCATCAATAACACTTTGCATTTGTGTGTGTCTTTAAAATTTGCTTATGATAAACAGCCCACGTAGGAGAATTTCTGAGTTTCTTACGATACAGTACATGATGTTTTGATTATTCCTGAAGCGCTTCTCAGAGCTTGTCATATACCTATACTTCTTTTTTTTTTACAGTCTAGATTTTTTATTTATTTTTGTACAGTAAGCCACAGATTCACAGGGAATGGGCTCTAGCAGCTCAGGCTCCTCCCCGTCGGTCCTCACAGCGCATGCTTCTCTGGGTGGAGCCGGCTGTTGAAGCTAGGTGCCTTTCTCTTTGGCTTCCTTCTTTTTTTTTTAATTTATTTAATACTTAATAATAATTCTTTGGTTTCCGGGCAAACATCCCCCTCCCCCCTCCCCTTCCTTATGGGTGTTCCCCTCCCAACCCTCCCCCCATTGCTGCCCTCCCCCCAACAGTCTAGTTCACTGGGGGTTCAGTCTTAGCAGGACCCAGGGCTTCCCCTTCCACTGGTGCTCTTACTAGGATATTCATTGCTACCTATGAGGTCAGAGTCCAGGGTCAGTCCATGTATAGTCTTTAGGTAGTGGCTTAGTCCCTGGAAGCTCTGGTTGCTTGGCATTGTTGTACATATGGGGTCTCGAGCCCCTTCAAGCTCTTCCAGTTCTTTCTCTGATTCCTTCAACGGGGGTCCTATTCTCAGTTCAGTGGTTTGCTGCTGGCATTCGCCAACTTGAGTGTTTCTTATTTACATTTTGAGTGTTATTCCCTTTCCCGGTTTATGGGCCAACATCCCCCTAACCCTCGCCCTCTCTTTCCTTATGGGTGTTCCCCTCCCCATCGTCCCCCCATTGCCGCCCTCCCCCCAACAATCACGTTCACTGGGGGTTCAGTCTTAGCAGGACCAAGGGCTTCCCCTTCCACTGGTGCTCTTACTAGGCTATTCATTGCTACCTATGAGGTCAGAGTCCAGGGTCAGTCCATGTATAGTCTTTGGGTAGTGACTTAGTCCCTGGAAGCTCTGGTTGCTTGGCATTGTTGTTCATATGGGGTCACGAGCCCCTTCAAGCTTTCCAGTTCTTTCCCTGATTCCTTCAACGGGGGTCCTATTCTCAGTTCAGTGGTTTGCTGCTGGCATTTGCCTCTGTATTTGCTGTATTCTGGCTGTGTCTCTCAGGAGCGATCTACATCCGGCTCCTGTCGGTCTGCACTTCTTTGCTTCATCCATCTTGTCTAATTGGGTGGCTGTATATGTATGGGCCACATGTGGGGCAGGCTCTGAATGGGTGTTCCTTCAGTCTCTGTTTTAATCTTTGCCTCTCTATTCCCTGCCAAGGGTATTCTTGTTCCCCTTTTAGAGAAGGAGTGAAGCATTCACATTTTGATCATCCGTCTTGAGTTTCGTTTGTTCTAGGGATCTAGGGTAATTCAAGCATTTGGGCTAATAGCCACTTATCAATGAATGCATACCATGTATGTCTTTCTGTGATTGGGTTAGCTCACTCAGGATGATATTTTCCAGTTCCAACCATTTGCCTACGAATTTCATAAAGCCGTTGTTTTTGGTAGCTGGGTAATATTCCATTGTGTAGATGTACCACATTTTCTGTATCCATTCCTCTGTTGAAGGGCATCTGGGTTCTTTCCAGCTTCTGGCTATTCCCATGAAGTATTTCTAATTGTTATTCATTTTCTAGAAAATTGTCTGTTCCTTCCATTATCTATTCGCTTTGGATTCTCCACTCATTGTACTCCCCTTTAAACATTTTTATGACTTGTTTTTGATAGCAAGGGCTACCTTTTCATTTCAGACTTGAATAGTTTATTTTTTATTACATTTTGATATATTAATTGAGAAGGAGCACACTCCACGATGGGCCTGTTGAGGTCAGAGGATGGCTCGCATGGTTTGATCTCAACCTCCGTCATCGAGTCCCACAGATCCACAGGTCATCAGGCTTAGCAACAAGCACATATAACTCACAGAGCCATCTCCCTGCTCAGCAACTTTGGTTATTCTACATAGTCTCTCATTGTGTCCTGATAAAGATTTATTTTTGGTGGTCTTTCCTAACATAAAATTATGGCATCATAAATTGTCTTTATCTCTATTGTATTACCTTTTCTGTGTTGATAACTTCGGCTTTGATTACTATTCCTGCATTCTAAATTTTCTTTGACTTTAACAGGTTAACTCTGGTGTGAATCCTTTTGAGTTCTCACATATCAATATTTTTAGCTTTATAATTTGGCAGAATAAAACCTGGAGGTTTGAGTCATGTTGTCCCAATCTAGTGTCTGAAGAAATTTTCCAGATTGGGAAACAATCTTTACCAATCCTATATCCGACAGAGAGCTAATATCCAATATACACAAAGAACTCAGAAAGTTAGACTCCCAAGAGCCAAATAACCCTATTAACAAATTGGGTACAGAGCTAAACAAAGAATTCTCAGCTGAGGAATATTGAATGGCTGTGAATCATCTAAAGAAATGTTCAACATCCTTAGTTATTGGGGAAATACAAATCAAAACGACCCTGGGATTCCACCTCACACCAGTGAGAATGGCTAAGATCAAAAACTCAGGGGACAGCAAATGCTGGCGAGGATGTGGAGAAAGAGGAACACTCCTCCATTGTTGGTGGGATTGCAGACTGGTACAACCATTCTGGAAATCAGTCTAGAGTTTCCTCAGAAAATTGGACATTGGACTACCTGAGGACCCAGATATACCTCTCTTGGGCATATACCCAAAAGATGCTCCAGCACACAACAAAGACACATGCTCCACTATGTTCATAGCAGCCTTATTTATAATACCAAAAGCTGGAAAGAACCCAGATGCCCTTCGACAGAGGAATGGATATAGAAAATGTGGTACATCTACACAATGGAATATTACTCTAGCTATCAAAAACAATGACTTCATGAAATTCGTAGGCAAATGGATGGAACTGGAAAATATCATCCTGAGTGAGATAACTCAATCACAAAAATCCACACATGATACACACTCACTGATAAGTGAATATTAGCTCTAAAACTCGAAATTACCCAAGATAAAATCCACAGACCACATGAAGCTCAAGAAGAAGGCGACCAAAGTGTGGATGCTTCAGTATTTCTTAAAAGGGGGAACAAAAATATTCATAGGAGATTTGGAGACAAAGTTTGGAGCAGAGACTGAAGGAATGGGCATTCAAACCTTGCCCTACCTGGGAATCCAGCCCATATATACATACAGCCACCAAAACTAGACAATATTGAAGAAGCCAAGAAGTGCATACTGACAGGAGCCTGATATAACTGTCTCTTGAGAGACTCAGCCAGAGCGTGACAAATACAGAATGCTAGCAGCAAACCAATGAACTGAGAATGGGTTCCCCGTCAGAGGAGTTAGGCAAAGGATTGAAGGAGCTGAAGGGGCTTGCAACCCCATAAAGACAATACCAACCAACAAGAGCTCCCAGGGACTAAACCACTACCCAAAGAGTATACATGGAGAAACTCATGGCTCCAGCTGCATATGTAGCAGAGGATGGCCTTGTTCGGCATCAAGGCTTGATCCCTCAGTGTAGGGGAATGTCAGGACACGGAGGCAGGAAGGGAGGTGGCTGGGGAGAGGGAACACCCTCATAGAAGAAGGGGGGCTTATGAATGGGAAACTGGAGAAGGGAATAACATTTGAAATGTAAATAAAAATCATCCAATTAAAAATGTGTATATATGCAAAAAAGAAAAAAATTTCCACTGAAGTTTTTTATTTTATGTACTATATCTTTCAGTTTCAAACTGTCTTCTGTGTATTTTAATGAATAATCAGCATATCTTTATTCATACCCTTTACTAAGTGAGATAGTTCATTCAAACTTCTTTATTTTTGTAAGTATTTTGTGTTTTTTAAAGATATTTACTATAGCAAATTTACTGGAGTTTATCAGAGGAAATTATTAGTTTAAAATCTGGAGTCTATGTTCATTTAATTTCAATGTCAGTTGAAAACTTGACAAATATTTTCACAAATGTCTTAGACCAGTAAAAATCGTATTCTTTCTGGATGGGTTACATATGCAGTAAACAAGGCAGTATTTTTTTTATTGCTTCTGTAATATTACCTCAATGTAATGGGTTAAATAAACACAAATTTGCCTAAAGGCTCTGTCATCAAAATTCAGCATAGAATTGGGGCTGGGGATTTAGCTCAGTGGTAGAGTGCTTACCTAGGAAGCGCAAGGCCCTGGGTTCGGTCCCCAGCTCCGAAAAAAAAAACCAAAAAAAAAAAAAATTCAGCATAGAATCATTGGACAGAACTCAAGTTTCTAACAATGTTAAATCCTTTGTATATAAGAGTATGGGTGATAACCCAGTTCCACAAACTTTGTCACCTCCAGGGTTGCATGTTTCATGTATCTAATATTTTGGGGTTTTTTTTAACATTTTAAGGAGTTTAGTGATTAGATTGAGATCACTTGATTATTCAGGTTTAGTCATATCTGTGGTGTCCCCATTACCAAATAAGTAAGCATATTTATAGATTCCAAGGAATAGTCATTATAACCAGAGCTCTTGTGAGAGAGGGTGAATTCTGCTTCTCACGACATGGCAAAGCATGTCCTGACCTATCCTTATGTCCACTTACTGAACATTAACACTATATCACAAATGCACGTGGACTTCTGGACCCTCGGGAACATGTCAGACATTTTTTTCTTTATTAACTTGAGTATTTCTTATTTACATTTCGATTCTCATTCCCTTTCCTGGTTTCCAGGCCAACATTCCCCTAGCCCCTCCCCCTCCCCATCTAGATGGGTGTTCCCCTCCCCATCCTCCCCCTATTACTGCCTGCCCCCCAACAATCACGTTCACTGGGGGTTCAGTCTTGGCAGGACCCAGGGCTTCCCCTTCCACTGGTGCTCTTACTAGGATATTCATTGCTACCTATGAGGTCAGAGTCCAGGGTCAGTCCATGTATAGTCTTTAGGTAGTGGCTTAGTCCCTGGAAGCTCTGGTTGGTTGGCATTGTTGTTCACATGGGGTCTCGAACCCCTTCAAGCTCTTCCAGTTCTTTCTCTGATTCCTTCAATGGGGGTCCCGTTCTCAGTTCGGTGGATTGCTGCTGGCATTCGCCTATGTATTTGCTGTATTCTGGCTGTGTCTCTCAGGAAAGCTCTACATCCGGTTCCTGTCGGCCTGCACTTCCTTGCTTCATCCATCTTATCTAGTTTGGTGACTGTATATGTATGGGCCACATGTGGGGCAGGCTCTGAATGGGTGTTCCTTCTGTCTCTGTTCTAAACTTTGCCTCCCTATTCCTGCCAAGGTTATTCTTGTTCCCCTTTTAAAGAAGGAGTGAACCATTCGCATTTTGGTCATCCTTCTTGAGTTTCATGTGTTCTGTGCATCTAGGGTAACTCAAGCATTTGGGCTAGTATCCACTTATCAATGAGTGCATACCATGTGTGTTTTTCTGTGATTGGGTTAGCTCACTCAGGATGATATTTTCCAGTTCCATCCATTTGCCTATGAATTTCATAAAGTCATTGTTTTTGATAGATGAGTAATATTCCATTGTGTAAATGTACCAAGAAAAACTGATTTTAACATGTAAAGGGAAAACCAAGAAGTGGCTATCATAGGTGGCTTATAAAAGTCTGACATGTACACCTATGATAGCCACTTCTTGGTTTTCCCTTTACATGTTAAAATCAGTTTTTCTTGGCTCTTGTTGGCATTTCTACTTAGGCAACTCCAATATTAGCAACAATTGTGACATTTCACTTTCACAAACTCTGTGGGGATAGAACTTGGAACCCATGCAGAACCTCATATGCTGATAGATAACCTGATGCTCAGAGGATTGGAGCAAATTACACATGCAATGGGCTCCATACACAGATTCCGTACACAAAGGCGAGGTTGTTTGCTGCCTTCAGTAGATGTGTAAAGGGCATGTCTGAACGTTTACATGGGCTACCATGCGACAAGAGACTCCTACTTAAAAATAGGGATATATGACATCTGGTCCCAATAGTATGGGGGGTTATTTGCCTAGAAGTTTTTATCTGCTGAATTATAACACGAAAAGGCATTTGTGTGAAGATCAAAATGATTCCAGATAGTTTTACCAAATGTCAAAGAAATATAGAATATTTTATTTTAACTTTCAGGTTTGTCTACAAAATTAGTGTAGGTGACACCTGAGGTAGAAAAATAATAGACCTTAAAGAGACCTTTATTCATTGCTCCATGATCCTGTGTTCTGCACCTTAAGTAACCTAGCTCAGAAAAGAGCTGGAACTTCTCACTGCATTCCTCAGTTAGATGCACTGCCTATCTGTATGATACCATAGAGAAACCAAGGGATCATCCAAAAAGAACTGCAGGTTTGTGCATACTCTGATTGATGGTAACCTGAGCATGTGACTGTGGGAGAGATTATGATGCTTTCTGTCAAACAATAAACATAAAGAGATTAGTGAAACCACTTTAAATTGATGGACACCTTAAACTTGATAAATGGATAAACGTCTAATGGAAGCATCACCCTTAGGGATGGCAGGAAATGAACATTGACGTGATGAATGGAATTTCTAACTATCAAGCCATTAGCTGTGGTGTGTTTGGTTTCTAATCTACATTTATGATCCCTTTTGTCAACCTCCTTCATTTCTAAGCTATTTCAACCATGCTCTAGTCTTTGGTGATATTACTTCCACAGTCACATAGAAGTGATAGACCTTTTGACATTAAAGGGAGCCCATTAATATATACTAAATGTGGAGAAGATATGTGTTGATAAGGGAAGTTTTGTAGCTTCAGAGTTGTTAGACATTGGCATGATGTTTTAATTAGCCCTCCCAACACCCAGGGACTTTCTCCCAGAAAATGTTGCAACAATATGCTAGCTTTCTATTTAAACTGCACACATTAATTACCATGTTTCAGCAGGATACCCATATTTTATAAAAATTTAATGGAGTATATGGACCTTATCCAGAGACTGTAAGGAAGTATAAAAGATTAACAGATCTTAAAGATAAAAAGAGTGTATGCCTATAGTAACGTTGAATTTAGTCCACCTTACGAAGTTTTGTTTTAGTTGTGAAGAAAATAACAATAAAGAGGGGAAACTAATCAATTCAATTAAAAAAGTTCAAGCATCCTATCTTCAAGTGTCATTTATCACAAAGTATCTTCAGGAATAGAAGCTAATACAAAATGATACTTTTAATTAAACTTAAGATGGCAACTGCTAAGAACAATCCATTTGGGTGATAGTATATATGTATTTAATGTACATGAAAATGGGGATACATCAGCATTTACCAAGCCTGATAGGTAATAAAACCCCGAAACCTTCAAACTCATACTTGGACAGATGGAAGACAAATACCAAAAAGCAACCCCCCTCCCAAAAAATCTAGTTGCTCTACCATGCAACTATGAAAATTCGATGGCAGTGGCAGTGTTAAGTGGCATGCTATGTTATACTCTGACCTTACAATGAGGTGACAGAAGGACAATGTTGGTAGTGAATCTACTTTGCCGGTGTTGAAAACATTGGAATTTGTACCTTGAGTTTCTTGATCATTATTATAGTAGAATATGAGATTACATTAGACGACACTAGTTGAACATAGAATTTCAACTATATGGTAAGATTTGGATAGATGAATAGATAAAGATGAAGGCTATTATATTCACTAGCTATTCTTGCCATGTCACCTAGTTTCAAAAAGTATGAAGACTATGTATAATGTAGAAAAGTAATTAAATATAGATGGATGGGTAGATACTTGATAGATACATACCTGCACATAGATACATGCACACATATGAATACTGTATAAATACTAATCCATATTTATTTTAAGTAAAAATAAATGTAAAAATAATGAGCAGCTTAATTTTGATGACGGAATAGGTTTTGTATGAGTCAGTGTGGTCTACTGTTTGAAGAAAGAAAAAGCATAAGCTAAGATAGGAGAGAGGGAGAGGGAGGAAGGGAGAGAGAGAGAGAGAGAGAGAGAGAGAGAGAGAGAGAGGAGAGAGAGAGAAGAGAGAGAGAGAGAGAGAGAGAGAGAGAGAGAGAGAGAGAGAGTCACCCTCTACAGTTCTAGCTCACAGACTTATAAAAGTCAAATCAGAACTAAGGGCAATCTGGAAAAAAAAAGAAAACACAACCCAGGAAACAAATTAGCACAAATAATATTTTTTCCATTATTTTCTGATAGACAAGAGTTGTTAATTCATGAGTAAAAGATAAATTTGTCTTGGACATAATCCATAGTGTATACTTAATAATAAGATCAGCACATTGTGAACAATTTTCTTCAAACCTATAACTATATTTTTTTCTCTTATTCTGTGGCTTTGGGATTTTTCAAAAGATACTAAAGAATATTTTTTATCTCTTCACTAAAAGGAAAGAGATGCAACCTGAAACCATCATCTAAAGAACTTTGAACTTCTGAATCTCACTGGTAAAATAGAGCAAATAACTTCAGCAGATCCAAAAGCATTCATGCTTCATCCATGGCACTAACTCTTCTAGGTTTTAAAAGGAAATCTATACTTTCAATACGAGGAATCTGAGATGTTAAATGCAGATCTGCCTCAAGCATATTAGATGATTTCCAACACCTGGTATCTGTGACTTAAGACTATTCATTTATGTGTCTTGAAGCTCCTTCCCACACCCAAAGCACAGCTTTAAAAGCTACATACATTTCTATTTATCTCCTTCATTATTCTGCTGTTAGGTGGCACCTCCATAAATCTACTATGCTGATATCTCAGTAGCTTAACCTAGAGCAACGTCTTAATAATTTTGCAACCACTTGGGTAGTTCAGCGGTAGAAGGCTTGCAGATGAACACAAGGTTGGATTCAATCCTTGCCATCACCAAAATGCAAACAAAAATAAACAAACAAAACCCTATATATGTTTCCTCCATGCAGCTCTTAAACCAATATCAACCTCACCTAGTTAGATAAACTTAAGAGGGAAGTAAGCAGTCAGGTGATTCATCACCCCAAGGCACATTTTCTATTGTATTTCACCTAAACACCAAGATATGAAACAGAGAATGGGTCAGCAGCTGGTAAAGAATTGGGGTTACATGGGAATTGAAAAGAAAAGGTTAAAAGGTCACAAAGAATTATTAAAGATCACTTGTTCATTAGCCTAAGAATGATGAGGCTTCGCTAGTGTATGTCTGAGTGGTGTACATTAAACATGCATGGCTCATGTTTTTTAACTTATGGGATTATAAAATAAAGCCTATACAGTATAAAAATAAATTAAGCGTAGAGAGATTTGGAGTTCAAGTTAAGTAATCTCTTCTATCACAGTTGCAGACCAGCATCCTGAAAGATGTATGGAAAGAACTGCAAAAAAGAAGAGTTCCCTGGAGCGGTCAACTTGTCCTTGTGTTGTTAGATGCTGAATGCAGTGGCTAAACTATAACAACAGCATTCTCAAAAACAACAACAACAACAACAACATCAACAACAACAACAGCTAAGGAAGAAAGGAGATGATTAATGGAAAGAAGTGAGGGAGAAGAGAGTGATACAGACAAGTGCTAGGGGAATTTAGAGTTGTTTTGCATTTGAGTATAGAATGGGTTGTTCCATTACATCTTGGGTTAAGTGTTTAGAAAAGAATTGTTAGTCTTATACAAGAACAATGTCAAGTAAATTATATGAAATATAAGACCTCTTTATGTTTCATTTGTTATATCTTAGAAGCATTCCGGTATCAGATGCTGCTTTGTACTTTTACTGGAAGAGTGGCTTCTGATTGCATGATAATGCTGGATAAGGCTCAGCCAGATAATAGAAAGATTTTAACTTTGAGACCAGAATGTGCAAGAAAAAAACTTTTGAGAAATGTCTCCGGCGGAAAACTGAAATTTTTGAGAAGGATCTCACCACTGGAAGGCATCGTCCATCTTGCTCTCCTCCACTTCCCAGTTATGTGCATTAGTATAACTCAAAATAACTCACTAGGAATGGGGTTCTCTCAGTTTCACATCTCAGACGTCCCTATATTTTCAAAGGAGTTGATGTTCTATAAACATTTATTAAGTGTATTAGGACACAAGCTCTCTTATCTAAATTAACTTATGTTGTCTATCAATTAATCTTGAAAATCAGGTAAGACTGGAAATAATTAAAATATGATGTCTGTGTGCTCTAGAGATTGCGTGGGAAGGGAAAAGGTATCCATGCAAATTGATTTCCCAGTCTATTTCAAACCTAGTTGCAGTCAATGTATAAACAACAATAACATAGACTGCACGAAATTTCACATTTCTCTAAACTGGAATTAAAAGGTAAATACTACTGTGCAGTAAGGCAAACACAGAAATTTATTTTAACTTTTATTTTGTATATGTGTGTGTGTTTGTGTTCATCTATGTGTGTGTTTATGAGTGTACATGTCTGTGGGCATATGCACACCCATGTAAAGGCCTGAAATCAACCTCAAGTGTTGCTACTCATTCATTTTATTTTCTGAGATAGTGTCTATATCTGGACTGAGACTATCATGCTGTAGGGATCTGCTTATTTCTGGCTCTCCAATATTTAGATTGCAAGTGGACAGTACCACATGCTCTAATTTTCTTAGGTTCTCCAAATTGAACTCAAGACTTCATGCTCACAAGGCAAAACTTTACCAACCAAACAATATCCTAGACTCCATAATTTTCATAGTATTTTAAACAGAATATTGCTTAAAGCTAATGTAACCATGATTTTTAAATAATTCATCTTAGTCAAGTTTTCAAAATTATTTTCAGCTAATAACTGCTTCTATTTTAAAATTTCATTGTGTAAAAGATTATTTGCTGAATGTTAAATATACAATTCATCTATTTCCTCTTTTTCCTCCTCTGCTAAATTATAAGCTACTTACCAGTACAAAATTCATGAGTATAGCCATCATTCTATTTCCAGTGGAAATATTTATTTTAAAATACTGGTATAAACAGGACTGAACAGAAACAAATGCAACTGATTCTGTGTTACATACTCAGTCAGTAACCAAGGAGGCCAAGTCAGCCTCTGAGTTGCGAGCTTTCAAATTGCATGAGACATCACTGGGTATGTAACATTAGAGCAATGGAATTGGCATTGCATCTAGCAGATGGTTGGTGGTTCCTGAAATCACAGCACTTCCCAATATTTATCTCATTATAGCACCATGGAAAATTACACTGTATAGACTGTTAGAATAAATGATCCAACAAAACTGTCCTGGGGGCTCCAGATGTCCAAGTCTCTGCCCAGTCATCCTCTGGGCTAAGGGGACCAATAACCCATCAGTAAACAGTCGCTCCAGGCTTGGAAGCTCTGGTTCACAGCTTCTACTGTTATGACAGCTCATATTGGGCACAGATACATTACCTACTGTACGAATGCTCTGCTCTTGGTAATGGAGCACTGTGATAGTCTGACAAGGTTCATCTGCCACTGGCAACTGGTGCCTTACTGGCTGACCCCTTCAGCAAAGCAGCAGTAAAGCTACTTCATGCAGAAGCTCTGGTTATCATAAAATGATATGCACTCAAGTTCAATCCATTCTGGATTCCATCAGTGTTTCAACTTCTGTTGGAATCCTTGCTCACTGACTCAAACAGCTTGTACAACCATGTAAAAAATATTATGGTACTGTCAGTCGAGACAAAAGGAAAAAGAATATTTTTTTAAAAAACTGGTAGAATTGTTTTTTAAAGAGATGTTGATTTTACTTAATCCTGTAATATGAACACATAGGTGTAAAATATGAGTAAGATGCTTTATGAGATGCTTTACAGCCTGTGGTTCTGCCGGTACAACAATGGCTGTGCAATGGAAAGTGCAATAATCCAGTAGTTACTTAGTGTTCAAGGCTGGTCTTCATTATATACTGGAATGCAGGAAAGTAGAATCTAATGTCAGTGAAGAAGTGTACCTGGCTTACAAGGCAACTAACTACAAGCAAGCAAAGAGCAAAAGCATCCTTCTTCTATGGTCTTATGTAAACATTCAGAAAAAAAAAACATTGCTGAAGTTAGATCTGGATTCAGGATATGAATTAAAGTTGTGTCTTCCTGTCCCGCGCTATTGTCTCGCCAGCAAGAACGCACGCGAACACCAGGATCCTTCTGCAGCAAAGCGTTTATTGCATCTTCAAGAGGAGACGCCGCGGCCCCAGAGAGCGTTAGCTTTATATCCCCCAAAGCAACGTGTTCCTTCCTGATTGGCCGCATAGCCCGTGATCTCATTGGCACGCCCTGGGGTGGGCAAAGACTTGGCGCGAACACACCCTTGCGCATGCGCACTGCGTCCTTCGGGGATGGACAACAGCTGTGCCCTGTACTAACAGACAACACCTGGTACGGGTGGCTACCAACATCTTCCTCCCTCAAAGATCTGAATTAGAAGTATACCTTCCCAGTTATTAAGCATAAATCCTTCATAGGTATGTCCTTTATTTTGAAGTTTTAATTAATTCCAGATGAAGTCAAGTTGAAAACTAAGAATTGCCATCACAGATACTAGCAATAAACATGGGTTTTTTTTTAAGACATTGACATACAGTTGGTAATTGAAGACATAAGAACTTTAGATCACTTAAGAAGATTTACTAATTACCTAAAATGACAAAGAACTTATAGACTGTGTTCCTAATAATGTCATAATTCAAGGAATAGTCAGGGACTAACAAATATATAAACAATGTTCTTAAGTAATGGTTTTAGAAGTAAAAAGAACATTAAATAACATTTGGAAGACTAGTAAAGACTATTGGATACCATCAAATGTATCCTCTGCATTCAATCACTCAGTAGGTCATCAATTACCTTTCAAGAGCTCTTAGAGAGGAGAAGTAAGAAAAACCTTTACCTCATAAGTCTACAACTAATGAGATATTGAAGCTAAAGCATCCTAACTTGGAGAAGCCTGCAAGAAAGCATTGATCTCACAGCAGAATCATCCCTAAGTTCGAAACAATAGACAAAATATTCAGTGAAGAAACAGAAATTAGCTTTTCCAGTAGGATGAATCAGTGCAGTACAAAATAGGAAGCCTAAGCAGAAGAAGGGAGAAGAATAACAGTATTAATTTGTAGTACTGATCAATAAAAAATTACACATGGAAAGATTTGGTGCATCTGACCATGTATAGTCTTTCCAAAATAAGAATTAAGATGGGCTGATATATGGGACAGGGGAAGGGAAGCAGAGAGTTTTGTGAAGTTTCGAGCTAACATGCCCTGGCCTGATTGGGAGTTCTGCTAAAATTATGCTAGACCTGGCAAAGCCGCATTAGAATTATTTTGCTTATGATTAACACTCATGTTGGAAAAATCGGTAACTATTGATTTGAGGGGAGCTTTATAGAAGGAGCCAGACATTATCTTCATAATTTGCACCCAAGGAAGAGGCTCCAAGTACCAGCTCTGGAGCAAAGACTTGAACAACAGGAAATGCTCTGGACAAGGACTTTGCAATTTCCCCATATACTCACTGTCATTCTCATCTCTGAAAATCTGCTCCCTACAGCTATTCTTTGTGTTTAAGGGTGTGTTCATGTGTAGTAATACACACATGTATGCATGAGTCTAGAGGCCAGTGATCAACCACAGTTATTTTTCCTTTGATACTTTCCTCAATGACTTTTTTGGGCAATGTCTCTCATTGGTCTGGTTCTGGTAGAGAAGGCTAAGTTATCTGGTCAGACATCTACCTCTTTATTATTACTTCCTCACAGCTGTCTGAACTTATAAAGACATATCAGCTTTGACAAGGGTTCTAGAGATAAAACTCAGATCCTCGTGCTTACAATGGCAAACGTTTTACTGACTGCTATATCCCCAGCCCAACTCATTTTGAAAATACAAATGTGACTGCATAAGTCATACACTGCTACCTAATAGTACATTGCAGTGATCTGAATGAGAATGGGGCCCAAGGATTCATATGCCTGAATTCTTGGTCTCCAATCAGTGGACCTGTTTGGGAAGGATTAGGAGGTCTCCCTTATTGGAGTTGCAGTAGCACTTAGGGTGGACTTCAAGGATTCAGTTTGAGGTTGCCATTCCCAGAGTGCTCTCTCTGCTTCTTGCTTGTTGATAAGGATGTGAGCTCTCAGCTGTTCCTACCACCATGCCTTTGCTCCACTAACATAGACGCTAACCTTCTGAAGCGATGAGCTCAATTAAATGCTTTATTTTAAAAGACCATTGCCTCATTTCAATGTTTTGTCACAGCAATAGAAATGTAACTGAGATAGCTACTCTAAAATATTTCATCTATGACAACACCATTTATTTATCTAACCAATGAACGGAAGACAATTCTAGAGTCTACTGAGTAATTCTACTGAACTCGGGTGGATTCACTCAAGAATTTGCTGCCAGCTTGACTTTGATGGCTTCACTTTGATATCTAGCAATTGGCAAGCAAGTGTTGGGGGCAGGCTGCTTTATCTCAGCCTTCCCTGTAATGACTGGGAACTGTAGTTTCTTTAGTTCCACGTCTATTTATTGAACGGCTGTGCTCTCAAGAGCAAAGTTTGACATCACTTCTTTGTAAACTATTAACTAATTCTGCAGGACAGAGATTTATACCAGCTCTCCCAACTTTCACAATTCCTTACACATATTTTTAATAGCAATTATTTCTTTGTATTATTATTATTATTATTATTATTATTATTATTATTATTATTATTATTTATCTGTCCTAATCAGCACACTGAAGGTAGATACTATAATTTTACATCATTTTTAGCTAACACAGCATTTGTTTACATTATATAGATAATAAATGTGTTCTGGTGAAGGAATATTTTACTATGTAATTATCTTTCACATCCTTCAAGATTTGGAAGAGAAGTAACAGGAGAGATGTCCACTGAGTGAATTTTACCCCTAGATTGTGAACAAAGTTCCCCTCTGTTGAACAGTGTTAAACTGACTTCTTCTCTTGGTTGCACCAAAGGAATCTGAAAAAGTTGGCATAAACTAATCTCACGTAATAGAAATCTCTCAAGTTCTTCAGATCAACTTAAATTGTAAAGTGAGTAACTGGTGAGAAGTCATTTTCCAATGAAACAAATTATTATAATTTATAGCATATATCATGAAAATGAATATGTCATTAAAAGGAATACTCAATGTGTGATTAAAATTAAAATATGTTAGCTATTCAGAATTCTCATTCTTCCCTTATATAGTCTATAATAGCAGCATTGAGATTTTTATATGTATGACAAATGCTAACTCCTGAGTCATATGTAAAACATTTCAGTGAAATTACAAAAATTAGTTAACTCCATTAAGTTGTTTTAAACATGATTTGTAAAACTCTTCTCTCTTCATCTTCAGGTGCTTTGAGTTTAATACTAAAATGGCAGGTGTCTGGTATGTAACCATCTCTTCCTATAAATGAGATTATTTTATTAGCTACTATAAATGTTCTCCAGGAATTCAGGTATATCTCATTTCACCAGTTCACTTACTTGTTACATGTCTTACATATGAGGTAAAACTCAATACTAGTCTTAAATTATAATTGTAGCATATTATTCATGAATATCCTCATACTATGACAGCTGACCAAACTTGAGGTGAAAACTGTAGAGTTCTAGAACAAAATAAGAGGGTTCTATTTACAAAATAACTAAGGATGTAACTATAAAAGAACAGTTCTTGAAAATGAACAAAAGAGATATAAAACATTTATTCCAATAAGAGAAATGTATAAAAGCAAAGAAGCCTGGGTCAGTAGAAAAGGTGGAAAACGTTGAACACATCATTGGATCAAGTTTTACTGATATCTAAGAACCCATTTTCATGGCTGGATTTCTAATCCATTTATTCAGAAAGAACACCTACAGAAGTGGTTTTCAATAATTCTTTGAGTCAATGAAACCTTAATAAAAGAAATATACCATATTGCTGTGTTTAGGAAAACTTTGTAGTTAACGTTTAGGAAACTCTTTAAGACATATGATGATTAAAAAAGAGAGGTGAAACTAGAGAATATTTTAGGGCAGGATTTTTCAAGGAGGTAAAACTACAGGGTGTTTGTTCTACAGAAAGATGTAACACTCCATCCTGCAGCAAAACTTGTTAAGACATAAAATAAACAACTCAAAACAACATCAAGAAGTCCCAGAAACTGAACAGATCACTATGCCTCTCCAACTTAAGAATATATAACTGTTGAAAGAGTAAAAACTGTTGAAAGTCACTCCTACACAAGACAAGCTACAGCAAAGACTCTCAGACAAGCCAAGGTATCCCTTTTTCAGGGACTTTTTTAATCAGTTTATTTTCTTTAAAGAAGGTAGGAATATCATGTATATCAATGACAGAAAGTCTGAGGAAATGGGAAAGATAGTTAGTGACCTGATATGATAAAAATCCCTTCTTCCCATTCACTCTGCAGACTTATATCCAGGCCACCAGATAACTTGGCTGTCTTTGGATGTTAGGAATCTGCTGTACCAAAGTCTATACTTTTGGATCCTTTCTTTTCTTTAATTTTTTCCATCTTTATTAAATTGGGTGTTTCTTAATTACATTTTAAATGTTATTCCTTTTCCCGGTTTCCAAGATATCTTGAAGAATCAAAGACTAGCCAATCATCCTAAACTTCTGAAAGAAAGAGAGAAAAATTGGACTGTCTAGAAGAGACAGACTGGTTGAGATTCCTAGAAGAGACTTTAAACCAACTAAGCCACTGGGAAAGGCTGCTCTCCAACTGGTTGAGCTAGTTTGTTGTGTAGCGTGCTTCAGGTATCTAACTTTCACATACAATCACCCATGATGGAATGGACATTGGTGTGGTGTCTGCTCATTTCTGCTCCCGTATATCTCACCCATATTTCCATAATTATCCCCAATCAAATTCATTATTTTACTAAGTTGAACTTCATTGCTGTTTGTACATCAGTCGGTCAATAATTCCTATCTAAAGTTGAGTAGATATTTCTTATATATCCCCCCAAATATTGTCACATAACATGTATCCTTTCTTAGTGGACATAATTTGGAGTTATAAAAGCAATTTCAAATAGCCTCATATTTGAAATGTATTGTGTTACTTTTCTATATCAATTATTCTATGAGAGCCATCTAACCCCCTTTTTAATTTACTAGCACCTGAGTTCCTAACCCTTGAACATGAAATGTGATTGGTCTGGGTTGTAAGTTTTATATGGAATAAGGGATTTATTTGAAATCAACCAAATACACTCTGATTACAGCCAGCAAAGACATTAGTAAAATTGTATTACAGACAAATTGAAAAAGCTGACTTATAAAAAGCATAAAAATCAGGCAGGCATTTTGGTATTAAGGCAATATCATGCAACAAAATAATTCTAGTATGGGTATTACAGTTTACTCTGAAACCACTGGTCCTGACTTGCTGGAGGAGGCTACTATTCTATCATTTCCTGAAGCATTTAATTCTGAAACTCTCATTCTTCATATCATTAGGGCATAATGCCTCATGTAGAAGCTTTGTGACTGTGTAAGCCTGTCTTCTGATTTTATTCTAGTTGCCAAGAGAGAATAGAAATAGCTGAGTTTCAGCTTCTTTTTAAAGGGTGCTCTTGGTCTCCCTCACATTCAAATTACCAAAGGACTACAGATAAAATCAGGGCTCTACAATTAGTTCAGGTTAAGCAGAAACATAAATAGGGACCATTGTGAAGGCAAGGGGTTTGGAGGAAAGGGGGTGGGAGGCAAGGGGTGCAATATACATACATAAATTCCTCATCTTTGCTGACAATGTTTCCACCAAGAGCCATAGACTTTATAACAAGACACAAACACAAACCATGGAATAGTTGGTCACAGTGACCCAGGAGAATCCCAGAACCTTGCAGTTATTGCTATTGCTCCTGGTTTTCCCCCATATTTAGAAGGTAAGTCTCTGTGACTGAAGGCACCATGAGCATCAGACACAGGAAGAGCTGGAACTGATGTGAGAGCTTCCTCTGTGACTCCTGGCTCTCATGATACCAGAAGGTGCCACATAAGCTTTCAAAGGAAGGAAGGAAAAAAGTCAACAGCAATCCAGTCCAGCTAATGCTTATGAACTGCAACAATGGTCAGCATGCCACTTTGACCCTAAGAGTATGGTAGCAGTATGCTTGGTGACCAAGAGCTTTTCAACTAAACTAAAGATCGGTTCAACAGGGGGGAAATGAAGTCTGGTAATGGAAACCTAGACAACTACCCAGGACTAGTGAAGTCATGGATCTTGGAATTATACCAATGAATGTGAACAAATAACTTATCAATAGACATGCTAACATGGATGGTTAAAAGCTCAGGAGGGATCAACCCTAGTAAGAGAACTGCAAGCAACTAAGAAATATTGAGAGAAGAAGCAGAAAATAAAAGTTGTCCCAAAGGGAGAACACACCAATCAGTTATCCAATACCAAATGGTCAGCCCTGAAAACCTTTGATAAAGTTTGAATCCCAAATTATATCCACTTGAATGTAAGACCACCACAAAATCATGAGTTACAATAAGGACACTGTGTTTAGGGATAATTTTTCAACGTAAAAGATATATACACACTGGCTGGTTCTCATAGCTGACTTAGGTTCCAATTTGAGCTGCGTGTGCCCATTTCCATGTGATCTACGCCCTAAAACGAAAGCGTAGAGTATACAGACTTCAAATCTACTTGTTTTTAAACAGAAGAAATGTTAAATTTTGTTATTCTAATTTTTCCTTTTTGAATAAGAATTTATAACATAAAATATCTTGTGCTTTCATGTTAATTTTTCATTCGTATGTTCTATGAGGCTAGACCTTAGTATTTCTATTTCATAAGAGAAAATGTGCCTTAAGTACAAAGCTACCTACCCCTTCTGTGCACACCCTTGCCATTAAATTAAAAAGCTTTTCATCTGTTCCACTGTTAGTCTGTTGTAATGAAAATTTTAAGACAAAATAATCTATCTTCTGTTTGGATTCCAGTAGAAAGCTTAGTGTTATTGCTATCTTTGTGCCAAAATAAAATTTTAGGATGAAAAAGCAGAAACTTATGCCAAGGAAGTTAATGCTATTACTTTTAGTTCCAACTCTTACTTTGAGTTTTGTAACATCTCAGTCGTCTGATTTCTGTCCCTCCAATACACTAAGAGTACAGTCTTTCTCTTCAGCAGACACAGTCCAGAAGCTTATCTATCACCAAAATATTCACTAGTGCCCTCAAGCCTTCATTGTTCGGACTGGTCCCACTTGCCTAAAGACTATGAAATCAATACAAGACTTAGAGAACTATGAAAGGCATTTCTTTAGAGCTTATCAGTATGTATCCTTCTTTGTAATTTTTAAAGGTTCTGCTATGGTTTAAATCTGCAATAATCCCTATGGGCTGGTGTTTTGAGTTCTTTGTGGGTGAGCCCAGCTGTTGGAGTGTGAGGAAGCAGAGTCTAGCTGTTCCCAGTGGATGACAAAGAGTGGGCTTAGTGCAAATTCCATCTTGTCTCTGCTGCAATGTGACCAGTCACATTTTCCTTCTTCATGAACTCCAGTATAGCCTCCCTACAACTTAGACCTCTGGAACTGTGGCAGAAGATAAGTCTTTCTTCCTTTAAGTTGTTTCTGTTTGTGGTATGATCTCAGCAATATGAATATAGCTGGCAAACACTCCCTTTATAGCTAAAGGGGACTGCAATCCCATAGGTAGAACCATATCAATTAACCAGACCACCCAGAGCTTTCAAAGACTAAACCACTAACCAAAGGGTATTCATGGAAGGATCCATGGCTCCAGATACATATGTAGCAGAGGATGGCCTTATCTGACATCAATGGGAGGGGAGGCCCTTGGTCCTGTGAAGGCTGGATGCCCCAGCATAGGGGATGCTAGAGTGGTGAGGTGGAGTAGGTCAGTGGGTAAAAGAGATCCATCACAGAAAGAAAGGGGAGTGGGGAGAGGGGAGAGAGGAAAGGGGGATGGAATGGGGAGTTTGTGAAGGGGTAACAAGGAAGGAGGATATCATTTGAAATGTAAACAAATAAAATTATTAATAAAAAACTATTGATAATATCTTTATAACCCTTACAAACAGACAAGAGAAAAATGTAAATAAACTACAATCAAAGAAACCCTCAGTTTACATAATTTCCATAGATGATGAACTCGTTAATATCTACTAATCACTCATATCTTATTTTGTGATTTTGGTGGATTAAGTAAGAGTGGTGTCCATAGGCTCATATATTTGATCCTTAGTAACCAGGGATGGTACTACAGGCGTGGCTCTGTTGGAGGAAGTGTGTCATCAGTGGTGGACTTTGAGGTTTCAAAATCCAATCTCTTTTTTCCTTCTGCTTATGCATCCAGATGTAGAACTCTCAGCTACCTCTCAGCACCATGTCTGCCTGCGTGCCACCATGCTTCCTGCCATGATGATTATAGACTAAACCTCTGAAAGTGTAAACAAGCCCTAATTAAATATTTATTTTATAGGAGTTGCTGTCCTCATGGTTTCTCTTCAAAGCAATATAACACTGATGAAGACAAGGATATTTTTCAAATAAATATTTTTTGTGTCTTGGTACAGTTAAAATTCACCTGAAACCTACCAGCATTCAATATACAGTCACTTATTGTAAATACCAGACCTAAAAAATATTCAGGTAAAGGGCCATACAGCAGATTTCCAAAATAATAGAAGGATGTTTATGACATTTCTTGGGAAATTGACAATAATAACGCAGATGTTTTAAGAATTTATTCACATAAAGTGGTAGTGTCGCTTCACTGAAGTCTCAACTTACTAAATGTTTCCACGTGCTTTGACCCATCAGAGAAAGGTGCACGCATAACTGTTTTGTATGGTGCTGAGCTTACACTTTTGCATCTCTGTCCTGGCAAGGCCTGCTATTACAGAACATTAATCAATATTAGTTCCTAGACCTGAGCAATCATCAGGTACTCATCTTTAATTGGAAATTTTCTCTTTAAATTTTCCTTTCTTTTTAATACTTATTAAATTTTGGACCACTTCATCTGCCTCAATTAAAGATATACTTTTCAAAACCAATTTGGATCATAACCAAGCAATATGGATTTCATTATGGAAACTAAATACAAGTTTCTCTCATTTTTCAGAGTGGCACACAGTAATTTCAGTAATGCTCTTTACCCAGGATAAGAAACTTTTTAATAGACATTTAAGTACAAACATCAGCAAAAAATGTGGTAACTGGAAATACACTATGCTATTGAAAATATATCTACTGGCTTCATTTCTTGTCTTTCTTTTTTTTTAGTATTGCAATATTTTCAATTTTGTTACATGATTATATTTCAAATGCAAGTCAGGCATCTTTTTAAAGACTGTGTCAAGTATATTTATATGTCTTTTAGCTAGTAAAAGGAATTCCCTACACACTTAGTTCTAAAATGTTTCTAAAGCTGACTAAAAGGAGTAAGAAAATAGGGTGAAAAGTGGGAAGAAGGAAAAATAAGACACTATAGGAATTTTTTCTTTTCTTTTATTGGCTTTTTTCTTTATTTACACTTCAAATGTTATCCCCTTTTCCAGTTTCCCCAACTCCCTATACCCTCTCCTTTCCCCCTGCTTCTATGAAGGTGCTCCCCCACCCACCTACTCACCATGCCCTCCTACCTCCCTGCCCTGGCATTCCCCTACACTGGAGCACCAAGACTTCACAGGACCAAAGGCCTCTCCTTCCAATGATGTCAGACAAGGCCATCCTCTCCTACATATGCAGCTGAAGTCATGGGTGGATCCATGTATAATCTTTGGGTGGTGGTTTAGTCTCTGGAAGCTCTGGTGTGTATGGTTGGTTGATATTGTGTCTTCCTTTGAGGTTGCAAACCCCTTCAGCTCCTTCAGCTTCTTCAGTCCTTCCTCTAACTCCTCCACTGGGGATCCCATTCATAGTCCAATGGTTGGCTGCAAGCATCCACCTCTGAATTTGTCAGGTTCTGGCAGAAACTCTCAGAAGACATCCATATCAAGCTCCTGTCTGCCAGAACTTCTTGGCATATGCAATAGTGTCTGGGTTTGGTGACTGTGTATGGGACGAATCCCCAGGTGTCTCTGGATGGCCTTTCCTTCAGTCTCTGCTCCACACTTTGTCTCTTTATTTCCTCCTGTGAGTATTTTGTTCCCCTTCTAAGAAGGACTGAAGCATCCACACTTTTGTGTTCCTTCTTCTTTAGCTTCATGTGGTCTATAAATTTATCATGGGTATTCTGAGCTTTTGGACTAATATCCACTTATCAGTGAGTGCATATCATGTGTTTTCTTCTGTGATTGGTAGTAATTCTCGGTTAAAAGAAGAGGCTAGCATAGTGTTCAGGTGTAGAGCACTTACCTAACATGAGCGAGGTATTGTGTTCAATCATAGCACAAAAACAACAATGATGAAAGAGAAGGATGGAAAGAAAGAAAGAAATGAAAATTTTGGGGTGTGTGTGTGTGTGTGTGTGTGTGTGTGTGTGTGTGTGTGTGTGTTTGGAATCTTTCCCAAATGTCAATTTATTTTCAGATTTCTTTTTGACTCTGTTGACTGCAGCCTATGCTGCAGTTTAAATGAGAATCCCTGCCATGCTCCAGCATTTCCTCAGGGGACATGTGACACATTTACCTGCTTTCTCTAGCATTGCTCTTGTATTCCATTTCTTTAGAGACCAAATCTTTACTGGTCTTGTATGTATAACATCAAGCTTCTAATCATTCTGTGCTCAAGTGTACTGAAGTGCACAGTTGCATTTAAAGGATCCATGAATTATAACTCATCAGTATGCACTGACAAGGTCATTGTTCAATGTTTATTTCCAATGTTCATTCTGAGTAGCCAACATTATTTGGGATCAATTGTTAAGTATTTTCTCTAATGACACTGACTGTGGACTCATTTTTCACTACTGACATTCATTTATCTTGCAACCTCTTACTCTGCAACTCTCTTCCCTTAAAATTTTTCATAAATATTTACATTGGAAGCTTCCTTTACTTTGGCTCATCAAAATAAAATCATCCATCTGACTTCCGTTTGCAATAAATGTAAGCTATCTTGTTTGCAAATGGCCACCCCATCCCCTTTGCTTTGCTGTAGGATTAAAAGCTTTTTTATTTCTTTATTGTCATTTGAATATCATCTTAGAAAGTAAATATGTATTACATAGCTTAATCTGTAGTTGTGTAGCTAAAACTACATTGAAACCATAGAATAAATTACAAAAATAATGTAAGATGGGTTAAAAATATAATACATCCATGAATTCATTTAAAAGATAAAAGTCTATGATATTGTGGGTGCTGCTTTCATATTTCAGATGCTATGACCAATAAAATGGGTTAGAGAGTTTATAATGTAAACCAGTGTATGAACAACACAATTTAATCAATATAGAATATGAAGAAATTGCTTCTCCTCATTGGAAAGGTTTATAACAGAAGAAAAATTAGACTCTAAATTATATCTTTAAAAATCGCAAGTGATAAAATATCAGCACATATGTTTTTAAGTTATAGGAGAAATGGAAGCAAAATTGGAGAGCAGAGAGGAGAGGAAATACCTAACAGAATGAGCAGGGTGAAGTATAGAAATGAAAGTCTATATCATATCCTTTCACTGAAGCCAGGGGCCTCAGTCTTCAGGGTCGGGTGAAGCTACATTGATAAAGCTATACTTCAGTTGCAGCCACAGGAATAGACTAATGTACATTGAATTATCACCTGGCCATTCAAAATGAGGATGAAATCTTTTGAGTTGCTGCAATTTGAGTAGATCTGGAGATCACTACATGATGAAATTAGGCAGGAATAAAAAAGGCAAACATTCACGTGTAAAATGTAAATTTGATCAAGGAAGTTAAGGATAAAAATAAGAGTTAGCTGAGGCTGAGGTGCATACAGGTGAAGGAGGAACCAGGAAAGGTGGATGAACAGGTGTGAAGCTACAGTTAGGTAAGACCAGAAACTCTGTTCTATTACATAGTAAGATGAATTTCCATAGTAATATGCACTATATTTCCAGAGGACTAGGGGAAAGTATTCTGAATGTTTTCACAGAGCTTGCCTGAGTCTATATTAGGTTCTCTGCATATATGTTATGGTTGTTTGTTAGATTTTTTGTTTCATCATAAAAGTAGGAGTAGGGGTGACCTTGATTCTTTTGCCTATTCCTGGGCCCCTTTTCCTATTACTCATCTGGCTCTGATATGAGGGATTGTGCTTAGTCATATTGTATTCTTTTGTATTGTATTGTATTATACTTCACTGCACTGTACTGTATTGTATTGTATTCTGCTGTGTTTCTTTGATTTACCTGGTAGGCTTGCTCATTTCTGAAGGGAAACAGAAAATAAGCAAATCTGGAGAAGAAGGGACATGGAAAAGGGAGCAGGAGGAGTGGAGAATGGAAAACTGCAGTCAAACTGTATTGTGTGAGAGAAGAATACATTTTAAAAAAAATATTTCTTTAGAGTATGTAAACAAAACCTTGAAAGATATCAGGCAAAGTCTAAAAATGATGGAACATTTAAAACAAAGCATACATGAGACCTGTAAAATCGTTTTTCTTAAGGAAATGTGAGTGAACTTGAAAGTTTATGTAAAGAAAGGATCTCCTAGTTTATCCACCTATCAAAGCACATAATTGGCATTCTATCACTTGATCCTGGATGAACATCTTTCAGAGATGTCATAGGAAATCTCAGGAGCTATTTTGAAGTGTGCAACTTTACATTCAGGGATTAGTATCAAGGAAATGACTCATACAAGGATTCCTCGTGTCTTTCCCCCTCATAACACTCACAATTGTTTTAGTTTTATGTCACCCATAGAAGAAATGGCTGTAGACCACATAAAGAAATGCCAAAGAATGACACAAATGGGCAGTTTCCAAAGGTAAATGGCATCACTATGCAAGATGTAAGCCAAGGAGCACTTCATAAAGAAATGATGTTATGGCTGAATATAAAGGCCACTCTATCCATGCATGTTGGGAAAAATAAGAGCCAATTAGGAGAAGGTAAATATAAGAGTGGGGTAAACAAGTTACTATAAACTCTTGGGACAACTCTAACAGAAACAGGCATGCCACTGAATCCAAGATGTTGCAGCCAGGGAGTTAGAAGTAAGATAACTATTTGCTGAGCTCTGTCTTTAAATTTAGTCCTGAAGAATAAATTGGGGATTTACTTTGAGAGTGATGTCCCTCTATAAAGAGACTTTTTTAACGTATTGCACTAATTATGCGTGTAAAGTGAGTTCCCCCATGTTTCTCAGGAAACAAGACCCACGCCTGGTACTTCAGTCAATATGGAATCCTAATGTGGTAAATTAATTAGGTATAGAATTCTTGTAATGACAACAGAATTGAAGGTGAAAAAATGTCCTAAAATCTTCAGGTGACTGTCAGCTTTCGAACAAGTTAACACTTATTTCTGCCTACTGCAACAAGCAGATTGACTGACACTGGAATTTCCAGAAGGCACAGGAAGCTTGTCTCCTGCCAAAGCTCACAGATGAGCGTACTGCAAACAAAAGAGCAGGAACACAGTTTTATCTCCCTTTAAGCCCTCAAATCTCACACAAATGTGTCTCTAGTAAAATGAAACCTTAACTCTGCTAGTAAGAGATATTAGAGAGTAAAACCCCTGCAAGTCAATACCTCATGATACAACATGAAGCAGAGAAAGGATCAATATTAATTTTTATTAAAACTATATAGACAAATTGCACAGTTCTATGTATACATGTAAATATAGCCTTACATATAGCGGTTATGCACTCACATGTTCAGGGATATATAATGCAGTCAGTGAATAAGAAATTAAATTTCTCATCTTTAGAGGAATTGTAATACAGCAACATGGCTGCTCTGGCAAGAAATCTCATCCAAAGGTATGATCCAGATGGAATGCAGACACACCACATACTTTTAATCTCTCTGGCTGGAATACATACCTTTGAAAACTCTGGCTGGAATACATACCTTTGAAAACTCTGGCTGGAATACAAACATGTCTTTAGTATACAACTTTAATCCCAAATAATGGCTTTTAATTGAGGCACAAAGTGATGAATCAGAGAAAGATTTGACAGAATGAGCCAGAGATAGGATATAACCTACTCTCAGGAAAAGAGGCAGAAAAAGAGGGGACATTTAAAGAGCAATGAGGGAGAAAGAATTCAATTCAGTGATGTTCAGTTCCATGTGAAGCAGTTCAGTTCCTGAGGCTCACAGGCAGTCTTTCCCAGCAGAGCAAGTCAGTGAGAAGCTGAAAGAAGCCCTAGTCAGCTTGGAGAGTTCAAGCCAGAGCAGATGAGTTGAACCAGCCAACCAGAGTTCACAAAGAACTAGAAAGAATGAGTTTATTCAGAGTTAAGACTTAGAGGCTGAAACAGTCTAGGACTGGTTAACCCGATAGAGGCTAGAAACTGAAGCCTTCAACATCTGGCCTTGCAGAAGATTGGATTGTATGGAGGCTAGAAGCTTCCAAGCCTAAACCTAGGGATAGTTAGATAGAATTGCTCTGGGATCAGCCCAAGCCATTCATAAAGCTTGGGCACAGCTTTCATCTCAATGCTTCATCTCAGAAAATGAAACGGACACTTTCATTTACACTCAGCATCATTGCAAAAAATAGTCGGCCAGAAATCTGAGGAAAAGTAAATTAAAAAGATAAAGGAAAAAATGGGATATCTGTTGGGCTGCTCATTTAACGTATCAGTCATGAAATCCTATAAAACAATCACATACTTGTTCATCTTTGCTAACAAGTAGAAGTCATATGGCAAAGTGATTATCAGCATAGGCTTTGACCCACGTGCTGCCTGAGTACACACCTACTGTTGGATTCCCGTCCACTACATGGCTTTCAGCAGAGTAACACGCCAGAGCTACAATTGTTATGGAGTTGTAGAACATATTGTGTATCTTACAAGGTTACTTGAGAATTCCAATGTAATATATGAAAAGGACAGCTCTCTGCTTTCTTCCTGCACCCAGTAGAATTTGTTACTTTGAATCAGAACTAACTCTGAAGATCACCTCAGAAATCACATATGCAAGAAAACTTTTAATTTTTCAAGCATAATCAATTGACTCCCTTCCCTTGTGTTACAGCTAAACTTAAGAAAATAGACTGCGGGGATCCTAAGAGTAGTCACCTCCATACAATCCACTGAGGTTGCTGTACAGACGCACACCTTCACGTGCCCTCCTCAGGACTGGTGTCTGTAGGTGTACCCACTTTCCCCTCTTTCTGTCAACTTCCTAACTCTCTTTCTCTTCTTACTCCCACAAGCGACAACCTTTGAAATTTAGAGAACTTCATATAAACTTTGAAAAGAAATTCTCTTTAACGTGTATGACATCTTTGGGGATTTCAACTTTCCTAGAAGTGGGTCAGTATAACTCGGTGTGTTCTCTTCTTTTTTTAGGAAGAATTATAAAGAACCCTAATAGTAGAATTTATAAGAAAAGAATTTAAATTTCAGAGAAAATTTGAAAAATACTGTCAAGTAAACGCATGCACCACAAGTTATAGATCACCTTGTCCAAATCTTAGAATGAATTCAAGTGAACATATTAGAAATCACAAGGAAATACAATACACATATTCCTGTCTAGATCATCACCATTTCTTGCAATATCTCAACATATACATAATCTCATCTACATTCCAACTCTATCTTTAAACTTAGACAGGATCCACCCCAACAACTCAGAGCATCAAATAATTACAGTCTCGCTTAGAAATTCTTACCCAAAGTAACAACTTTGAAAAGCTCATTGCCACAAAGTATCTTATTTGCAGAAGACATGTTACTATACACAAATGCCCTCCAAAACTCCACCAGGAAACATTTACACCCGATAAACACTTTCAGAAAAACAGGATACAAAATGAATATACATTAATATTCTCCTTATATATAAATGACAAATGAACTAAGAAAGAAATCAGGGAAACAATGTCTTTCATTGTATCCTCAAAAATAGTATCTGGGGGTAACTCTAACAAAGTAAGTAAAAGATTGTATAGTAAAACATAAGACTTTAAAGGAAGAAATTGAAAAAGATCAGATGATGAGAAGATCGCCCATGCTCGTGGATTGGTAGGATTAATACAATAAAAATGGTCATTCAACCAAAAGCAAGCTACAGATTCAACACAATCCTCATCCATTAAAAAAATTGAGACCTCACACACCTATGGTCACTTGATTTTTGACAAAGGAGCCAAAACCATCCAATGGAAAAAAGATAGCATTTTCAGCAAATGGTGCTGGTTCAACTGGAGGGCAACATGTAGAAGAATGCAGATCGATCCATGCTTATCACCCTGTACAAAGCTTAAGTCCAAGTGGATCAAGGACCTCCACATCAAACCAGACACACTCAAACTAATAGAAGAAAAACTAGGGAAGCATCTGGAACACATGGGCACTGGAAAAAATTTCCTGAACAAAACACCAATGGCTTATGCTCTAAGATCAAGAATTGACAAATGGGATCTCATAAAACTGCAAAGCTTCTGTAAGGCAAAGCACACTGTGGTTAGGACAAAACGGCAACCAACAGATTGGGAAAAGATCTTTACCAACCCTACAACAGATAGAGGCCTTATATCCAAAATATACAAAGAACTCAAGAAGTTAGACCGCAGGGAAACAAATAACCCTATTAAAAAATGGGGTTCAGAGCTAAACAAAGAATTCACAGCTGAGGAATGCCGAATGGCTGAGAAACACCTAAAGAAATGTTCAACATCTTTAGTCATAAGGGAAATGCAAATCAAAACAACCCTGAGATTTCACCTCACACCAGTGAGAATGGCTAAGATCAAAAACTCAGGTGACAGCAGATGCTGGCGAGGTTGTGGAGAAAGAGGAACACTCCTCCATTGTTGGTGGGATTGCAGACTGGTAAAACCATTCTGGAAATCAGTCTGGAGGTTCCTCAGAAAATTGGACATTGAACTGCCTGAGGATCCAGCTATACCTCTCTTGGGCATATACCCAAAAGATGCCTCAACATATAAAAGAGACACGTGCTCCACTATGTTCATCGCAGCCTTATTTATAATAGCCAGAAAATGGAAAGAACCCAGATGCCCTTCAACAGAGGAATGGATACAGAAAATGTGGTACATCTACACAATGGAATACTACTCAGCTATCAAAAACAACGAGTTTATGAAATTCGTAGGCAAATGGTTGGAACTGGAAAATATCATCCTGAGTGAACTAACCCAATCACAGAAAGACATACATGGTATGCACTCATTGATAAGTGGCTATTAGCCCAAATGCTTGAATTACCCTAGATCCCTAGAACAAACGAAACTCAAGACGGATGATCAAAATGTGAATGCTTCACTCCTTCTTTAAATGAGGAAAAAGAATACCCTTGGCAGGGAAGGGAGAGGCAAAGATTAAAACAGAGACTGAAGGAACACCCATTCAGAGCCTGTCCCACATTTGGCCCATACATATACAGCCACCCAATTGGACTAGATGGATGAAGCAAAGAAGTGCAGACCGACAGGAGCCGGATGTAGATCGCTCCTGAGAGACACAGCCAGAATACAGCAAATACAGAGGCGAATGCCAGCAGCAAACCACTGAACTGAGAATAGGTCCCCTATTGAAGGAATCAGAGAAAGAACTGGAAGAGCTTGAAGGGGCTCGAGACCCCAAAAGTACAACAATGCCAAGCAACCAGAGCTTCCAGGGACTAAGCCACTACCTAAAGACTATACATGGACTGACCCTGGACTCTGACCCCATAGGTAGCAATGAATATCCTAGTAAGAGCACCAATGGAAGGGGAAGCCCTGGGTCCTGCTAAGACTGAACCCCCAGTGAACTAGTCTATGGGGGGAGGGCGGCAATGGTGGGAGGGTTGGGAGGGGAACACCCATAAGGAAGGGGAGGGGGGAGGGGGATGTTTGCCCGGAAACCGGGAAAGGGAATAACACTTGAAATGTATATAAGAAATACTCAAGTTAATAAAAAAAAATAAAAAAAAAAAAGAAAAAAAAAAAAAAAAAATTGAGACCTCATAAAACTGAAAGGCTGCTTTCTGTACAGCAAAAGATACTGTGATTCAGTCAGGGCAATGGGCTACAGAATGAGAAAAATTTTTTACAAACTATACATCCAACAGAGGGTTAAGATCCAAAATACATACTAAAAAATTGATATCAAGAAAACAAATAGCCTAATAAGGGACATACCTAAGCATAGGTCTCAAAAGATGAAACACACGTGCCTGAGAAACACTGAAAGAAATGTTCAATGTCCTTAGCCTTCAGGGAAAAGCAAACCAAAGCTACTTTGAATTTCATCTTACGCCTGCCAGAATGGCTAAGATTCACAACACAAATGGCAGCTGGTGAGGACATAATATATGAGAAACATTCAGTCATTGCTGGTGGGAGTACAAACTTTTATAGCTACTGTTGAAATTAGCATGACTGTTACTCAGGAAGCTCGGAATGTATCTATCTCAAGGTCCAGCAGTAGCATCCTTGGACATACATCCAATGGACTCTATATCCTACTACAGAAACATTTGCTCAAATGTGTTTATTTCTCTTCTATTCAGTGTATCAGAGAGATTGGAAAAGGCCTTGATTCCCATCAATGGCTGAATGGATAAAGAAAATATCACACATTTACATAATGGTATATTAACTTTCCCAAGCCAAAACCATGAAGTTCATAGGTATATGGATGGAGGAAGAAGAAAATCATTCTAAGAGAGGAAATCCAGACCCAAAAAGGCAAATATAAATTTTCTTACATGGGGATGTTAACTGTTAAGTCTCTGGTAAACAAGCTACAATCCATAAAACAACAGAGCAGAAGTTAGGTATAGAATAAGGGAGTGAGAGGGGCTGGGGAGGGATTCCCAGATTAAGAGGAAATAGGATAGATAGTTATAGATGGACAAGATGGGGAACTGGGAAGACAGAATCATTTCTGTTGAGTTTTTCTTATAGGGCAGGGAACTATGTAAACGTCAGAAGTTACTTAGGAATGATTTCTCATTATCCGAAGAGCTGTGTCCATAGCCTGTTAAGATATCTTTCCAGATAAATGAGAGCTTCCCCATCATGAAATCATTAGAAAAAGAGTAGTTATTTTTCTATGTAATCAATTCTCTCAGGCATGTGATGGGTATCTCAGCAATTCATTCAACATTAATTAGATTAATCTGTCTCACAAACCAAAATGCTTGAAAGATTCTGTCCATCATGCACCTCACCTCAATGTTCATCTATGAATGATATAAGTTCAGAATTATACCAAATCAAACAAAATAATCTGCCATGCCACACTACACATTCTCAGATTTATTTTCCACTTCTTATTCTTTAAAAATAAAAACATTTTAATAAATTGTATCACAACAATCTAGAAATAATCTTAAGCAAGCTAAAATGTGATACTATACAAATGATTTGAAAAAATCAACTATGGATAATAAATCATTAAAAAACATATTACCTATTTTGAAGTGTCTGAGTTTGGGACAGAAAATTAAATAAAATATAGTGTTAGGCAAAGTCATTTTGTCTCTTAACTATTGTTTTCTATTGAAAAAGCAGCTATGGAAAAATAGAAATGCCAACGTAAATAATTCAATTTATAATTTGGGATAAATAATGATGACTGATCAATCATTACAACTTGCAGAGTAAAAAGATAAAAGAAATGGTTTTTTTTTTCTAGTCTAAGGTAATGGTCAATGGGAGAGAAAAGCAACATAGAATCTCGCTGAAAGCTTGAGTCTGTTTAATATAATCACTAGAAGTACATAAAGGTTTCATGCCATGACATATATTATCGAAGAAAAACATAGACGGTAATGATGACTGAAGATGTTCCTTCAGACAGACTGTAGCTGATGCATTTCTTAAGAGGAAACTACCGTGACAGCATTCAAATTGCAACCAATCTCAAGTGCCCTTGAAAGTTTTATTTACCTTATGGATGTCAATTTTTTCCACTGGTTGCTTGACATCTTTTTTTAGATTTCTACATTAATACTACCTTTTGTTCCATTTTTATTGGATATTTTCTTTATTTACATTGCAAATGTTATCTATTCCCTTTCGGGGTTTCCCCAACCCCCTATAACATCTCCTCTCCCCCTGCTTCTATGAAGGTGTGCCCCCATTCACCCATTCACCCACTCACCCACTCACCCACTCACCCACTCACCCACTCACCCACTCACCTACTCACCCACTCACCCACTCACCTACTCACCCGCTCACCCACTCCCCCACTCCCCCACTCCCTCCTGCCTCCCCGCCCTGACATTCCCCTACACAGGGGCATTAAGCCTTCATAGGACCAAAGGCCTCTTCTCCCATTCATTCCCAACAAGACCCACCCTCTGCTACATATGAAGCTGGAGCCATGGGTTGCTCCATGTGTACTCTTTGGTTGGTGGTTTAGTCCCTGGGAGCTCTGGGGATCTGGTTGGTTAATATTGTTGTTCTTCCTATGGGGTTGCAAAACCCTCCAGCTGCTTCAGTCATTTCTCTAACTTCTCCACTTGGGACTTCAATCTCAGTCCAATGGTTGGCTGTGAGCATCCACCTCTGTATTTGTCAGGTTCTGGCAGAGTCTCTCAGGAGACATCCTTATCAGGCTCCTGTCATCATGACTTCTTGGCATCCCCAATAGTGTCTGGGTTTAGTGACTGCATGTGGGATGAATCTCATGATGAGGCAGTCTCTGGATGGCCTTTCCTTCAGCCTCTGCTCTACACTTTGTCTCCATATTTCTTCTTGTGAGTATTTTGTTCCCCCTACTAAGAAGGACTAAAACATCTACATTTTTGTCTTCCTTCTTCTTGAGCTTCCTGTGGTCTGTAAATTGTATCTTGGGTTTCTGAGTTTGGGGGTTAATATCCAATTATCAGTGAGTGCATACCATGTCTGTTCTTTTGTGATTAGAATACCTCACTCGGGGTGATATTTTCTAGTTACATCCATTAGCCTAAGAATTTCGCAAAGTCATTGTTTTTAATAGCTGAGTAGTGTACTCTATTGTGTAGGTGTGCCACATTTTTTATATCAATTCCTCTGTTGAAAGACGTCTTCTTTACCTTATGGATGTCAATTTTTTCCACTGGTTGCTTGACAACTTTTTTAGAATTCCACCTTAATCTTACTCTTGAAACTTTTATGGTAGCCGTCACTTCCTGGTTCAGACTGAGATAGCCTGCAATGTTTCCTACAGCCGAAGTATTTCTTATACAACCGTTACTGTCACTGAAGAAGTCATGTACTGATAAAAATCTGTCATGGCTTAGTCCTATATATCTCAATACCAAATTTAATGATAAATAAACAACAAAATACTTAAAGATAATAACATTTTATCAGAGCTATTACCCAATCAATTCCCACAAAACCTTCTCTAAAAATTAAAAGACCATTGGATATTATAAAAGTCTTTTAACAGACTTACTGACAATCTCTACCTGTAAGGGCAGTGACAAGCTGTGCAAGAGGTGGAGTTCCATTGGTTACTGTTTTAGCTTATGCATGAATTTTTTTTTATTGTCCATGATTTATACCCAAATAACTACTTCTTTGACTCTAAAGTAACTTCCTTGTAGGACTAAAGATTGAACTCCAGGGTACCTAGAGTTTGCTGGAATTCTTAAAGACAATCAAATACCTACATTTCTTACCTTGTTCCACAAAATAAAGTGAGAAAGAACACTACAAAGTTTATTTAGCAATGCCAAATATATTTTCCTGATAACAAAACCATATACAGACACACTAAAGAGGAAAGCTCTACATTAAAACTTAAATAAAAGTCATGAAATTTAGGGAGAAAGAAGCAGTATTTAGACATAGAGGAGAAAGGAGTGAAGGTAAGTGAATATAGCACACATAGAAAATTCTCAAAAAATATTTTAAATTATCAAAGAATAAAATTTTAATAAAATTATTCCAAAAACAAATTTAAATTGGTACAGGAAAAAAAGAAAAGTACAGATCAACATTCCTGATATACATGGCCACAAATATCCTCCACAAAATATTTCAACTGAATCTAGAAAGAAGTTAAGATCACACTTCTTATATGAATCAATAACTATAGTATATCATATAAGTAAGCTTAGAAAGAAAACACATAACCATTTGGACAAATACAGAAAGAGTATTTGACAAAGATCAATACACTTCATAACACAAGTCCTGGAGACTTTAGGAATAGATGAATCAAACCTCAAAATAATAAAATCTATTTACAACTTGAGAACTTTTCTTCTGAAATCAAACATGAGATGACAACTATTATCCACTATACTTTAGTGAATTCAATAAAGTGTTTGTAGTCTTAGCCATACGAATAATGCAAGAAAAAGACAAAAAAATAGTTAAAATAGGAAAGGGAAAATTCAAACTTTGCCTATTTGAAAATGATATGATTCTATAACTAAAAACCCTATAGAATGCATTATCTGAGAAACACTTTCAGCAAAGTTTCAAGATGCAAAAATCAGTAGCCTTCAGCTATAACAACAAGGAACTTGTGTAGAAAAACACAAGGAAAATGTGAATGCTTCACTCCTTCTTTAAAAGGGGAACAAGAATACCCTTGGCAGGGAATAGAGAGGCAAAGATTAAAACAGACACAGAAGGAACACCCATTCAGAGCCTGCCCCACATGTGGCCCATACATATACAGCCATCCAATTAGACAAGATGGATGAAGCAAAGAAGTGCAGACCGACAGGAGCTGGATGTAGATCGCTCCTGAGAGACACAGCCAGAATACAGCAAATACAGAGGCGAATGCCAGCAGCAAACCACTGAACTGAGAACAGGACCCCCGTTGAGGGAATCAGAGAAAGAACTGGAAGAGCTTGAAGGGGCTCGAGACCCCATATGAACAACAATGCCAAGCAACCAGAGCTTCCAGGGACTAAGCCACTACCTAAAGACTATACATGGACTGACCCTGGACTCTGACCTCATAGGTAGCAATAAATATCCTAGTAAGAGCACCAGTGGAAGGGGAAGCCCTTGGTCCTGCTAAGACTGAACCCCCAATGACCGTGATTGTTCGGGGGAGGGCGGTAATGGGGGGAGAATGGGAGGGGGAACACTTGTAAAGAAGGGGAGAGGGAGGGACTAGGGGAATGTTTGCCCGGAAACTGGGAAAGGGAATAACATTCGAAATGTAAATAAGAAATACTCAAGTTAATAAAAAAAAAAAGAAAGAAAGAAACAAAGAAAGAAAAAAAAGAAAAACACAAGGAAATAAATGAGCATAGTTAGGAACAAACATAAAACAGAAGAAATTTAAAGATCTTTATAGTGAAAACGTCATGTATCTTAATACATCAGAGAATATTAGACTATGAAAAATGATTCTATACTCCTGAAGTGACAGAATTAATATAATGAAATTAAATGTGATCTACAGATTCAATTCCCACCAAATACCTATGTTGTTCCTCACAGAACTGAAAAACGTAATAATAATACCCAAGAACTAATATGGAACCACAAAACGCCAAAAAATCCAAAGCAATCGTAAGGAGGAAGTATAAAAATTACTGTGGCAATGATTAAGAAATGTGTCATCAATGATGGAAAAGATGTCAAACAGAAAGGGGGTCTTAATCACTGCTGATGGGAGTGTGAAGTACTATAGCCATTTGGAAGTCAGTAAAAAGATTTCTCAAAAAATATTGAAAATAGAACTATCATCTAACCTAGATATGCTTCTCCATGTCCTTCCATAGAGGTCCTTATATTTCTATGTTTACCACATGAAATTAATCAGATCTAAAAATATAATATTGTGCATGATGACCCAAAATCAGAAGGACAAACCCACAAGTACTTTCTCATATGCAGAAGGGGTGTAAATAAGGGCAACGCCTCCAAAAGCTCACTGAGACAAAGAGGAAGTACAAATAGGTGAACAGGAAGCAATAGGATGGAAAAAAAAGAGCACAAGGAATATGAAAAAGGAAAATCATCTTGGGCGAAGGTCACAGAGGACACTAAGGGAAGGTCTCACATCACACCTTTGTTTGTGTGTGTGTGTGTGTGTGTGTGTGTGTGTGTGTGTGCGTGCATGTGTGTGTGTGTAATTCAAGGTCTACATTTATTGATTTCTGCAAGTGGCAAGGTGAAGGATACACAACAGCCACAAATACTATAAAATATCTTGGTGTAATTTTAAGTAACTGAAAGGCCTGTATGACAAGGACTTCAAGTCTTTGAAGAAAGAAATTGATCTATAAGAATACATCTCCCATTTTCATGGATTGGTAGGATTAACACAGTAAAAATGGCTATCTTACCAAAATCAGTCTTCAGATTCAGTGCAATTCCCATCAAAATCCCAACATGATTCTCTACAGACTTTGAAAGAGCAATTATCAACCTCATATGGAAAAATTAAAAAACCTGTATAGCTAAAAAAAAAAAAAAAAAAAAAAAAAAGACTGTACAACAAAAAAATCTGCTGGGGCCATCACATTCCTGACCTCAAGCTGTGCTCTGCAGAAATAGTAAAACCTGAATGCTGTAGGCACAAAAGCAGGTTAACCGGTGGAATCAAATTGAAGATGCATAAGCAAACCTGCACACCTATGGACACTTGGTTTTTGACGAAGAAGCTAAAACTGCACATACAATGGTAAAATGAAAGCATCTTGAACAAATGGTACTGGTCTAACGATTTTTGCATGTAAAAGAGTGTAAATAGATCCATATTTATCACTCAAAACCTTCAACCTAAAACCAGACACAGTAAATCCAATAACAAGAAAGTGGAGAACATCCTTGAACGAACTGGTGCAGGAAACAACTTCCTGGACAGAATGCCAACAACTCATCCACTAAGATCAACAATTAATAAATGATATATAATGTGTGGTTCCCAGGTTCTGCCTCTCCTTGCCAGTGTTGCCACGGAACTTACAATATACCAGCTAGAAAGGAGAAGGCAGAACCCAAAGCCAGTGTTTCCTTTCTGGGAGACAGCATGATGCTACTCGCCAGTCCTGAATGGGAAAACAAAGTCTAGGTCAAATGTTTTGGTTCCCCTAGTCTCCTCTTTGGGTATTAGAGCACTGCCAATATACCACCTAGAGAATAATAATAGAGAATACCTAGAGGTATTGGGGGTGTGTGAAAGCACTGCTGAAGGAGAGAAGGGGCCCACAGTGAAGAGGATCTTGTCCAATTGAGAACCACTTTACATAGAACAAAGATTGAGGAAATGGTCAACCCAAATTGAAATCCACCTCATGGAGAGAGCCAACCTCTGACACTATTAATAATACTCAGCTATGCTTGCAGACAGGAGTCTAGCATAACTGTCGTTTGAGATGCTCCATCCAGCAGCAGACAGAAACAGATGCAGAGACCCACATCCAACCATCAGGCAGAGATGAGACTGTCTTGTAGGAGTCAGAGGAAGAATTGGAGAAGCTGGAGGGACCAAGGACACCACAAGAAGACCTACAAAGATAACTTACATGGGCCGTGGTGGTTTACAGAGACTAAAACACCAACCAGAGACCATGGACTGGACCTAGATCCCCTACACATATGTAGCAGATATGTAACTTCATCAGGGTCCCCTAAGAATTGGAGTAGAGGCTGTCTATGATGTGGTCTCTGTTGCCTACCTTTGGATTCCCTTAAGTCTAGCTGGATAACTTGTCTGGCCTCAGTGGGAGAGACAGCACTTAACCCGATGTGACTTGATATGCCATGGTAGTTTGGTACCCAGTGGGGGAGGGGGAAAAGAGATGAGGCAAGTGGGATTATAAGGATGGGACTGGGAGGAGAGGAGGGAAGGATACTGGGATTTGGATATAACTGAATTACTTGATTAATGGAAAAAATCTGTATGACATTTTCAGAAAACTCAAAAGAAAACAAAAGAAATTGATTACACAAGCATCAATAGGTATATACAAGATTCTGAATGTAGCTTGTAGTTAATTTCATGCTAATTGATATTATAAATATCAAAATTAATGGAAATGTCATAATATTCAGCATAACTTCTAATATACTTTCAGTCCTTTTTGCTGGTCCCCTTGGACTATTATGCCTTGGGTTGAAAGCCTTTACACTTGATACTGTCAACTCCTTCAGTAAAGGGGCTGCATCCATGTAAGTGGAATGCCATTCAAAATCTTTCTGTCACTTCAAATGACAAACTGTAAGTGGTTCTTTTAATGTTGGCCACTAAAAGCAGTATGACAGAAATTACTTTCACATCAAAAGGAATGCTTCTAACTAATCAGCAGTCTTCAAAATTGCTTTTCAATCAGACTTACATTTTTACAAAACTGTGTTTAATACTTTGAAAATATTTTAAAGACTAAATACCTTAATGTCTGCTACCAACCACATAGTTTCTGAAGCTTGTTTCAACTGATTTAAATTTAGATTTCTTTATTGAGCCACAGCACTGGAAAGCCTAATAAAGTTCTTACCAAATTAAGACCAGCAAAGTGTAAGCAAACATTAAAACAAAAGTATTCCTGGTTTTTAAAGAGGATTGTGGAATATATGTCATACAATAGCAAAGGCAAAACTTAATTTTGGCATTCAGTAGTACCTAACATCCAGGGATATGGGCTTATTACCAGATTAAATAAAAGTGTAGACCCCAAAGATCGAGCCTCTACTCATCAAAGATACAGACAGTATCTCCATATGTAGATAAGTTGAGTATTGTATTGACCAGATTAATAAATTCTCCCTATTAGACAAAACCACAAGATTACTGCCCTGTCACAGCTTGTAATGACTCTAATGCTGGAGAGATGGCTGAATAGCTAAAGAATTAGCCTCACAAGCACAAAGAACTGTGTTTCTATCTCCTATAGTGAGATAAACCAACCAGATTCCCCAAAGCTCACAGGGACTAAACCAACAACCAAGGATCACACATGGCTCCAGCTGCATATGTAGCAGAGGATGGGCTTTGTCTGGCATCAAAGTAAGGGGAGACCCTGGGTCCTGTGAAGGTTTGACGGCCAGCATAGGGAAATGCTAGGATGGTTTGGATGGGAGTCGGTGGGTGGGTGGGTGAAGCACCCTCATAAGAGCAGGGGCGAAGGGGAGTGGGATGGGAGGTTCTCAGAGAGGAAACCAGGAAAGGGAATAACATTTGAAATGTAAATAAACAAAATAACCAATAAAAAATCTAGTTTTATATTATTTATGAAATTTTGAATAAAAAGTAATTGTAACATTTTTTTAAAAAGTTCTGCAGTAGCTCATGAGCTATCTAGACGAGCATGTGCACTGTTGAATAACAAACAGACCTCTTCTTGGACAAGGTGGAAGACTAACACAGACTCCCAGGTTGTACTCCAGTCTCAACATGTGCAACAGGACATACATTGTCATTCACACACATGAACATGCACACACACACACACACACACACACACACACACACACATGCACATGTCTCTCTCTCTCTCTCCCTCTCTCTCTATCTCTCTCTCTCTCATACACACACCTACAGCTTCCCATTAAAAACAAATAACAGTGAAATAAAATAATTATAAATTAGATTAAGAGTCATCCCCATATTGCAGCTTATGAATTTGGTACAAAATTACACGTGATTAAAAGATATAAGATTGCTGAAGAGTCTTCTTAAGATTGAGTAATTTCCATCCTGAAAATATTGGTTTACAGGAAAATAAGCATTGAATATTTATGAAATAGGATTGGAAATCAACTGCATAATTTCCCAGCTTTTTAATACCACAAGTAAAATGTATAACCTAATACTTCATGGGGAAATATAACTGAGAAGCATGAATTATAATTTGAGAGCCTGAAAAAAAGGAATTATAGGTTTCCAAATAAATTTACCGCTGGCCCCATCTTATAAATAGTAATCAATATGAAAACCCTTTATAAATCCTCTATCAAAAGTTGCTATAACTTTATAGAAGAGGTGGGCATTGAAACTTAATGAATATCTGTCTTCTAAACTTGCAGATGAAGCAGCTAAATTGGATGGTTGTTTATGCTAAACAGCAATGCAGTATTGCCAGCCACAGTCTTCCAACTCTTAGGTGCCACGACAGCACTCTTGCTAAAAGTGTTTTTAATGCATTTCTTAATACCCTCAAACAATTAACCAGAACTTCTTTTGAGTGTTCCCTGCCAAGAAAACCGAAAGTGCCATGGTCTCTCACATTCTATCAAATTTGTCTTAAATTCTTCATGTCCTAAGTGCCTCTGAAAAATAAGTGGCCTCTCGCCAAATCACGGGTGTTCTTCTAAGTGTCTTAGAAGTTGAATGTAACAGTAGTCTTCATGGTTCTTCTTCCAGGCTTCATCAGCATCTTGATTGCCATCTCCAGGAGTTCCATGCTTCCTTTAGAATTCTCCACTTGTTAAATACTATTTTTGTTATGTTTCTTATCTTCTTACGGAAGAGCTTATACCACTGGCACAAAATGTCAAGAACCCAAATACATGTACCCTTAAATTCTTACATGTATTTGACTGAACTACGTGCACTATGATTGAGAAAACCAGGATATCCATTTGCCCACTTACTCATTGAACTCATTCACTGGCCTGATAGCATTTTAGGATTTGCTGTGGAATAAACAGAATATTTAGATTAAGAAAATCAAAGATGAATGATACGGCCCATATTCACAGGAGACAGATAGTGCTTAGTAAAATGTCCATTGTGATGCAGGGTCCCTAATTCTAGCTTGAATTTAAAAGTGGGTGTGACTGGCTACGAGAGGAAAGAGTTTGTGTGCATGTGCATTTGTGAATGCATGAGCCTTTGTGTTCCAAAGTAAATGTTGATGAGATATTCTTGATGTCATTGCACACACACACACACACACACACACACACACGCATGCATGCACACACAACCCAAATAACACAAGATCTACAAGTGACAAGCAGCAAATTCAAGAATATTGACAGTGTAGTTGTAGGCCAAGTACAAGTGACAGAAACAGAAGAAATGATGGTTTGAGTTCCATTGTGGAAACTGGTGACTGCAAAATTCAGAAAGAGTGGGTGTCTCCATTCATATACAAAGATTTTTCTAAATCAAATTTAGGAAAATTTAATGTCCTGGTTCATGGTATTCAAAGAAGTTTTTCTGCTTGACCGTTAGCCATCACATGTATCTACAGGACAAAGAACAAATGAGACAGTCATGACCCATGTTTCGTGTAATGGTTTTAATCATTTCCTAGAAATTACTTAATACAGTTTGTGCTGACCATTGCTTTTTGGTGCATCAGTCACCAAAAACAAAACTGGTAAGTAATGCAGTTGAAAAGGTATTAGAAAATTTTTTAAGTTTGGAGAATTTGTGAGAAAAGAAGGGGGGAATTTTTTTTCAAAAAAAAACCACACAACACTGAAATCAATTATTGGACTTGGAGGATGACATAGTAGGGACAGGTGCCTGCTGCATGTGCATGGGGCTTGAGTTTGGACCTATAGCAGCACCACTTAAAATGGTAAGAAATAGAAACTGGGTGCATTTCTGACAAAAACATATTTTTACCCCATGAGTACATGATTGATTTCCTCTTAAATCAATTTTTCCCCAGAGAGAAAAAAAACAAAACTGTGCATCAACAGTGATAGCCCCTTCAAATTAACTAATGCCATGCTGTTCGTCTCCAATATATCGTCACTAATAAATTAGAAGTCGTCAGTAAAGCTTGCCAGGAGCTTCCTAAATCTTAGCTAAGAGTTCACTCACCTACTGAAATGTCTTTCCATCCTTTTCTCCCATCTTCCCTGGATTCTCCTTTATGAACACAGACTCTTGGGAACTCTGTTCATCTGTATTTGTTCCTTTCCTTTCCTCCTCAAGGGTCCAGAAATCATAAGAACATCTCAGGAATGTTGGGAAATGTAAAAATAAAAGTACTTCTGCTGATTTTCTTTTAGATAATTTTAAGATCCACAGTTGTTTTTACTTTCTTTTTTTCACCTTGTATTTATTTTATGCAGCATTTTTTCTTTTTTTAAACTTTTTCTTCCCTCCATCTTTATTAACTTCAGTATTTCTTATTTACATTTCTGTTGTCATTCCCTTTCCTGGTTTCTGGGCCAACATCCCCCTAACCCCTCCCATCCCCTTCTATATGGGTGTTCCCCTCCCATCCTCCCCCCATTGCCGCCCTCCCCCCAACAGACTAGTTCACTGGGGGTTCAGTCTTGGCAGGACCCAGGTCTTCCCCTTCCACTGGTGCTCTTACTAGGATATTCATTGCTACCTATGAGGTCAGAGTCCAGGGTCAGTCCATGTATAGTCTTTAGGTAGTGGCTTAGTCCCTGGAAGCTCTGGTTGGTTGACGTTGTTGTTCATATGGGGGTCTTAACTTTTATTGGATATTTTATCTATTTACATTTCAAATGTTATCCCTTTTCCCAGTTTCCCTTTTGGAAACCACCTATCTCACCCCCTCCCCCTGCTTCTAGGAGGGTGTTTTCCAACCCATCCACCCACCCACTTCTCCCTCCCTGCCCTGGCATTCCCCTACACTGAGGCATCAAGCCTTCACAGGACCACGGGCTTCTCCTCCAACTGATGCCTGGCAAGGCCATCCTCTGCTACATATGCGGCTAGAGCCATGGGTCCCTCCATGTGTACTCTTAGGTTGTTGAGTTCAACCACAACATTTGAGATGCTTATCACAAGTAATATACCTTTTTACTCATGTTTTTATTTTTCCTGTAGGCTTGAGAGGAATTTCTAATATTTTTTATTTAAGGAATGAGGATTTATGGTTCTCTATGAAGGCTTCATTTTTCTTTGGCTCTTTTCTTTAAATTCTCGGTATGGATTTTCCTTTTTAAGTGTATGTTGCCTGCACAATCAGTATCCCCACCTGGATGCTCAGTGTGGCTCCCAGAAGAAGCTCTGTCACTTTTCACTCTCAAAAGATTCAAACATGTCCACTTGGTAAGGCGGCTTTCCCATTAGCTTCTATTGTTTGTCATTTTGCTGTTTGGTAATTTTTCATTTTCATTTACTTCCACTGTTCCATCCCCATGTTACTCAGTCATTACTTTCTCTTGCTTCACACCCCAGGTCATGGATAATCTCAATTGTATGCAACATATTGTTCCAAGAATCTACACTCCACTTCTTTGTAAATCCCTACTTTATTTATTATTGGAAACCATTATTTCTTTTAATCACTGTGTTCTACAAAACACGGTGCTGTCATTCTTTTTATTATTTCAGATATCTGATTTAGGAGTACTTCGTTAGACCTACAAAGTGCTGCCATCCCTCCAAAAATCTGTGCCTGTTACAGGGTGAGACTTTCACTGAGACCTACATCAGTAGTCATACTCACTATCCTCACCACTGCCACTGCTGCCCCAGATGTGGAAAGTCTTTTCTGTTTACTGCCTCTACTTCTGTCCCACCCTTGTCCACAGCCACAACTGTTTAGACTAAATCTTCATTGTCATCTCAAGGTCAGCACTGAAGGGCTTTCACAGAACCCTGCTGTTTTCATTTTACATGTCTCTGGCAACCTAATTTTAAAGTCTGTATACAGATGTTGAGAGTGCTGTCCCATCTGAGAAATGTTTTCACTCATTTTTGTGACATAATAGTCGCTCAGTGTCTCCTGTACCCCATATTTTCTTATTTCCCTGCACAGTAAAATTGTGAAGTACTTGTTCCTTTCATTTAAGACCCTCAGCGTCTGTGCTGCTGGACTTCCTTGGAATTTATCAAAGCCACTGCAACTCTCTTATTGCAATAAGTCACTTTAGGTCTCTGGTTTGTTTGTTCATTGTGTAAATATTTTCAAATTTACTTGATTTTTTCCCTTTGTGACATCATATTAGCATCTGCCTTCTGTGTTTGTTCCCCTAATTTCCTCTGCAGACTCCATCCCTAACTCTGATTCCCAAAACTGAAATGATGTCTGAGCCTGGTGCATTAATAAATAGGAATGTGTTCTTTCTGCAGCACTGAAAAATATGAAAGTCAGCGAAATGGCGGAATGAGAGGTGGATTTAGTGTGGGCGTGAAGAGAATGTTTCATCAAGAATACTCACAGGGTTCTGATTCAAAGTACAGATAGAAATGACATTTTGTAGATGGAAAAGGTTGGGTTTTACAAGGGAACAGCAAACCACAAGATCATGAGGAGTTTGCATCTGGAGTGTTCAGGCGAAGCCTTAAAAACGCAAATGAAAATTTTAAGATCTGAACAGTTACTCAGCTCTCTATTAGAAGTGACCAGGAATGTCAGGGTTCTCATGTTGCCATGACAAAAATAGCCTAGAGTGAATGGCAACAGAAATGTAATTTTTCACTGTTCTGAGGGCAGAAGTCAATCATAAAGAGGGCTGCAACAATGAGTGTCTAATAAGGGTTCCTTGTTATCTTCTCGGTGTGTGCTCTGAGAGCATTTGCTCTGCCTAAACTGAGCAGCAAGTTCCACGGATCTTTCCTTGGGAGGACCCTAATATCATCCAAAGAGAATTCCACCCTCCCAACTTTATCTAACCTTAATTATTTCCTTAGAAGCCTATTCGAAAATACAGACACATTGGAATCGAGAATTCAGGGTAAAAAATTTGGGAGAGATATAACATACAAGATTACATGATTAAATCCAGGGGTGTCTGAACGAGGGATGTAATTGCATGTATCACTCTCATATCGTGGATTTCTCAAAAGAGCATAAAACAGAAGATAAATGGCACATTTATCAATCATGAGAGAATTATGATGAAAGACAGGCAAGAAATATGAGTAATAAAACCATACACTTGGAACAAATAGAGGGCAGTCTAGATACTTACACATAGATACTTATGATTGTTTTTATTCAAAACTTGTATTTGAGATATACTTAGCCATAGATATTTAAGAAAATAAGTAAGAATAGAGGATGGAAACAGAGAGTAGAAAAGACAGTAGAAAACCAGGAGAATGTTGCCCGCTGTGATGGCTAATCTTCATTGTCAACACATCTGGCAAGAAGGAGCCTCCACTCCATCAGACTGGCCTGTGGGCATGTTTGTGGGCGTTCCCTTGATTGCTATTTGATATAGGAGGACACAACACTTTTCTCTACCCCATCTCCAGGCAGGTGGGCCACAAATGTCTAAGAAAGCAAGCTGAGCAAACCAGAGGGGAGCAAGTCAGTAAGCAGCACTCCTCCATTTTCCCTGCTTCAGTCTCTGCTCTGCTTAATTTCTTGTTTTGGCTTCCTTCAATGATAGACTGTGATTGGGGTGTGTAAGCTGAATAAACCCTTCCCTCCCTGAGATCATTTTGTCTGTAGTGCTGATCACAGCAATTAGAAGCAAACCAAAACAGAAATCAGTACCAGGAGTGAGGTATGGCTGTAAAAGACCTGGCCATTTTGTTTTAAGTGCAATGGAAGTGCTTGGAACAATGGGCTGGATAAGCTAATTGGTGTTCAGAGTTTAATGAACTTCTTGTTGTGGGAGTTTGGAATACAATGCTAAGAGCAGTGAAGATGACAGAAACCAGGTTTGGGCATTTCAGGACTTGGTGAAGGTTTTACTGGGGCTATTTGCATAGGAAGAGTCTGTAGCTTCTTGTCTTCCAAGGAGAAGGAATCATTTTCACTTCTTCAGTATCATAGAAGTGAAATCTTTGCTTTACTGGGATAATTGATTCTGGTTATCTCCAGCTGAAAAATCAGCTAAGATCAACAAAAGACCAGCATCAATGAGTTGGTATCGTTTGCTATTTCCTCAGGCTCAACATACACAAGCTGATGTTCAGAGGATGCCAAGACTGCATCTCATGTAAGATGATATCGACTTTGTTGCAGTAAGTAACAAAACAGAATGTGGTTTTTAAGATTATTGTAATCTACAGTGAAGTTGAGGTAAAATATTTGCTCTCTATCTACCATAAATTAAACAATGTCAGATCAGGTAAGTAGCTTAATATGTACGAAAATAAGAGATGTTCTGGCTGCCGTTGGCATTGGCAATCCTATGAGCAACCGAATGTCTTCTGAGGTCAGTGGAGCCATCCCAACATTTCAATAAACTGCGCCATGTGTCTGTGATGCCAGAGTAGGTGATGTAAGGATCCTTTGGTTCTTTGGCAAGCGAAAAAAAAAATTTACCCTTCTTTGCCAAGTTTTACATTGCATGATTGCATCTTTCTCCTCCTGAAGGTCTAGTTGCCCGTGACAGTCTTCATTTCCTGCCCCAATCCTTTGGACATAATTGTTCTAATGCAGTTCTCACATATAACTTCATCAGAGTGGGTCTCTTCTACTTAAGTAAGGATTAGCCTAAACTATATAGAAAACCAAGTGTTTTGCCGACCAATGTAGGGATGGATGTCCCTTGGTTAACCTTAGTTTTATCCTGTCTGAAAGAACTGCAGACACAAAAATGGAAAAGAGCCTGAGGAAAAGGAAATCCAGTGCCCAACCCAAATTTGGATTGAACTCGGGGTGGAGGCCCCAAGATCTGACACTAATCCTGATGCTATGGTGTCCTTACAAACAGGGGCCTATCATGAATGCCCTCTGAAAGGCCCAACAAGCAGCTGAGAGAGTCAGATGCAGATATTACACCCAACCAATGGACAGAAGCTGACCCTTGTGGTTGAATTAGGGAAGAGGTGGAGGAAGCTGAGGAACAGGGAGACCCTGTAGGAGGACCAGCGGTCTCAACTAACCTGGACCTCTGGGATCTCTCAGACATTGAGCCATCAGACAGACAGCAAACATCAGCTGATATGAGGCCCCCAACACACATACGGCAGAGGACTGGCAGGACTGGACTCAGTCAGAGAGGATGCACCTAACCTAATTTGGGGCCCCAGGGAGTGGGGGAGGTCTGGTGGGGTGTGGGGGGCATCCTCTTGGAGATGGCGGGGAGGAGGCATGGGATGTGGAACAAGTCCGAGGGAGGTCTGGGAATGGGATAGAGTCACAACTGTAAAAAAAAAAAAAAAAAAAAGACCTCTCCGGTGGAGGAAAATCGTCAGGAAAGCTGATAATGATATCGTAGGTAATTCCTTTTCCTTTTCTTGAAAGTCATGGTGAAATCCTCATCAAGTCCAAGTTGCTCAGTGATAGTGAGTTTCCACCTTTTGTATTTTCCTGTTCACTGTTTTTCATTGAAAATTATTTTCAAAACCAGGCATGACACTACAACTTTGTGATCCCAGCAGTCATGTTTCCACAGGACTGTGACCCTGTACAGAATGAAAATTATTTTCAAAATTCTAAGACACTTAAAAGCAACAGAAAGACATTTCTTAATATCAAAAAACCAAGGTTCTTTTTCAGACTCCAGTAGGTTGGGGGTTGAGCTCTGTGATTTACTTTCCTCAGACACAGCAAACATTTTATCAACCTATCATTCTGCCTAAAACATTAAATATTTAAGAAGCTGTTAACACAGACTCTCCACCCAATTACTAAATGACCGGAGCCAGAGGAGCCAAACGCTCCTCGAATCCCTGCCAGATTTACAATTCGCAAAGTCACACTGAAAGCATTTTGCTTGTCTTTTTCATGGGATTTCTAAACTACTCTTCTGTCACACATGGAAACTGAGCGCATCGGCCATCAGTTTAAATTGACATTGTCCCTCCAGTATATCCTTAATCAGAGAACCATCAAACTCGATAGAACACAAATATGAAACTCTTTGTGTCGCTCTAGAATCTATGCCTCCTATCAATGCCTTCCATATGTTACATCATAAAGAGAAAAGGACTCGCTTAGGCAGAACAATTTAAAAGTGCATCATTTGACCTTACAGATGCAACTCCTACTGTGTCACTGCTGATCATTAACGAATGGGTACTTCTCGCTCCAGCTTTAGTGACATTTTTGTTTTGCTTTCATAATAACTTTTGACTTTAAAATGTCAACTGCTCTCCTAGAATAACCCAATGGGCACAGCAATATCAACACCACAAACCCAACGTGCATCTCCACACTCCTCAACCTGCTCCCTGGGTGAATTATCCCTCCTGTCCCATTTCCTTCACAATAAATTTTGTTGACACATACTGAACTAACTGTCTAGACTTGGAAGCCCGATCCTTATTCTGCAATCTAACTAATCTTCAGGTCATGTCATCTCTACCCTTAAAATATTGTAGCATTATATTTCACACATTTATAGTGCTAGTCGTTTGCACCAATTAACTATAACTGCTGCCATGATCTACTGCAACAATTTTAAAGTGGGTTCCCCTCTGTCTACTGTGTCTTCTGACCTGTGGCATAATAGCCAGTGCAAGATTTTTAAAACAGTAACAGCAGTCTCGCTTAAAAACATTCAAGGGCTTCACATTGAAATTCAATAATACTCAAACTTCTTCCCACAGCCTTCAAAAAAAGTCCAAATATCTGATCACCTCCTGTGGATATAATTTCCCTTTGTCTTATCTACTGAATTCATCTTCCTGTCTCCTTCTCAAACATAGACACTTCTTACCCTTAATAAAAGAAATGTTCTATGGACTGCTTCCCCAAGATTCTACTAAGGTTATATGGGGTCACTTCCTCCAGTCACACAGCTCTGATCCATTTGTTTGGTAGCTACAAGCAATATTTTTAATCATTGTTGTTTGGTCACATGCCACTTAATTTGTCTTCTCCTCCATTCAACTGTTTACTGAGTGGGAAAAAAAGATGCCATCTTCACTATGTCATTTGATCCCTGATCAGCAAAGTACCTAATAGAGATACTACAAACACAAATAGACACATAACTATGTTGATGCTAAAGACTGGCTTGTGTTCCCTCTAAGACTCAGATCGAAGCCTTCATTGCCAATATTGTAAAATGTAACTATGCTTCAAGGTAAGGTCTTTAAAGGATTGATTAATTTATTAATCAACTAAATTGTTAATTATTAATGTATTTATTATTCTTTTCCCCTCCCCACCCTCTCTGTGTGTGTTTGTGTGTGCATGTGTGTGTGCCTGTGCATGTCTGTGTGAGTGTGTGTGTATGTGTGTGTGTGTTTGTGTATACAATGTGTGACTATATACAAGGCATCACATGCCTCAGGTGTAGAGGCCAGAAGACAACCCATCTTCTCATTCCACATTTACAAAACCCTGGGGATCAGACCCAGGTCCCTAGGCTTGTGCAGCAAGCAATGACCCACTGAGCCATTTCACTGGCTAGAAAAGTTATTCGTTCAAAATAGGATCGGTTTTTAATACAGCTTATTAGCACCATTTTAAAAACATGAAATATCAAACAAAAATACCAAGGATACTTACAAATGTACAAAAATAAACAGGAAAAAATAGGAGAAAGCAGCCATCTGCCCCCCAATATGAGAAGTCTCAGAAAAAGCCAGTTCTACCAACACCTTGATCTTGGATTGCAAGCCTTCAGAATTATGAAAACGTAAGTTTCCATAATGTAAACCACACAACTGACAATTTTGTCTTGTCAACTCGAATAAACTAGCATCATAGAACTGAAATGTATATTGAAATAAAATATCTTTTTCCCTAAGTCATATTTCTACGTATTTGAGCCATATTGGTCTTGAATTTACAATTCCAGCATTGCAAAACTTGTCTATCCATTGCACAATATATTTGATTGATGAAGAGAAAAAATGTAAAAATCTTCACAAAGATTTGTTCCTTTTTCGAAATTTACTCACTCGGATTCATTGAATGACAACACTGAATGACAGTGTGCTTCCGCAAAATATTGAAAATCTCTCATGCAAGCACTGGTGGTGAGATTACTCAACTGTATCACTAACAACTATTACTATAGCTAAGTCCTGCTTGCAGGCAGTGCTTTGTCTATATTAGGAAGTATAAGAATAATGTGGATTTCCTAAGTCCTTTAAGGCAAAATACAGAAAAGTGATATAGTTTTATAATAACTACATTTGTTTTCATTTTTAAACTTAAAATCTCTTAGAAGCTGAAATATTGTTTATCATCTGAAAATTGTTATTAAACAAAAAATCTTTTTCAAAGACTTGAAGTTCTAAAATAATAACTCACTATTGGTTAAATAGTCTGCAGTTGGACTGAGTTATATCTCTCTTCTTTGACTTTTACCATTGAAGAGAAGATATTCTGTAGAAATTTGTATGTAGTGGTTGTTGTAGTACCCACAGATTTTGACTTGACTTACAAATTTTTAATTTAATAGTGCAGGGGATACACTTTCAGTAGAAACTATAGTTTGAGCCTCTCTTATGATTCCTGACAGTGTCAGTAAGGCCTGGCTGGCAGTACAGTAAGTCCTAAGACATAACTGGATGTGCAGTTTCATGGGTTAAGACACATACTCTACAGCATACTGTGAGGGTATATGATACTCAGTACATTAGATAAGATAAGCCAATACGTTTTCAGTTTACCATGCTCTGAAGATAGCGTATATTTAACAGGACATGGTCTCATCAAAATTAGAGGAGCATCTCCCCTCCCTATGAATTTAAAATGGATCCAAGAAAATATTCTTAATCCCCCATCATCGATTCATTTGTAAAATTCTTATTCTCATAATCTCATAATTACTCATCCATTTTAAGCATTATTCAGCCACTTGGCATAACTCTTGTTTTGAAGTTCAAATGTAGCAAATAGATTTTTGTTGTAAATTTTAAGTGCATATACAGATATGTTGCCAATTAAGTTTTGCCAGTAAGTGCTAATGGGTATTAGACTTCTCAGTTCTCAACTAAAGATAAAGGATTCCTAAATTCATGGGCATGAAGATACAACAACATTGAACTTAAATATCACATAGACATAGAAAGCTAGATATCTTTATATCAAATTCTCCCACCTACATCATATTTTTGTCCTATTCAAAATGATAACTAATGAATTATCTAAATTTACAGAGAAAAAACTATTTAAGCTACAAAATTTTGTAATATTTGCATGCAATAACAGTCAAAAAGAGGCCATGAATCTGAATGAAAGCAAGGAAGGGAATTGGAGAGATCCAAAGGAGGAAAGGCAATAAAAATAGGTTATAATTATTTCAATTTCAAAGTTAAATTTTAAAAGAGTATGAAATGCTGCTAATGGTCAGAGTTTGGAAAGTGTGTTTTCAGTTTCTTGCCTGTTATTCAAGAGTAAAATGAAAGCTCACACAGATTGCAAAGTGCAGAGGAACTGCATTCAAAGTGAAGGGGTTAGAATGCATTACAGATTGAAAACTGGCTGTACTAGTGAAGATGTTCGAGAACTGGGGTTGTTATCTATGGTGTCTAAAGGAAGAAGATGTTGGTTACTTTGGAAAACAGTCTTGCTGGCTCTTTATTTTGATCAACCCAGGAGGTCATTTTCTATTTTTATTCTACTGGACATGTCCCTCCTTATCATATGTCTAATTTCAATTATATGCAAGCCCAATTATGCATAGTCATCAACATAGAAAGTAAGGTATTCTCTATAAAACCTCACTTGACATAGCTCACCAAACTGCTAAGAATAAGAGGCTAAACACTAAGAATTAAATGGGACATCTGTATTAATCAGCTCTCTCTCTCTCTCTCTCTCTCTCTCTCTCTCTCTCTCTCTCTCACACACACACACACACACACAATCCCAAAGTTCAGAGTTCATCACAGAAAAGGACGTTCAAAGAACTTAAAATGTCAGAAAATGAATAAGAATGCTGTGAAATCTTGTCTACATATTACATGGCTATCATAGTACCAAACTTCCAGCAGCCTTGGTTACCACGGATGACCCCCACAAGATCAAACCAGCTGAAATTCCAGCATCGAATGGGTGGGTGATCTCTAGGCCCCACCCTTTACTGAGGAACTTTTGACAGTGGATAGCTGCTGGGGAATGGTTATTTATTTATTTATTTATTTACTTACTTATTTTTGAAGATGTAGCCACTGGTAGGTTTCTCATGCTATAGTAGATGCTTCCACATCCAACAGATAGAGACAAACAATGACTGGACTTAGTGGGTTAGGAGAATAATATTGGCACATGAAGTTCAGATGGGTGTTGTGTTGAGAAATACCCTTGAAATGTGCGCGGCGAAGGAGGATGGAGAAACTGGAAGGTAGATATGACCATATTTCACTGAATACATGTATAAAGTCTCAAAAATAAAGATAATGATTAAAGTTCACTTGAACTTTTGCCTTATTATTCATGTATTGAGCATAGTTAACCAGGCTACATTCCAGGGTGTGCTTGAACAGAGTCAGTGTTATCAAAGCATTGCTAAGGGGGCAGTGTGTGTAGCAATTGTTGCTGTTGTTTAAAGCAGACATATGTGTAACTCAGTGCAGATAGGGGCGCTAAATAGCTAACAGGTTGCAAGGCACATGTTTGGAGAGGACAGTGTGTACACCCTTAGCTTAGTGCAGTTCCCTGTTGCTTAACTATTCTTTATGCTTACCTGCCTCAAAATGTTTGTCTTATCATTCTGGGGAGAAAAAGACTCCCCGCCATCACTATTCAACCTGCAAGTCTTCACATGAGAGTATCATTTCCATCTTCCACCAAAGAGCTTTATGCAAGGCAAGGGGACAGACACCCAAGACGGTAACATTTCTCCAAATCACTGTCTATATTAAGTGTATTTTCCATGAGAGCTATTGCAACATATAGAGCTCAGATGGTTATGTCTGAATCCAGTCAAAATGAGTCTAAACTGATATGGTATGTGGTACAGTTGTCTTTTTTCAGTATTGGTTTTACTTTATTGTAATATAAACGTAAGTGTAGAGGTGGCCAGAGGTACAGCCTTCCCTATGTTGATCAGATAGAAATGAGATTATAGTTTATTCCCAACCAGAAATGATTCCAGCAATCTAAAGAAATTAAATATAAAGGTAATAATGGTAGAGCAATAAAAAGTTGAACATAGTTCAAAAGATTGTTCCGTTTTTTTATAAAAATATAGACCTAAATTTCAAAAGGAGAATGAGGTCTATGTTAAGGAGTACAGCTTCTGGGCCCAATACCCTTCTTTCTACATTAACTAATTTCTTACACAATCATCATCGCCAGGCTTCCTATATATCACCAGTCTCTGTGGCATCAAAGTACTACCATTAATTTAATTAGGCAATAGTCAATTATCTATGTTAGGGGAAAAGATACACTTTCTCTTTCTGCCAGAGTCATTATTGATTAAATATGGAAGGGTTAGAAAGAGCATCTGTAAGCCCAGATTTTTCAGGCTTTTTGGGCCAAAATTGGTCTTTAGACAAAATGTTGGTTCTTGTGTTTCTTCTAGCTTGTTGAAGAAAATCTCAACCCTTCTCCCTCCCTCCTACTCTATCTCTCTCTGCGTATCTCTCTGTCTCTCTGTCTGTCTCTGTCTGCCTCTGTCTCTCTCTGTCTCACTCTTTCTGTGTCTCACTCTCTCTGTGTCTCTCTGTCTGTCTCTGTCTGCCTCTGTCTGCCTCTGTCTCTCTCTCTCTGTCTCTCCTTCTCCCCCTCTCCCTCCCTCTCCTCTCCCTCTGCTCCCTCCTCTCTCTCTCTCTCTCTCTCTCTCTCTCTCTCTCTCTCTCTCTCTCTCTCTCTCCCTCTCTCCCCTGAAGTGCAAATTGAATAGTACATAGTACTTTAATTCAAAACACATACATGGCTTCCCAGTACCTTGCCAAGGCTAAATTTGACAACAAAATATAATGTGATATATCATGAGAGGAAAAAATCTTAAAATCAACATGTTAACAGAACTGTGTTCTGTCCAAAGGTGCTGGGAAACATTTTTTCCTTTCTTTTCTTGCGCATGATGGATCCAGACACTCCTTAGCTTGTAACAATTTAACTCTAGTCTATGCTTGGAACCTCAGAGTCATCCACTCTGTTTGTCACACCATTTTCTACTAGACTATAGACTAACCCCAACAACAAATAGCACTGTCATCATTAGAACAGTAGCTACGTCTGAAAATGCTATTTATTCCAGGTACAGGGGAAAAAATTCTGGTAAGTACAATTTTTTTGTTTGTTTGTTTGCTTAGTTTCCCCCCTCCCCCTTGGGGAACTACCTTCAACACATTAATCAGTATTCATTGTGTTTAAGCTTTTATAATTCTTTTTTAAATATATTTTAATTGGAATAGAACAAATCACTTCCTCTATCCCTTCCCTTTTTCGAGTTTCACCTATCCAGCTGCCCTTGCACCCCTCCCATGTACTCTCCTCCTACCCTCAAACCGATAGCCGCTTTTCTTTTATTGTTACAATTGCATGTGTGTGTTACATGTGTATGTCACATAGCTATATATAAATGCAATCTAAAGAATTTGTTTTATTAGTGGTATGTATAGTAATTTTCATGGTTGACCACCCACTCTGCCCTGGACAATCAATAAAAGGGTAAGTGTAGCTACCGCCCCTCATCAATAGAACAACAACAAAAAAGAGCCTCCCTATATAACAAATGGATACCATCACAGAGAACTACAACTGCATACAATGGTCCAACAGGTCATGGGGAGCCCATCCTCAACACATACCTTTACATCATAAGGCCTTCATTTATGGCTCAGAGGACATCTTGAAATGTGGGTGGAAAGAATACAAGAGACAGAATACTAAGAAATGTTCTGTGAAGTAGACTCTCCTAGAAATGACAGCATAAAGAAGACCAGAACAGTGGCAATATGGATGGACATGTTTAGTTAGAGTGGGGGTGGGGAGATTCCACAGCATGATTCTCCTATACAAAGAACTAGAGGCCCCTAAGAACTGCTGAGATAAGAAGAGCTAGCCTCCAATAAGAATCAGCTTCATTTTGTGATTTTTACTGTACCTAGACCATTCTAATTTTAGAAATTTGCCTCTTCTTTTTCTAATTTTTATTGCTTATTTTATTTATTAACATTTCAAATTTTATTCCCCCTCCCCAGTTTCCCCTCTGAAATCCCACTATCCCACCCCCATTCCCCTGCTCCTGTGAGGGTACTTACCCATCCACCCACCCACTCCTGCCTTACTACCCTACCATTCCCCTACACTGGGGCATCGAGCCTTTATAGAACCAAGGGCCTCCCTTCCCACTGATTCCAGATAGGGCCATCCTCTGCTACATATGCAGCTAGATACATGGGTTCCTCTATGAGTACTCTTTAGTTGGTAGTTTAGTCCCTGGGAGCTTTAGGGTGTCTGGTTGGTTAACATTGTTGTTCTTCCTATGGGGTTGCAAACCTCAGCTCCTTAGGTCCTTCCCCTAACTCCTCCATTGGGGTCCCCATACTCAGTCCAATGATTGGCTATAAGCATCCTCATCTGTATTGCTAAGGCTCTGGCAAACCTCTCAGAAGACATACTTATCAGGCTCCTGTCTGCAAGCACTTCTTGGCATCAGCAATAGTGACTGGGTTTGGTGGCTGCATATGGAATGGATTCCCAGGTGTGGCAGTCTCTGGATGGCCTTTCCTTCAGTCTCTGCTCTACCCTTTGTCCCTGTATTTCCTTTAGACAGGAGCAATTCTGGGTTAAAATTTTGAGAATGGTGGGTGGCCCATCCTTCAACCCGGGACCATGTCCAACCTCTGGATATGGTCTCTACAAGTTCTCTTTCCCCTTTGTTGGGTATTTCAGCTGATGTCATCCCCACTGGATCCTGGGAGCCTCTTGCTTTTCTGGTGTCTGGGGCTTTCTGTTGGCTACCTCCAGTTCCCCATCCTCCATTGCTACACACTTCTGTTCAATTTCCTGACCGTCTGTACATCTCCCACACCTGACCCTGATCCCCCCTTTTTTACTCTCCTCCTCTCTTCCTCCCAAGTTCTTCCCAACCTCTACCTCCCATGATTACTTTGTTCCCCCTTCTAAGTAAGACTGAAGCATCCACACTCTGGTCTTCTCTCTTCTTAAGGTTCATGTGGTCTGTGAGTTGTATCGTGGGTATTCCAAGCGTCTTTCCTAATATCCACTTATCAGTGAGTACATACCATGTGCATTCTTTTGTGACTGTGTTACTCCTTAACTCTTCATTCAGGCCTCAGACAGGAATTTCTGAGTGTTCCTGGTCCTTAGTCCTTCCTCTGACTGAGTCCCTAGCATAACAGCTGTTTGATAAATATTTGTTGAACACAGAAATTTACTCTTCCCAAAAGCTCTGTGGAGTAGGATGAAATTACCTAACCCAAAGGAAAATTTGAATATCAACTCAAAATTAAACTAAAATATAATTAAGGCCAGAGTTTAACCTTAAAAAGACATGATTAGCTCATTGAACGCGGAGCCAGCTCTCGGGGGTCTCTGTGTGGTCTCATCATCAGCACAGCCGGGCCTACACACAAGCAACCATGTCTAAGGGACCTGCAGTTGGCATTGATCTTGGCACCACCTACTCCTGTGTGGGTGTCTTCCAGAATGGAAAGGTGGAAATAATTGCCAATGACCAGGGTAACCGCACCACGCCGAGCTATGTTGCTTTCACCGACACAGAACGATTAATTGGGGATGCGGCCACAATCAGGTTGCAATGAACCCCACCAACACAGTTTTTGATGCCAAACGTCTGATCGGACGTAGGTTCGATGATGCTGTTGTTTAGTCTGACATGAAGCACTGGCCCTTCATGGTGGTGAATGATGCAGGCAGGCCCAAAATCCAAGTAGAATACAAAGGGGAGACAAAAAGTTTCTATCCTGAGGAAGTGTCTTCAATGGTTCTGACAAAAATGAAGGAAATTGCAGAAGTTTACCTTAGAAATACTGTTACCAATGCCGTGGTCACGGTGCCAGCTTACTTCAACGACTCTCAGCGACAGGCAACAAAAGATGCTGGAACTATTGCTGGCCTCAACGTACTTCGAATTATCAATGAGCCAACTGCTGCTGCTATTGCCTATGGCTTAGATAAGAAGGTCGGGGCTGAAAGGAATGTGCTGATTTTTGACTTGGGAGGTGCCACTATTGATGTGTCAATCCTCACTATTGAGGATGGAATTTTTGAAGTCAAATCAACAGCTGGAGACACCCACTTGGGTTTAAAAGACTTTGACAACCAAATGGTCAACCATTTCATTGCTGAGTTTAAGCGAAAGCACAAGAAGGACATCAGTGAGAACAAGAGAGCTGTCAGGCGTCTCCGCACTGCCTGTGAGCGGGTCAAGTGCACCCTCTCCTCCAGCACCCAGGCCAGTATTGAGATTGATTCTCTCTATGAGGGAATTGACTTCTACACCTCCATTACCCGTGCTCGATTTGAGGAGTTGAATGCTGACCTGTTCAGTGGCACACTGGACCCTGTAGAGAAGGCCCTTCAAGATGCCAAACTAGACAAGTCACAGATCCATGATATTGTCCTGGTGGGTGGTTCTACCAGAATCCCCAAGATCCAGAAACTTCTGCAAGACTTCTTCAATGGAAAAGAGCTGAATAAGAGCATTAACCCCGATGAAGCTGTTGCCTATGGTGCAGCTGTCCAGACAGCCATTCTATCTGGAGACAAGTCTGAGAATGTTCAGGATTTGCTGCTCTTGGAGGTCACTCCTCTTTCCCTTGGGATTGAAACTGCTGGTGGAGTCATGACTGTCCTAATCAAGCGCAATACCACCATTCCCACCAAGCAGACCCAGACTTTCACCACCTACTCTGACAACCAGCCAGGAGTACTCATCCAGGTGTATGAAGGTGAAAGGGCCATGACCAAGGACAACAACCTTCTTGGGAAGTTTGAGCTCACAGGCATACCTCCAGCACCCCATGGGGTTCCTCAGATTGAGGTTACTTTTGACATTGATGCCAATGGCATCCTCAATGCTTCTGCTGTAGATAAGAGCACAGGAAAGGAGAACAAGATCACCATCACCAATGACAAGGGCCGCTTGAGTAAGGAGGATATTGAGCGCATGGTTCAAGAAGCTGAGAAGTACAAAGCTGAGGATGAGAAGCAGAGAGATAAGGTTTCCTCTAAGAACTCGCTGGAGTCTTATGCTTTCAACATGAAAGCAACTGTTGAGGATGAGAAACTTCAAGGCAAGATCAATGATGAAGACAAACAGAAGATTCTTGACAAGTGCAATGAAATCATCAGCTGGCTGTATAAGAACCACACTGCGGAGAAGGAAGAATTGGAGCATCAGCAGAAAGAACTGGAGAAGGTCTGCAACCCTATCATCACCAAGCTATACCAGAGTGCTGGTGGCATACCTGGAGGAATGCCTGGTGGCTTCCCTGGTGGAGGAGCTCCTCCATCTGGTGGTGCTTCTTCAGGCCCCACCATTGAAGAGGTCGATTAAGTCAAAGTAGAGGGTATAGCATTGTTCCACAGGGACCCAAAACAAGTAACATGGAATAGTAAAACTATTTAAATTGGCACCAAAAAAAAGACTTGGTTAGGGGTTGGGGATATAGCTCAGTGGTAGAGTGCTTGCCTAGCAAGCGCAAGGCCCTGGGTTCGGTCCCCAGCTCCAAAAAGAAAAAAGAAAAGAAAAAAAAGACATGGTTAGACTGCTATTGATTAAATGAAAGATTGTCTGGCCAACTATATTGTAGTAAACCGAAGAAAAGAAAAGAAAAGGTGTTTTGTTTTGTATTTGTATTTTTTTTGTCAACAGAAGGAAGAAAATTTTTGCAATCAAGGAAACAGAGGTCCTACCTGATGAAACGGTAGGACAACTCAAACTGGAGATATATATATATATATATATATATATATATATATATATATATATATATATATATATATATATATCTTTTATGAGCCATGAGTTCACAGCTATACCTCTAACTTGTGGTACTCAGTAGGAAAACAAAAAAACAATGCTACTTGCCAAAGAAAATATACCACTCAACATGCCTAAAAATAAGACTTCTTTTCTTTTAGTCTGTTGACAACATGCTTTATTTTTATCCACTATTCAGTGTCACCCTAAGTTGATAAAGAGTGGCATTTTAAATCACTAACATGAATTTTATTTAGCTCTGCAACACACAATGGGGGTTTTAGACACAAACACAAATACATTTACTTATGTGTGCATTAGATTGCTAAATGACAGAGTTTATATTTCATAATATATAGTATATATATATGTATATATATATCATTCTTTCAAGAAAAGTAGAAATAGCACAAGACTGGCTCTATTCCTATTTCTTCATACATGTGCATCTTACCAACAAAGACAAAAGAATCATGAGCTTCTCTCTCCTTTCCTTTCTATACAGTCACTTGTAGCCTAAGCTATTAGGTAATGACTGAAGAAGGATATAGATAGAATTCTTGATCATTTGTGTTTTCCATAACATCATTAGCATCTTTCTCCAATCTAAGGAAGTTCTGCTCAGACTGGAAAATACATCTCTTTAGCTGTCAGTACATTGCTGACATGTAATGACTCTCTTTGAACTCTCACATACCAGGGCTCTCTGTATCAGAATTCTGTGTTTATGAAACACAATTAATACAATACGAAAGTGTGTGTGTGTGTGTGTGTGTGTGTATCTTGATAATATATATTTTTAAAGAAGTTAAAGTTCTTATTATACTTCAATATTGTCCATTTACATAAGGATGTTTTATTGGATATCAGAACCTGATTATGAAGCACATAAATCTTTCCTGGTACTACAGAAAAGTGAGTAAGCATCAAATTCCTCCATTCAACAGCTCAGCCTATCTCCACACTTTAGCACTCATGAAAGACACATGACTTCACAATTTTACCTACTGGAGATCTGTAGGTTGATGTCTATGTGCAGGTGAGGGCTGGCACAAGTTACGTCAAGGCCATGATTGAACAGTAAAAAAATAAGGTGGGGACAAGGCTTTTGTAAGGCAGGAGAGGAATCAAGATGGAGACAGAGAAGGATGACCCAGATCGGGGTGGTCTTGAGTTACCAATGTAGCTGGAATGGATTTCTGTAGTCAAATTTATCTTATCTGGGTGGTCAGTTTATATCCTTAACAATTGGTTGTGAGTTTATTTTGTGGATGCATTGTGGATTAAGAATTTAACATACAAGTCTGGTTGTTGAGTTAGTTTGTGGATTCTTGATGTTAACGGGCTGTTGGGAGTTTATACCATAACTATTAAGGGGCTGATGTTGGGAAGCAGCAGCAGAGGGTTACGTATGAGAGGATAGCTGCTGCTGGAACCAGGGCATGAATGCTAGAAATGTGAGCAGAGTCCACAGTAAAAGAGCCAGGAAATAGGCAGTCTCTCTGTGAAACTGGCAAGAGAGCAACCAGCTCTTGGAACCGATGGGTAGAGAGATTGCTGTCTGGGTCAGAGAGTACTTGGGGGCATCATGGAGCCACTGACATAAATTAGCACTAGTTCCAATGATCCCACAGAGCTAGAATTAACTACAGAGAGACCACAAGGGTATGCACGGGAACCGGTCGTGCCCTTTTTTATTTTTACCTCAACAGAGATCATTTTTCTCAGCCAGTTGTGGTGGCGAGTATTTGTAATCCCCATGCTTAGGCAGAAGAGGCAGGAAAGTTACCACACATTGAAGCCTCTGTATACCAAGTTCTAGGCCAGGGAGTGCTATATCAAAAGTCTTATATTAAGACAAAACAATGCAAGCAATAGGAGATTAAAAGATAATTTTGTCTTAAAATATATTATATGGAAACATGAGTACTATGATATAAGTAACGAGATAATGTGTGTTTACATATTAAACCATGTTGAAGCTCAAGAAGAAAGAAGGTTAAAGTGTGGATGATTCAGTCCTACCTAGAAAAGGGAACAAAATAATCATGGGAGGTAGAGGGAGGCTGGGTGGGAGAGGGAAAAATTAGGGCAGGAAAAGGTGTGGGAGGAGACAGGGGAGAAGTACAAAAGGTCAGGAATTTGAACAGAAGTATGTAGCAGTGGGAGACGGGGAACTGAGGATACCCACTAGAAAGTATCAGGTGCCAGGGAAGTAAGAGATTCCCAGGACCCAAAGGGAATGACATTAGTCAAAACACCCAACAAAGGGGAGAGAGAATCTTTTAAGACCACATGGTCCCCGGTTGAACAATGGGGCCACCCATCCAACTCAAAAGTTTTAACCCAGAAGTGTTCTTGTCTAAAGGAAATGCAGAAACAGAGTGGAGCAGAGACTGAAGGAAAGGCCATTCAGACACTGCCCCACCTGGGGATCCATCCCATCTGCAGCCACCAAAACAGAAACTATTGATGATGCCCAGAAGTACTTGCTGAAAGGAGTCTAGTATAGCTGTCTCCTGGGAGGCACTACAAGTGCCTGACCAATACAGATGCAGATGATCACAGCCAACCGTCTGACTGAATACGAGGACCACAACGGAAGTTAGGGGAAGGACTGAAGGAAATGAAGGAGTTTGCAACACCATAGAAAGAACAACAATATCAACTAACCAGATCACCCAGAGCTCCCAGGGACTAAACCACCAAGGAAAGAGTACACATTGAGGGACCCATGGTGCCAGCTGCATATGTAGCAGAGGTTGGCCTTATCCAGCATCAATGGAAAGAGAGGTGCTTGGTCCTGTGGAGGCTTGATGCCCCAGAGCAGTGGGATGCTACGGTGGTGAGTTGTGTGTGTGTGTGTGTGTGTGTGTGTGTGTGTGTGTGTGTGTGTGTGTGTGTGTGGAGGAGCGCCCTCATAGACGCAGGGGAGGGGACATGAGATAGGGGGGTTGTGACGGGGAAACGGGGAAGGGGAACACCATTTGAAATGTAAATAAATAAAATGACCAATAAAAAATAATTTTTAAAAATTTATTCCTAGACAATTGAAGACAAGGAACAAAGGAAGCATCGCTGAATTTTAGTTCCCAGGTCTGCTTCATACTAACTGGGAGACAATGGCAGACAATGAAACTATTCAGTACTTCAAATTTTCCATTGGCAATGCAAAGACATAAGCATTTTCTAATGTCCCATTTTCTGATTTGTCATCATATGATTCATTAGTACTTGAATACTCAATCCAGGAAGGCCTGAGCTTTTGTCCCCATGGATCTAAAGCATAAGGATGTCTCCTACCTATGAGCCCCAAGATGGCAACTTCCAATCAAATATGGTAAAAGATGGCTTTGTTGGTTTTGTTTGGTGAGCGGTGAAGAAAAGACGTGTTTGTATACATGTAGGTATGCCTGTGTGTGTCCATGCACTTATGTGTATGTGCCTGCATGTGTATCTACATATATGTGTGTGCATGCCTCTGTATGTATGTTTGCATACATGTGTGTACATGATTTTCTTTTTGTAATAAGATGAAGTTTTAACCAAGAAAATATTTTCCTGACATATCATTGGTGATTACTTTTATTAAAACCATTGTCATATTTTATGGCATCCTTGTGACATGATCCTCGTCATTTCGTGCCATATCTAAGAAAACTGGTGCTTAAAGTGGTGAAGCAGCCTAACCAAGTCCCATTGACATGGAGATAGAGTCAAGATTCCTTCACAATCTGACCATCCCCAGTCGCCGCCCTATTAACTGAGTCTAGACAGAGGTTCTCTACCTGTAAGTCATCACCCTAAAGGAGGTCACATGACCCTTCCACAGAGGTCTCATATCAGACATCCTCCTTATCATACACTTACTGTTTGATTCTTAAGGGTAGCAAAGTTACAGTTATGAAGTAGCTATAAAATCAATGTTACAGTCGGGGGTCACCACAACATGAAGAGCTGTATTCAGAAGTCACTGCATTGGGATGGTTGGTAACTACTGGCTAGTCTGTCAGTGACAGGTAGCAGCAAACACTGAGCAAGATGGTTTTCCAGTCACACGTCAGAAACAATTTTAAAAATTAGATATGCAGCCTGTGGGAAAATGCTGCACAATTTCTGGAGTCTTTGGAAGTTTTTGTTTCCTTTTCTAAAAACCATGAATTTCAAGCAAACCAGATGAAGAGCTCCAATCCTATAAGAGTGGATTATAAACCTTCACTATTCCTTAATTGCTCCTTCCAAGTGTACCTAAAATGTGGAGCCAGGCACAGAAGCATCATCAGTATAACCAAGGAAAGAGAAACATTTGGGAGTAAAGGGAAATCATTTACTAAATGTCCTCCACAATTAAAATATCCTAGGCCCCTTTTTCCCACACGTAACTAGACAAAAGAAAGCTTCCTTTGAAATAAAAGGTTCTTTGGCTAGCATTCAAGATGCATTAAAATAAAATGTCCTTAATTTATAAAATGGTATGAAATTTGATTGCCTATTACAGTCATTTATGGGGGAAAAAAATCCTGCCATAACCTAGGAGCAATTGTGCAAAACATACCTGCAAAGGGTTAAGTTGGCTTTTGTTGTAAAATTCGAAAATGCCAATGCAGGCCTTGTATCACCTAGCATATGCTTTTACTGCAGCTACTCAAGGTATTTCAACACAAAATTAATTAGTATCCCCCGTGACATAAATCTCAACAGTATTAGCTAAAATGCCAATTTTGTAATCACTTTTTATTAAAGCCAAAAATACTAATTAAAATTGATTTTCTTGCCTCTTCTTTGGTAAACGGCTGCCAGTTAATGGCTTTCAGTTGCAATGCAGACCTTTACTTAAATTAATTTGTATGTTGTCTCCTTCCGTTTGTAAAGATAATACAGTGTGAAAGGATGTGAGGTGTGGGTACAGGAGAGAGCACCTTCCTGTGAGAGGAATCAGGAGGACCAAGTATTCTGGGTCTTTTGCTAAAGAAAGCACAACCATATCTCTTATCTCTTTTAAGCTTTTGCTCTTCAAATATTTCCTTCTTTCATGAGTAAAATAAATGAGGCCTCTTAATAAATTATTTAGTATTTTAAGTAGATGGAATGATTAAATAGCCTACTTATGTCTTAAAATTCTTCTGAGTAAAGTCCTGTTCCTATTTACATGATATGACATGTATGAAATAATACTAGTCCATGAACTTAGTTCATATTTAGAGGCTCATTGAGAAACAACAAAGACCATTTGAACCTCAGCATATGCTAAACAGAAGCCGACAGCCATATAAATGTCAAACCTCTTTCATGCAAAGAAGAATAACAAAGTGTAAATCTCTTAAAGAGTAGCAAATAATGCCTTTAATTGTTCTTTCAACTTTATAATTATTTTAATGGCTTGGGAAGAGAATTGAGTTTCTTGTGGATGGGCTAAATGAAGATTATCATTTGAGATTTGTTGCACATAATGGGATGTGAATTATTTACTCAAACTAGAATCCACACTGGCTAAACAAAGTCAATAGGTATAGATCTCCACGAATGCAGAATGAAAAGTTGGTGACTTCTTTTAGACTTAAATCAAGCATTATAATTTAATTTAATTTAATTTAATTTAAGCATAATTATAAAGGATATATGTCATACAGTGTGTGACAAGGTCAGGATCAATATTCTTTTCCTTCGTTTTTTATTATTTTATTTATTTGCATTTCAAATGTTATTCCTCCTTCCCAGTTTCCCCTCCACAAGCCACCTACCTCCTCCTTCTTCCTGCTACCTCTATAGGGTGCTCCTCTACCCACCCTCTCCTACCTCAGGGCCCTAGCATTCCCCTACCCTGGGTCATCAAACCTCTGCAGGATCAACGGGCTCCCCTCCCAGTGATACCAGATAAGGTAACCCTGTTACATAGCCAGCTGGTCTTATTTAGTCAAAGCCACTACCATTTGTTTGCATGTGGCTTGTGAATTTAGTTCTCTAATAGCTCATACATCATTAGGGAGAAAAGAAACCAAAGGTCTACAGAGTCCCAAAATACATGGCTGACAGTACTAAGAGAAATTTACCATGTCTTGGAACCATTCAAACAGTGCTTTCTACTCAAGATCTGTCACTATTTCTTTTCCAGCTTCAAGATAAACCCAGACTCCTGAGTAAAACATCAGAACCTCTATCTCCTGAGCCCAAAATGAGTACAAAATGCAGGCTTTTTGTTGTGTTACTGTGTTCTGCCTTGGTCTCTGTTATCTGTGTGTAATCCTACCCATCTCTTCTTTAAATGTCTCTATTTCCTTAGAGAAAATTAAAGTGATCTCATGCAATGACTGTTTCTAGATCTTGGTTGATGTTTGATTCTGAAATATTCCCTGCAGACTTCTATTCTGAATGTTTGATCCCTAACTTGGAGGACTATTTAGAAGGTTTTGGATTCCTTAAGATATGTGGTCTCACTGAATGAAGCATGTAACTTGAGACCATTCCTTGAAGGTTAAGGCAGTCACTGACTTTGTTTTAGCTCCCTGGCTTCTATCAGTAACCTGTGAACAAACTACCACTTCATAGCACCATGAACAAAGCCACTTACATTCATGCCTGCCCACCATAAAGATGGAGGTCTCTTCAAACTGTGGTTTCCAATAAACCTTATCTCCTTTCAGTTCATCATCAAGTTTCTTAAGCCCAATATAGAGAGGTGGGAATAAGCTTGGATATTTTATATGTAATGTTTGTATTCACGACATCCTGTAATGTCATCAATGTTACAGGACTTTGTAACACCAATGTTAGGTACTCTTTTTTTCTATCCCTCATAGTATCCCTAGTCCTAATATCTAAAACTGTAAAATTAGCTTTCTCATGCAAAATTAAATCTCTTCTTAAAATGCTAGGATAGCAATCTCATTGAATAGCCAAGAGCTAATAAATAACAGCTATAAATCTCTTAGAATTACTTACAGTGTATTAACACAAAGTAGTTATTTATTGTGACCTTAACACTGAGGTAGCATGAATCCTGGCCATTGGGAATCCCCCCAATCAGAAGTGTCACTATGTGATACTTCATCCCATAATGAGATAGAATGTAACTAAAAATCTGTTCGGACCTTGTTTTTATAAAGCACAGTCATTTGTGGCCTAGGATCTAGAGTCTAGGTGAATTGGTCTATGTGGTACCTTACGATATTTTCATTCAGATATATTTGCTTACACATCTAGTATATCACAATCTAAACTTCTAAGCGCCATTAGGAAAATTTTCAAATTCCTACATAGATAATATCAAGATATGGTTTATGATTGATATTGGTTATTGAATAATTTGTTCGACTCTCTATATGTATCTCTATAATAATTGTCACTTTTTTCAATTTGTCTTTTATTTATCAAATATTTCTTGAGCTAATGTTTACTTTTATTTCATTTATATATGAGACATATTGTCTGATCCCTTCAGAATTTGGGAATGTCTTTGTACTGCTCAAACATATGAGACAGCGTGGTTTAGTGGAAAAATTGGCACTTCAACTCTTCTCAGAATTATCCACTTGATTTCATTTTATAGTAGTATAGTATTTGCATGATGAGGAGGAATCTGTGTTGGGAGCAGCCTCTCAAAATGGTGGAAGCAGCCTTCAGGTTAAAAAGCAATTGTATTTTAGCCTATGTTAGATCAAAGCAGCCATACATATGCCTGCACCGGCAGTTCTGCTTGAATTCATAGACAGAGTAAATCTGGTGGTCAGGTCACTAAGCAACCCATCCTACTCTTCCCCCTGCTGACCGATTTACCCAGCCAATATCCTGGTCATCGAGCCAGGCCCATTCTTTTATGGTTACTTAACCCCTCCCCACATTTTGCTTCTACCAGTATATCTTCTGCTTCAGAAAAATTAAAAATTGTCGGCTTGATCAGACTTCTTGACTTGCTGTCCATTCCTTGCGTCTCTTGTCCCCAATTCTTTCCTAGGTGGATCCCAGACCCTAGTCGACTGCCCTGGGGTCAGGGCAAATCTGGAGATTCTTGTTTACATTGCTTTTTAAGCCATCTAGTTTTTCTGATATATTTCAGAAGTCAGGTGTTTTTTGGATGTAAAGCTATAGTTAAATACACTCATGCTTGATTTTGTGTAAATGAAATGAAATGTTTGAGTATGGATTGTCCTTTTTTAATTTTAATGTATTTCCTCCCTTAAGACTCTAGTTATTACACAAGGGGTCTGTCTGCTTGTGTCAAGCATTCAAGCATTATCAACATCCATCCACCCGTTCATTTCTGCCATCTATGGCACTCGCACACTGTCTCTCTGTGGAGGTCTGGCTTCCTTTTCTCCAGGTTGAAAAGCTGCTTCCAGTGACTCTCCACTAACCTAACTCTTGCGGTGGGATCATTCTACTTGTTATCATTGCCTTACCATTTTTTCCATTATCTTTTCCATCACTATGTTACCTGTTCACCTCTCTCCCCAGTCTCCTAAATACATTTTGCTTGTTTTTTTTTCCACAAAAGCTATGTCTTCGCATGACCATAGAAAATGATAACTTTCCAATATTTGTTTGGTTCTCATTAGGGGTAAGTTTTAAAGATTGTTCTTCCATAACAACTTAAGGAATGCTTCCTGCTGTATTCACTGTGTATAAGAAACTTTTGAAGGTTCTCCATTTGAAGAGTCTATCTATAATCAGCAAATAATGCCAGTGCAGAATTTCCTAGGGACATTTTGAGTAGTCAACTGAATCATCATCAATAAAAAGTTACAAGTGGAGAAAGAAACATTTACAAACTCAAGCAATAAGCATCTGTGACACAAGTTTTCCAGCATTGCCTTCTCGTGAACTTTTATTTTATGATGGTATTTAAATGGACCTCTATTTCCAGTAAAGATGGAAAGAAGAAATGTGATTTTGATAATTGGAAAGCAACCAAGATAAGATTGCTGGTTGCCCAGTCTCTTTCCAAGACAGAGATGCCAGGCCGTGGTGCAGAGAAGAGTAACATGAACAAAACTCACAGTTCTTACTGGGTTAACTAACTCAAGAGTTCTAGGATGCTCGTGCGGCTTAGTTCACAGGACAGTGTGCCAGATAGCAAACATGTGACCAAAAGCAGAGATCTCAGCAGAAAGCTCCCAAAATAATGAAAGGACTTCTCTAGGCGTTGATCTCTACAAGGAAACTATGTAAGCCAGTAGTAGTACAAATATAGGAAAACAAACACAGGCTGAAAAGAATGTGTCTAAAGCTCATACGGCCAGGAAGAGTATATGTTCCTATAAGAAAAATGAGCAAGCTCCACAATATCCAAACTATCATGTAAAATATTTGCAGAGGAACTGCCTTCATGATGAGGTAAAAACAATCATCTCCTCCAGGCGGCTCTGATCCCTCCCAACAAAGCCTAAACGCAAGCCCCACAATACCAGTAGTCAAGTGACTTAAGGCTATCTCAGAATAAAGCTCAAGAATATTTATGGTAATATGAAAATAATCAATAAGATAAAATATATGAAGCCTGTCAACTAGTCGATAATCATTACCAGAGAGGTAAAGGTAGAAAATGTGACTTATGTTACCAATTAATAGAAACATACCAGGAAGGTCACAGGGGTAGCATCTGCAAATGAATAAATTAAAACATGTAAATGTATACATATCTTTATTCCAGACAATCATGAATGTAGAATAAGGAATATTCTATGAAAACACATGAAAATTAAAGGGGCTAAGAAAAAGAGTAATGGAGTAGACAGGTTTGAGGACCCAGCCCATTAGGTAGAGGGCTTATTTTGCAAGCATGACGATCTGAGTTTGACTCTCAGAACTCACATAAGGCAGAGTGTGATGGTCCACATTTGTAACTCCAGAACTGGAGGGAAGTAGGAACAGGGGGAAGCCTAGGCTAGTCAGCCGCCTAATTGGTGAGCCCCTGGTCCCATTGAGAGACCCTATCTCAAAAAATAAAAGTCAAATGCCATGGGAAAAACACTGCTCAAAGTTGTTTTCTGGCCTCCACCTGTACTCACACACATATTCATGTACACTCACACATATGCACTTTCACACACAGAGGCCCATATGGAGTACCTAGATAAAATTTTAATAACAGAGACAAAATATATTGGATAAAAGTAATAACAGCTTATTTAATCATTAAAGTAGAAACATGTGTGACCATGAAGATATACTCTTCAAAAAATAAGATATATAATAATGAAAAACTCACAAGAGAAAAAATGCAAGATTATTAAAGTGTAGAATGACATAAAGAAAACTAACATGAATGCAGTTGGAGTCCACCAAAAAAGGTGAGTGGATAGGGGAAGAAAAGTGAAGAATAGTGTTCCAAAATTTTTAAAATTTGAGAAATACTATCAACTCATTGATCTCAGAGTTTCTACAGACCACACATCCACAAGAAATAACATAAAAAATACAAAAAAAAAGAAAAAAAGAAAACCAGAACCTGGATATGTCACACGTGCAGTCTCCTCACATGAGGACGAAGAAGGAATGAGCTCGTGGCTGTCCAGAATTACCCAGCAAGACCCTGCCTCAGTCAACATAGAAATGTCATGAGGGCTGCATCTAAGTGGATCAGAATCAAATTATTCAAAGGCAAATTATAAAAGCAGAAATTTAAAAATCACTCCTTTTTAAAAGGGGAACAAGAATACCCTTGGCAGGGAATAGGGAGGCAAAGATTAAAACAGAGACTGAAGTAACACCCATTCAGAGCCTGCCCCACATGTGGCCCATACATATACAGCCATCCAATTAGACAAGATGGATGAAGCAAAGAAGTGCAGGCCGACAGGAGCCGGATGTAGATCGCTCCTGAGAGACACAGCCAGAATACAGCAAATACAGAGGCGTATGCCAGCAGCAAACCACTGAACTGAGAACGGGACCCCCGTTGAAGGAATCAGAGAAAGAACTGGAAGAGCTTGAAGGGGCTTGAGACTCCATATGAACAACAATGCCAACCAACCAGAGCTTCCAGGGACTAAGCCACTACCTAAAGACTATACATGGACTGACCCTGGACTCTGACCTCATAGGTAGCAATGAATATCCTAGTAAGATCACCAGTGGAAGGGGAAGCCCTGGGTCCTGCTAAGACTGAACCCCCAGTGAAGTAGACTGGTGGTGGGAGGGCGGCAATGGGGGGAGGATGGGGAGGGGAACACCCATATAGAGGAGGATGGGGAGGAGGAGGGGTTAGGGGGATGTTGGTCCGGAAACCGGGAAAGGGAATGACAATGACAATCGAAATGTAAATAAGAAATACTCAAGTTAATAAAGATTAAAAAAAAGAAATACTCAAGTTAATAAAGATAAAAAAATAAAAATAAAATAATTGTTACTTACAAGTGACTGACGATCAGAACTAGAGTAAAGTTCTTATTAAAATAAAGCAAGTAAAACATCCTTGAAATATTAAGGAAATATATTTATGCATGGTCAAAATATTTTCACTGAGAATGTCATTCAGGCAGAAGGTAAAGGGACAGTGCATGGTAAGATGGATCTACGTGAGGAAGTGAGGAGAAGATACACAGGATGTGCGGAAGCAGAGGAGAGGCATCATCCATCTACCATGAAACATTGAAATTAAAGGCTTCCCCATCTATGTTTCTAGAAGTGGAGGAATAAATGGTCTAACATTGCATGTGCAGCTTTCTGTGAGCCGAGGAGACCGACAGTGGTGCAGCTGTTTGTCCTTTCTGCTATGAGCTGACAGAGGCTCTTGGCTTTCTTTGTGGGACCAAGGACTCCTACTCCCTGGATCCGAACCTTCTGTCGACCAATTGATATACCTGCTTTCTGAGATGCTTGCCACTTTGTTCCAGATAATTTATTCAAATAGCTGCTGTCTAAATCCAGTCTGCTTTGGGACAGTTGAGTGCTCAGACAGTGCCTTTCTCATGTTTCCCCACAGAAGGCAGAGTGTCAGGAGAATGAAGACCGTCCACACAAATATAAATCTATTTTGCTTCTATTTGCTCTATCATGTCAAGACATCATCTCCCTGGGCTGACAAGAATGCAGACACCACATGTGTTGTCCCTCCCTTTTTTAGGCTTCGTTTTTAGGCTTCCTCCAAAGAACCACATTCCTTAGTTGATACCTTATGGTATTTTGGAAGTTTTGTTGACCCTGGCTTTTGGACAGTGGTACTGACCACAAAGGGACTCACTGTGCCTTACTTGTCCTGTTTTATTTACACTCAAGGGCATTTGCAACGATGACATCATTCAACACTCATTTTAGGATGCTCATTGCAAGAAGAAAAAGAACTCCCACATGGTCTCACAAAGACATCTTAAAACACAAGAAGATAAAAGTTGGTGTAACATAATGTAAGAAATAAAATTTTAAAGGCATTTTAGACCTCTGTAATGCTTTCCTAACATTCCCATCATCAAAAATTACAGGAACCAGAAGAGAGTGTACTTAGTCTGGCCGTACTTTGCTTTCCTGGTGACAGTTTAAAACTATGTGCCTTCCCAGAAGGAAGTCTATTCACACTGTAACAGCACACCCAGGACAGCCAGCCAGGTCACTGGATGGGTCACTGACAATTCTCAATTCCATTTCACTGAGGGACATTAAAGTCAGTGGACAGTCAACTAACTGGGCTCAAGTTCAATGATATCTTAAGGTAGTAGAAGTTTTCTTCTTTATTGTCTGTGAGAATATAAAAAGCTATGAAATCATTAGACCCTAAGCAACAGACACTTTTGTGGCAGACCCTTTGAATGTGTGCGTTCTAATATCCCTTCCTCCCTCCTCCTCCCAGTTCTTCTCTCTCTCCCCACTTCCAGGGTCTCACTACATAACTCAATCTAGACCTAAACTCACAATACTGCTGCCTCCGGCTCCCGATGGAAGAGTGACAGACAGGTGTCACCACACTTGGTCTACTAAGGTCTATTATAAATTATATTCTAGATAACTCTGTTTCAACTTTTTCCTAGAAAAGAAAGGTTTGAAAATTCAAAGGGTGCACCTTGCACTACATTTGGAAGAATTGAGCAACTAGACGTAGAAATAAGTTGTCATTTCCTGACGACTACCATTGTGAAGGGCGCTGTGTTCTAGTCACTTTCCCAAGTTACGACAATCTGAAGCCTGTAATAAGGGGCCATGTTACATGCTGGCTTCTTACCACAAGTAAGCCAATACATTGATATGAATGAGAAATAGATGTTCCTGGGTACTTCTTGACAAAAAACAAACAAACAACAACAACAACAAAAAAAAAAAAACAGGAAAGTCACTGGTGGCTAATAGGGGAAAGGTAGGATGAGGGGTGCATTCAAAACGGGATTTAAAATCACCAACTTCGGTCAACCTGTCAATTTTGATGTACATAATTAGTATTGATCAGCATTTTAGAAAATGATTGATCCAGAAAGAATAATAGGGAAAAGAGATTAAATGAAAGGCAAGGGAGAGAAAGGAGAAACAAAAGGGGGAAAGGGGAGAAAGAGGAGACAATCAATTTTAGAGACACATAGTAACAATGTGCATGATTGCATTTGTGTGAGAGCTGGCCATGGATACAGTCTAATATTTATTTATTGCAATGAGTGGTGGGGGAAAGTCAACTTTCCAAATTGTGATTCTAATGTGTTTGTTGTTGTTGTTGTTTCACAAAAATGTATGTGTCATATATATAATATGTAATGTTTCCTGCTAAAACTCTAGTCATCTTATATAATGACATACTATTTACAAAATGGAGCTATCCATGGATATGTTTCAAGTCCCCATGAATATGTCTCTTGGAACTTCTTAAAAAATAAAGCTTAATTAATTCACTTCTCTCAGTGGCAGCACATTCGTTCTCAGAGTGGGTTGTTATCATGTGTTTCTTCATGTGCTTCAGGACTTTCCCTTCTAGTTTTGTGATTAACAATGTAGTCAAAGGTACCACGAAATACACATGTTCTTACTGTGATTTTATTTCCGTGGTCTAGTTTCCCATAAGTGGACTACTTTTAACAAGGCTTACGGGCTGACATCTGAATTCATTCCAAAGCATCCTTACTGTAGACTAGATTAGTTCTGACTTTCAGTTTATAAATCCTTCGTAATATGATTTATTGCTTTTTCTTCAGAGTATAGAAAAGCCACTGCAGGATCTTAGCTGAAAATAAAGTGAATCACCTTGTTAATAAGACAATAAGGTCCAAATGAAGAGAAGTCTGGGACATGAGATTCAGAAGAAGGGAAACATGGGCCCAAGTCTTTCATTAGAGGAGTTAATACCACATGAACCAGCAGTTAAGGATTCAGCATTAGAAGCTTTGAAGACTTTGTGAGACTGAATTCTGTCCAAAACGGTCATGGACAGAATGAGGATCTGGAAGAACTTGCATGAGGAAAAGAATATGATCGAAACATATTTAAACTTTAAAAGGTTTTAGGTAATAAAAATATAATTAAAACCTGTCTTTTAACTTAAATATCCAGCTATACATACTAATCCCCATGCTTTGTCCTGAAATCAAGGCCCTTGTCACTGAATGCCTCTTCCTCATCCCCTTGCTTTCTTCAGTTCCTCTTTCCCTTCCTTTTTCCTTCCTTGTACATCATTTCAGATTTATCTACATATATCTACATGAATTAGGAGTGGAGGGCAAGTGCTAAGGAAAGCCATTCTTTCTCTTAGGTATCAAGCAATGATGATTCTCCTCATAGCCCTGACGTTGATTGGGATGCTTCTGAACATGCACTGAGAGGCCCCTGTTTGGACAGCTCCATTTCTTTTTTTCACTCTGAATATCCACCTCATTTTATAATTCCTCCAGCCCAAAGTATGGTGCCCATGTTCTTCTGCATCTAATCTAGTCAGAAGCACTCATCTGCCCTCTCCGTTTTATACAATAAATTCATAGCGTCAAATAAATTTTCTGCATTTACTTTAAAAATATATATGCGACGAGCGACTGATTCTTACTACATCCTAATGTACCAACCTGTTCCCTCGCATCTTCAGTCCTCATCTTCAGCAGTCAAATGAGCTCCCAACACCATCTGCTTGTCTACATGGTGTATTCATAATCTGCCACCCATGGTTATCCTCTTAAAATATGGATCAGGGCCTGCCACACTCCTTCACAAACTCACGCCTCCGCTTCCCAACTCTGTCTGAAGTGAAGCCTCACACTCTCTGCCACAGCTCTCCTTACCCCCTTTCACTCACTGCCAAATGTAGGACAATGCTTCCATTATACTCACTGCACAGTTTCCTCTATGTGGGGCTTTCTTCCCCAAGACCCTTTCACTTCGTTCTCCCTCACCTTTGTCAGGCTGCCATTGGCATTTCTCCTCATTCCAACCTTTCCTGATCATTACGTAAGAGTGCCCAAATCTCTGGACCCCCATGCTGACCCCCATAGCATAGCATAGCAGTCATCAGAGTTTGACAGGCAACATGTTCACTGGCTTATTTGTCTCTCACTTTCACAATGTTAATTCACTGGGAAGTCATTCCTCTTTGTTTACTCGTGCAGTTTCAACAAGGGAATAGGGTCTGACATCAAATAGGTACTCAATAGCTATTTCTGAATGAACAAACAAATAAATGGCATGTGATTTTTAGTACATGCATTATCTTTAAAGTAATTACTTTCCAGGTCTCGTCAGCATAATGTGCTCAATGCAGTGGAATTACCTGTTGGTGGATCCATCCTTTAAATGTTGGTGCATTTTGGGCCATTCGACACTGTTCGCTTCTGATGCACAGAATTTGAATTTTTAAGTACACTTTCCACAGAATTGCACGTCAGGTATCGGAATGCATTGCTTTCATTCTGCAAGAAGATCATCTTGGGAGCAGAAGTTGTCATCGTAGTCATCACCTGTCACTTTCTAAAACCCATCTATCTTGAGCACTGGCCACACTGAAGACCCCAAACTGATGCAGAATGTCTTGGCTCCTCTGCATCTTAACATGTTGCTTATGGATCTCGCCTGCTGCTCCCAGTGATGCCAGTTACTTAGATCAAAATTCTATTCATCAGCTGACACTCCACACTCCACGAGCCCCCACTTTACCTGCAAACCACAGCATTCTTACTCCTAGAAAGGAGTGTCCACTCATGAGTAGCTCCAAGCAGCTATGAAACTGTCCTGTTGGAAAGACAAGTAGTATCACAATAGTTTTTAAAAACTCTAGAATCTTTGGAGATTGATAAGGTCATCTGAAAATGTTTTCATTAATAGACCATGGATAAGTCATTTGATTATCAGGGGACAGACAACAGATTCTATAATAATGTAATGGTGGCCTTTAGTTTCAGTTGACGGGAATCCTGAGACTAAAGGGGTGGATCAACCAGTAAGAGCATTCGTCGCATTTGCAGAGGACTTGGGTCCAACTGTTAGGATTGACCTGACAGCGTACAGCCTTCTGAAACCCCAGGCCCAGGGATTCTAGTGCTCTCTCTTTTAGAAGTGAAATCCAGTAAACCAACCAAGCCGTTTACTCCCCATACCTACCATGGGCTTCCCAAGGGCCTTCTGGCTACTGTGCTAAATCTGTTGTCCCCTTTATTAACAGCAAGGAAAGGATGCTCCCTGGCCTTACTGTAGGATCACCCATCATTATAAATAACCCAGTTTCAGTTATTTTGTCTTATATCCAAATGGACTAAAGTAACCGAATACCATGAGAGATGCTGGAGTTGAAGCTGGTCCCTTCCGGCTCACTGACATAAATACTGACAATCCTCAAAGCTTCTCAGCACTTCTAAGGTTATAGGACATCGCGATGACAAAACCCTGATGGCAGAAGCTGACAACCGGTCACACTACATCTGCCTTCAGGAAGCAGAGAGCAATGGATGACATGTGATGGCACATCCTCCTTTTTATTCAGTTCAGGACTGCAGCAAATGGAACACTGTCACCTGAGCTCACTGGAAGCCCTCTCACCTCAAACTTGTCTAAAAATACCCTCACAGTGAAGACCAAAGGGTTTTCTCTGGGATGACTCAAAATCCCATCAGATTTACAAGATTAACCAGCACAACACTCTGTTTTCATTTTATAATTTTATTAGCATGTCTGTTTGGATAAAGTGATAGGTCTCATGACATTCAGGTCTATTGTGTATTTTGACCATTCTACTCTCCATATGCTCTGTTCTTCCTCCTTTATTCTGTTAGTTCCCTTACTTTTCCCTAACAGTCTGTTTCTATCTGCAGAAGTTAGTGAATGCAAATATCAAAGAACATTCATCTTTGACCTGAGACTCTAATTATTCACAATACGCGATCCTTCTGTATCTGTTCAGTACTATTGGAAGAAACTAATCTCCCCAAAATTCTGGATACCACTAGTATTTTTCTAAAACAGTGGACCGTATTTTTCAAAGCTTTGTCTTCAATGGTGTGTGTGTGTGTGTGTGTGTGTGTGTGTGTGTGTGTGTGTGTGTGTGTGTGTTGCATGTTTATGTATATGACCATGTATGTGTTTGGACATGTGGCTGTATATATGCACATGTGTGCAATGGCGGGGGGTTGACATTGTCTTCCTCAATTGCTCCTTACCTTGTATTTTCAAATAGGATCTTTTACATATTCAGCAAGACAGCTAGTCATCAGGCCCCATGGTTCCCACTGCCTCTGGTTCCTTGGTGTTAGAACTGCAAGCAGGCACTTTGTGCCTGACTATTTGCACTGGTCACACAGCGAGAACCCAGGTCTTCACACATGTTTGGCAGGATCATTGTTAACCGAGTCACTCCTCAGCATCTTAGTGGATATTTTAATACGAGTTGCTAACACGTAAAATTTAACTTTTCTATCACTGGGCCTGTTCTTAAAATGTTAAGAATATTTTTATTGCTTTTCAATTTTATAATATCTAGTGCCTTTTAGTTCCACTTGATCAATGTATGTACTGCTGATTGCAACCAAAAGAAAATTACTATGCTTTACTAAATTCGAGAAGAGATTTTCCAAATGGACAGTGAATTGGTCCTGTATTTCTGTGTAATAGACAATGCAAAACTTAATGTGGGAAACCGAAACTTGTTCTGCTTTCTCGCAGCTTTTGGGTCAGGACATCTGGAATGCCTTAGCTTGGTGGTTTGCCTCAGGTCTCAGCATAAAATTGTGGTCAAGGTTTAGACTGGGTCAGAAGTCTTTTCAGGGCTCAACGAGACGGGAGTCTAGTCCTTGCTTACTAACATGAATGTTGACGACCGCAGGATGTCATTGTTAAGGCCAAAACCTTTAGCTCCTTGCAGTATAGACGTCTTTTTTTTTTCTTTTTTTCGGAGCTGGGGACCGAACCCAGTGCCTTGCGGTTGCTAGGCAAGCGCTCTACCACTGAGCTAAATCCCCAACCCTAGACGTCTTTTTAGAATAATAAAATGTCAGCTGATTTCCCTCCAAGAGTTCATGAAGGGCGCACTCTCTTTTTAGCCTAATATCAAAAGCAATACTTGGTAACTTTGTCATTTTCTGTTTGTTTGAAGTGAGTGAATGCATCCAGCACAGGTACAAGGAGAAAGGACTCCTTGAGGGATCAGCAGTCGCTAAGGCAAGGCACACTGTGGGCATCTTAGCATGCGCCTACCACAGATGTCCAATATCTCACATATTTCACAGGAACCCCGTAAAGTGCTGACAGAACATTAGGATGCAAGAAGTCACCAACAGTGAATACTGCTCCATCTAAGAACCAGGAGGACGTCAATGGGCATCCTCCTTTGCACTGCTGCATCCTGGAGCTTCACCACATGGTTACCATTAACTTAAAACCTTCACTTAACTGCAACATTTGAAGGCCTGGGCTTGGGCACCCATTTCAGGCAGAGAGCTGGGAGAGCATCTGCCTTTTTCCTCTTTCCCACAAGAGGAAGGAGCCTACTTGACATCCCCATCAAAAGGGGAGGGGCTTCATGTTCCAGGCAGCTGGAAATAAAAGCCAGACATGCAGAGGTTTAGGAAGATTTATAGATAGATTAAAATATAATTAAAACTTTTCTGATGTATACAACATATGCTGAATTGTTTCCTTTGACTATGAAAATAAGCAGGAATTATTTTGATTAAAATTGTACATGTTCTCATTCACATACCTCCACTTTTGATGGAAGCCATTCTGTTCTGTTTTTAAAATAACTTTAAGTAGCTACACAATAGCTTAATGTGCATTGTAAAAGACTCACATAGGTCAGACATGTTACCAAGTATCTCACTGTAAGCAGAGCGATTTGATGCTCTGTTTTATAGTAGGAATTCCTACAACTCCCTTCTCAGCAGAACACATACCTAGACTATGACTTACTTAGGAATTATTACTACACATGTTATTTAAAGCTAAAGTCTCTATAAATGCACTTGCATCATTAGGGAAAGATGCTATTAAGTCTTATGTGGACAAGAGAAATGGACTTCTTGCCATTTTTGTCTGCATGTGTGTGTGTGTGTGTGTGTCTGTGTCTGTGTCTGTGTGTCTGTGTGTGTATGTGTGTGTGTCTGTGTGTGTGTCTGTGTGTGTGTCTGTGTGTGTGTATGTGTGTGTGTCTGTGTGTGTGTCTGTGTGTGCATGCGTGTGTGTGTGTCTGTGTGTGGGTGTGTCTGTGTGTGTGTCTGTGTGTGTGTCTGTGTGTGCATGCATGTGTGTGTGTCTGTGTGTGTGCATGCGTGTGTGTGTGCGTGTGTGTGTGTCTGTGTGTGCATGCATGTGTGTGTGTCTGTGTGTGCATGCATGTGTGTGTGTCTGTGTGTGTGTCTGTGTGTGCATGCATGTGTGTGTGTCTGTGTGTGTGTCTGTGTGTGCATGCATGTGTGTGTGTCTGTGTGTGTGTGTCTGTGTGTGTGTCTGTGTGTGCATGCATGTGTGTGTGCATGCATGTGTGTGTGTCTGTGTGTGTGTGCATGCGTGTGTGTCTGTGTGTGTCTGTGTGTGTCTGTGTGTGTCTGTGTGTGTGTCTGTGTGTGTGTGCATACATGTGTGTGTGTGTGTGTGTGTGTGTGTGTGTGTGTGTGTGTGTGTAGAATCTTCAGATACCAAAAGAACTCTAGGAAACAAAGAAAAATGGTATGGAAAGTATAATGGGGAACATAATATGCTCAGTCACCTTTGCAGATTTTTATGCATAATTCTAATCCAAATCAAGTCCATGGAATAAAACCCAACACTGAATTTATAAAACCTACTTTTTTATCATAATATGTCTTTATGGGACCTGTAACTTTTCAGTCCTAAGTGATAAGAAATATATCTTTGCTACAAACTAAGATATGTGTGTGAGTGTGTGTGCTAAATAAGTGCCTTTTAATTATTTATTCATAATAGACAATAACTATTTTTGACCATTTACTATTTATTAGTAACAACCATATAATAGAGGTAAAATAATAATGAAAAGTCTCTGGTCTTAGAGAATAAACAATAGATAATGAACAAGTTACTCGGAAAATTGGATTGATTAATGATCGACACACTAAAGGAAACAAGTTTTTATGGAAGAAAGTAACAGATAAGAATATGCTAAGTGTCTAAACATTCTCCAGAAAGGCATGGCATTTAAGTTCATATCAAAATGATTTTTACTGACCAGAGTGGAGTGACTTTAATACTATAAACTGCGTGGTTTAGAATGGGAGCTGTATTCTCCCATTCAGAAGTATCAAGGCCTGTAGTTAAGGTGCTGGCCCTTCTGCTGTTTGGCAGGACGTTCATCCTGGTTTGCAGCTGGTTATCCTCTCGTTGTGTCTTCCTAGAGAGATGGCAGAGAGTGAAAGTAAGTTTTCATAACCTCTTCCTAGGGCGTTAATCTGCTTTACATATGTCCCTCCTCGTGTCCAATTACCACGCAAATCTGTAATTAGAAGACAATTACTTTGATATATGCTCATTTGGTTTCACAGTTATTATGAGAAAACTAATGAAAAGGCATGTTATTTCTTGACAGAAAATATTTTATTCTATCTCTCTGTCTGTCTCTCTTTGTCTTCCTGTGTGTCTTATCTCTCTGGCTGTGTCTCTGGCTTTCTCTCTGTCTGTCTCTGTCTCTTTCTGTCTCTGTCCCTCTCTGCCTCTCTCTGTGTCTCTACCCTCCCCTCTTGTTTTTTGTCTGTCTGTGTGTGTGTACACATGTGTACATATGAAGGTTGGAGCACATAGCTGAGTGTAAACCTGGGGCCTTGCACATGCCAAGCACGTACCTCAAGCATTGCAAATGCATTACCTGTTCCATGTACATTAAATCAATCTTTAATCAATCTTGCTGAAACAAAGAACGGAGAAACAATTTCCACACATGAAGAAAACAGGGAAACGTGCTCCTGAAAGTCGGTACATACGAAATTTTGTTTGTTGCAATCCTGCCATGAACTGGAGCTGTAGCTGGACCGTGTCTCTGCCCCATCTGCCACCCTCAGTCTGACAGAAAGGGTTAGTGGCAGAAAGGGGACTAGCAGAAAAGAGTAAATTCACTTCAGCTCTAATTACAAATCTTTGTCCTTAAAGTTTTGTTGCCTTAAAAGAACTACTCCTCTTGCAGGTTTCTGCTCCGCAGCTGATGTGTATGTCATGCTTTACTTTGATATCATAAATGCGCTTTATTTTGTACTTATTCCTAATTACATACTCTACCCACAAATGTTACTGACTTGCCCATATGCCAAAATAAGCATAACTAGGGCTGCTAAAATCTTCCTAATTCAAGTATAAATGATCTTTACTGGCAAATGTGGCATCTGCCATGCACAGAAAACTCTGGGATTTACAAATTTGTCACTTGGCTTATTCGTTTAATTCTTCAATTCATTCGTTTTCTCATTCACAACTATCCGTCCGCTGCTTGTTGCAGTTCAGGCAATGATACAGTTTCTTAGGACACAAAAGGAAACAAAAGGAAAGAAGTCTCTAACACCACATGTCCTATACAACTGTGACCAGAGATAACTCGATTGTAACAGGGTGAATTGTGTCCCCAAGACTCATGTTGCAGTCCTAATCTCTAATAACTCAATATGTCAGTATGGAACTGTATTTGGGGACAATGTCTTTAAAGAGGTAACTAAGCTAAAAAGAGACTGTAATGGCAGAGATGTTCTACTCCAGGATCTCATCCGTCTTTTTTAAGAGGAAGTAGAAACATAGATAGTGCATACACTAAGAAAGGACTCTGTGAAAGCAGAGAGAAGGCAGGGACCCACCAGTCAAAGAGGGATGGACGGGGTCCTCAGAAAGAAGACCCCCAACCTGCACCTCAATCTCAGACTTTTGGCCTCCAGATTGCTGTGAAATGAGTTTCTGTTGTTAAAGCCACCCAGGCAGTGGTATTTTGTTATGGTGCTTTAGAAAATTGGTACATGAATTAAAAAGAATATTATACCATTTAGTGCAAAACTAAGAATTCTCTTACAATAGAATAAGACAACCACACAAATAAGGAGGGAGACTCATTTCTGTCTATCACAGAAAATATCATTATAAAGTATGGTCACCCTTAATCTAAAAAAGTAAGACCACAGCCAGAGCCACTAGTGAGGAAGGGAAAGGAGTATTTGTCGAGAATTTGCCATATTATTATTCTCTTCTATTTTTCTTAGTTTTCAATACTCATGGGGGGAAATGTGAGCACATGTGGGTCTGTTTGACATGAACAGTTTCTAAGCATTTAATTTGCAATTTTAACCTGGCAAGGCAATCAGTATTGTCTCAGACTCACATATATTTTAGAATATATTCTGACCAACTTTCTTAGAATGAATATTTATGTCTACTTTCAAATATATTATGTTTGTTTACATATTATCTATGTGTACACAGAGATGTACAGGCATGCATTCATGCATGGATACTCAAAAAACTACAGGCAACCAAAGAATGCTTAGTGAGAAATATAGTCTTACTCTCAATGATGAGTACCACCAGATTGTCTCAGATCCATCAGTCACCCATGTCATGATACAGAAATCTTTTATTAATTGTGAAACTTTGGTCTCAGCTTAGGCTTGTTCCCACTAGCTCTTATACTTAAATCGGCCCATTTATACTAATCTATATTCTGTCTCGTGGCTTGCTATCTCCTGAGTACTGGCCCTTGCTTCTTCCTCCATGTCTGACTGTGAATCTCTCGTCCCAGACTCTTTCCCAGAAAGGCTACCTCTTCCAGGATGCCCCAACTTTCTTCTTCCCTGCTATAGGCCATTCAGCTCTTTATTAAACCAATCAGAAGGTAAGGGAGAAGATATTTGCAAAACACTGAGACAGCAAATGTTTCATACAAGAGATTACCCCAGCATCTTCCCATTTTGGTCCAATAAAAGGTTCTTTCTCTAACACCAACAAACTATATATAGTAAGGACATTATGCAAACTATCAGGTAAAAATTGGGTTCACATCATCCAGTCCAATGGTATTTGGCAAACTTGGAGAAAACCCTCTACTACCTAATCCTATCTAGGTGAATTCAAGGTCCTGTATCTAAATCACTTTCTATCATATTTTGCATTTATCAGCCTGAAATCATCTTTTTAAACCTTAAAATATTTTCTTAAATCCTCAACAACTTAAGCTTAATTTGAAGACTAGTCTTCAACCACATCAGAGACCTGAGAAAGATAAATATTACCTGAGTAGACAGGAAGCACAGAGCAAGCGGTTTCCAAAACTCTAAAAATAACAGAGACTGCCAGTTGCCTGGACAGTCACCCAAGATTCCTCAGCAGTATTAGAGCAGCCGTCTTCAGCCCATACGACACCCAGAATGTCTCACAGGCCTTTGGAGAAATAGGAATTACAAAGGACTAATCTATTTTTTCTTGGCAAAGTTTGGCAGTCGACTTCCTCCATATCCTTCCTGTCCATGGTTTAGACAGCATGCTGTCAGCAGTTGAGGTAAGAGCAGTTTGGGGTTTTGTTGTTGTTGTTTTGTTTTGTTTTGTTTTTGCCAAGAAGTTAGCCTTACCACATATGAAGCAAAACCCATTGGAGGTCCATCAAGCTTATGAACATCTTTGAAGTAGTGCAGTCAGGATCTGACAGGTCTCATTGCCATGAAAAGCCTTATATGATTAAAACATGTTAAATCTTATATTCTGTAGACCTCTGAAGTGTTTGAAGACCACCTCTCTGTCTATGGTATATCTGAATTGGCAAATGCTGCTTGTTTCTAGCTATTCACTATGTATTTAATTTTCAGAACATCTACAGGAGCTTACATGAAGCCTATTTCTAGATAAACTAAACTAGTATCTACAATGATCACAAGGTTGATTTACTGGCTACTAACTTGCATTTCTTAATTTATCCTAAACAGATTCTTGAGGGACCAGCTACTTAGGCATTCTAACCTGTATTACTTGTCTTATCTTTCTTGGTGTCTGGTCCTTTTGTTGTGAAAACACACAAACTCTTAAAGGTAATATACATTTCTGTAGTGACACATGAATGGAATATGTGGTTTGCACAAATCAGCTACAGATGCTGTTCTGCCCTTCGTCTGAGCAGGTAAAATGTATCAAATTTTACAAGTTCATCTGGATTGTATAGCCGAACTGCCCTATAAATGTCCATCCATGTCATATGAAAGAATGTCATGTAATAATAAGTCCTGAGGAGTCTGTAATACACAAGATTTACTGGCTATGCAGAGATATTTCTCAGTGCCTCAGAGCTGTTCACGTGTAGACAGATTAGCATTTGTCACCTCGCTTGTTGTTCTTCTTGCTTCCTTCCTTCATGTCTGCAGCCAAGAGTTCCAAGTGATGTTGGACCCTGGTTAACTCTAATCTTTATTAATTTCCAAGGAATCCACACCTTTTCACTGCCTTCTGGAACAAAGACAAAATCTCTCCCTCAACATAACACATTTCTGACTTCCATTCTAACGTTAAGACATCCTTAAACTATAGAGGCCAGTTTAATTCAGCAGCTTTCTCCATGATCCAGTCTCTCAGCAGCTGCTGTTTTTTGCTCATTAACATTTTAAAATTTTAAAGTTAATAAAGCATTATGTAATCTATCTCTGGGGGTCTTTTTTTACTCCTTTCTGTTTATTAAGCATCTCTTTTAAAGAACGATTAGATCTGTCTATAACTGACTTCTCTGTAGGATTGTGTAGTATGCCAATTATATGGTTTACATGTAAATAAAGACATATCTAATAAAAAAGAAAATACATTATAATATACAAATACTTGTTTCATTTTCCTAGAAATATATAAGGGAGCATTTTCAGTCTTAATTTGTACAGGTGACTGCATACAAGCCATAACTTCTTTAAAAAATATGTAATTATAGATTTAGCCTTTTCAGAGCTTAAAGCAATTGCCCATTGAAATCCTGAATATATATCTATGCTATTATACACATACTTTAATTTACCAAACTCTGGTAAATGAAACACATCCATTTTTCCAAATTTCATTTCTTTGAGTATTACTTCCGTACTTTCATTACTTTGGGTACTCTACATTACTTCCTGAAGGTATTAGAGTTTAGTTGTACAATGAACGATTATGATATTTCTTTATATTTTCTTTGACTTGTTGCCAAGTAATAGAAAAATCTTTCCTTTAGCACTTGCTGTTTACAAGGTGTTTCCTATGAAATCCTGAGACTTCTAGCACATTTCCTCCTAATAGCTGATCAATTTCATCATTACCTATGAAAGAGGACCTGGTAGACCATATGGGATCAGATATGTTTTAAATACAATGGATGACTTGCAATTCTGAATATTTATTGTAGGGGAATAAATAGCAAAGTTAATCATGAATCATGCTGAATAAGTTCAGCAGTTTCAATATGTAAAACAACCTTTTAGGAATATTGAGAGTCATATCATATATTAAGAGTCCAAAAGTTCATCTCCCATTCCCTCAGTTCTTTATGAAACTAATCATAAGGTGATGGAGAAGATGTTTATAAAACACTGACACTGATAAGGCTTCATTCAAGAGATTACCCCAACAAAAGATGACACCAAATGGTTATCCAATACCAAGTGGTCGTCCCTGAGAACATGCATACAAATAACATTATTGTCTTGGTTAGGGTTTCTATTGCTATGAAGAGACACCATGACCAAGGAAGCTCTTATAAAGGACAACATTTAATTGGGGCTGGCTTACAGGTTCAGAGGTTCAGTCTATTATCATCATGGCAGGAAGCACTGCGGTGTCCAAACAGACATAGTGCTGGAGGAGGAGCTGAGAGTTCTACATCTTGATCTAACTGCAGCCAGGACAGACTGACATACTCAGGCAGCTATAGGGAAGCTCTCTTCTGCAATGGGTGGAGCCTGAGCACAGGAGGAGACCTGCAAGACCCATCCCCACAGTGACACAGTTCCTCCTACAAAGCCATACTTCCTAATAGTACCATTCCCTATGGGCCAAACACTCAAACCACCACAATTATACAGAACATACAATGTGTACTATCAGATTAAGAAATATATACCCACATATATGTAACAACAATGAATATAGAGAACATGAATGTGAAAAACAGCAAGGAGAGGTATGAGGGAGGGTTTGAAGGGAGGAAAAAGATGGGGAAATGATGTAATTATACTAATCTCAAACAATAAAATAAATGATTTTAAAGTACAAAAAGTATATTTTATGTAAATATTCATGGGTATGTATATACACACTTGTGTGTGTCTATGTGTCTGTGTCTATCTGTGTGTCTGTGTCTATCTGTGTGTGTGTGTGTGTGTGTGTGTGTGTGTGTGTGCACGAATGCACATAACAAAGAACATGCCTAGATAAAAATCAAAGACAACTTTCTAAAGTCAGTTTCTTCTTTCGACTAAAGCTCACATCCTCGGGCATGGTGTCAGGTACCTTTACCTGCTTGCCATCTCACTGGCCCTAATTGGTTTTCTTCATAGTATATCTAGGTCCTATGAGTACAAAACTCAAGATGTCTGAATCTAAAATAACCAAAGCAGTAACACAGCTAACTTTGGACCTGTTGATTTTTTCCTCATCATTCTAAGAGAAGTCACAATGTTCTTGGGATTTATGCCCGACAAGCACTGGAAAACTATCTTATATATCAACAAGCAGTGAGGTGAGGAATAGCTTACAGGATTTGGCCAGTGTTCTGTCATACCTCACGATCCTGTGGCAGCCATAATTATATGTCTCATGAAGATGCACACATTGCCAGTTCTGGAAGAACCTATCTGGGCACCTGATGCCTTCAGAATGCCTTCCTTTCAGTCAACTTACAGAAGTGAGATCAGGACATCCAGGAGGATATTCTTAGTTCTAATTAAAAGTGAAACAGAAATTTGATTATTGTTCGATTTTCATGTTTTCCTGCATTTTTGATCCTAAAGAAACCAGTTCAGAAATTGTATTTCCTCTGAATTTCCATTTATACAGTGAGACCCATGTACTGGGCCTAGTGTTATTATTTCTCTGCCACTGTTATAACCATAGCCTACCTGTGTGGGTATAGTAAATAGAATTAAAGAAGAAAGGAATACTATTGTACCTGGGCAAATAAATGATTCCAGATCTCTATTATTGTGCTGAGAAATATAAAACACATCATAAGTGCTAGGTTAATCTCCCTTTTCGCAAGTGAGTTATTTGAGAAGAGATAGAAATTCAATTGGAAGTGAAGACAGAAACTGGAAATAAAGAGAGAGTTGTAGGTGAATAAAAATCAGACAGCAAAAACTGTCATATCAGAATCTCCGGTCAAAAGGTTTAGTAAAATGAACAAATACAGAATAGAAAGTATGAGGGAGCTAAGTTATGAAGTACGGACTTTCTCTTGCCTTCTCTTTTTACCATAACTAATCAGTGGTTTTCCATGCTTTGAAAATCTGATATTCTATGCCATTTCAACTCCTTCCCAGGGTTGCTTATATTACACAGGGTTCTTCTCAAGGAAGAATGTCTACTGTTTATTGATCCTCAAATCTGAGAAAGGGGATAGAATGTAAAAACACTTACATTATGGGAACCAAAAATACTAAGGCCGTGTAAAATGTAAATGGTAAATATGCTTTAAAGTCTAATCCTGTGACTAACATAATAATAAAATTAGTTTTGAAGACTATGACACTTTGACACTTGGCAGGTCTATGTTCGTGATTGGGTTCATGACATCCTTTTTTGTTCCCCAAACTGGTACTTAGCCTGTACTACCTACCCAATCCAGTCCCCACCTGTTTCACCTCTGCAGGGTGGGCTCCATCCTATATGACTACCAGCTGGAACTGGTTGGAACTGGTTCCCAGGAACAGAAATCCTAAGTCTGGCACATACTACAAACAAGTGACCACCCACGTGTTCATAACAGCTTACCTCCCAAGCATACGTTGCCTCCCCATGGGAGCAGATCCAGTTGAGAAATCTTTTTGTTGTAAGTGCCTCTGAACCCTTGTCCTCAGCTATTCCCAGACATTTGAGCTCACTTGTGTCCTCACACACAAAGGCAGACTCTAGAAAACAATTGTTCTTGTCAGGGTTACTAACCTATCCAGGGCTAGCCAAGACACATCTATGAGGTTAGTCATATTAGGTGGTTAATTAGCTATTTAGGCCATACCCACCAACAGCTTAACATGGGCCTTCCCTCTGCTTTGCCAAAAGTTACCTTTCCTGGTTTATCTTGTAGAAAAACATGCAAAAAATATTATTGAGCTATGGAGTAAAAGAAATGGAATCTAAGGGAATGAAAACACTTAAGCTCTAAAGGTCTCTGTTTGCTGTGAAGAATAAACAAGATAATGCTTATTTAAAAGCTTAGAACAAAATATAATACCTAAGAGTTTCTAAGTATGAGTTAACTAAAATTTGAGTTGAGACTTTAAAATCACTGAATACAGAAAGACAGAAAGAAAGATAGAAGGAAGGAAGAAAGGAAGGAAGGAAGGAAGGAAGGAAGGAAGGAAGGAAGGAAGGAAGGAAGGAAGGAGAGGAAATTGACAAGGAGTCAGAATTTCCTAAAAAGCATGAATAGCTCTAGCTATTCAGAATTAACTAGAAACTTCTGGCTTGGAAAATTAGATTCCAAAGCATTTTTCTCCTCAAAACAATCTGTTTGGTTAATTTCATTGTAGCCAAATATCCAATGTTCATCAAGAGAGAATGCACAGTATGAGCTACTAATGATGTATGTTTCAATTTTCAACAGCTACCAGAAGCTAGGAAATGCCACGCATGTAATATCTACAAGGGCCTTTACAGGAATCACAGCTCTGGAGATATACGAATGTCATACTAGTGTCCTGAGGAAGGTGAGCAAATGCGGTTCTGGTGTTTGGACCCTACCATACTGTTCTTTTACAGCAACCCTAAGAATACTATGTTGTGACTCTGACATAAATTCACATGTTGGTCGGCTCAGACTATGTGATGGTTACTTTCATCAAGGTAACACAACCCAGAATTCCTTAGGGAGAAAATCTCAGTGAGGCCTACATTGGTTTGGCCTGTGAGCATCTTTGTAGGGTTGTTGTGATAAGTGAACTGATACAGGAAGATGCATTCCGCTACGTTATGCACCATACTCTACACAGAGGGTTCCTAGCGATATTTGAGTAGAGAAGTCAAGCTGAGCGGATACAGGCAAGCAAGCATGCATGTTTTCCTTTCCCTTTGCTCCTGACTGTGGATATCATGTGACAAGAAATGTTTAGTTTCTACCCTGACTTACTCACAATGAGAAGCTACAACCTGAACTTGTAAATCCTGTACCACTACCCCAAGTTGACTTTTGCCAAGGTATTATATCATGGCAATATAAATGTAAATAAAAACAAGTTTTTAATCCCAAAATGCCACAGGCCAGATGACCCTAGAAACATGTATTGGTTTCTTCAAGTTGTAGATATGAGAAGTCCAAGATTAAGATGAAAATAGACCCAGTGTCTAGTGGAGACCCAACTCCTAGACATCTTCGGGCACTCTCACTTGACTGAGAGACAAAGTAATCAAACTCTATGACCACTCTGCTTGTAATTAATCCTATCATAGTTAAGTGCTCACATTCCCTTGAATCCTGGTTTGTTTGTTTTTTGCCCTCTAATTCCATACTTTTTGTATATTTTTCTAGTAAATATTTCAACTAAATATCTCATTCATAGATCTTTAGGATCTCTTAGACAGTAGATGAAAATGATAAATTTAATACAAAACATTATATACATAATCTGTTCCCATTGCCATGTGTGCACGTGTGTGTGTGTGTGTGTGTGTGTGTGTGTGTTACCATTTTTGCCAGTTCTGAACAAAAGTCTTTATTCTGTATTTATTGAACAGGACATAAAATATTTAAGAAATGAATGTATAGTACTCATTTTGGTTCACATTTTAATAGCATTATATGATACATTTTTTACAAAATTCTTCAACAATGCTTTACAAGTTACTTTACTGACTGCAAGAGGCCCAGAATAGCACTTAAACCTATAGACATTATCAACCATATTCATTCATTGCTTCGGACATTTATGAGATAGTTGTTTGGTTTAAAGATATTTTTAATCTGTGTTCTACTTACTGTAAATTATTACAACACACACATATTCACAAACATTTTTCTGGGTCATTTTTCTGGACCATGGAAGGATACATAGCTTAAAATTAAAGCCATGAAATTTGTTCCAGTTGAAAACATTGATTGCATGGAAAATACAAAACAGTAATATTGGTTAAATTTTTCTCCAAAAGGTGGTTTAAACAGGCTGAATATATAGTAAGATACGAGAATGAGTAGTCTTAAATAAAGTCAAAGCTCGTTATTAATTTGGCTGCAAGGTCTAGAAACTTTCAGTCTCTTTGAAGACAGGTATTTCAGTAAAATTATTACCAGGATATACATTAATAAAAATGATGTGACATTACTTAAGATAATTCAAATATCTATCATTTAAAATTTTTTCAGCAATCCAATGGAAGACTGATGGGACTTTCTAAGACAGATCATGTAGAGTCCCACGTAAATATTGAGAAAGTCCAAAGGTACTACAGTAACAGAATTATGGTAGAAGAGCCTGACACAGGGAATTATTTAAAACTAAAGTATAAAAACAATGTAAACCATATTTTAAAAAGGAATATTGTGCTGGCAATGTTGGTGTGTATCTTTAATCCCAGCACAAAAGAGGCAGAAGGATCTCTGTGAATTCGAGGTCATCCAGGTCTATATTACATAGTGAATTCCAGAATAGCCACAACTATGTAGAGACCAGAGTGGGGGAGAGAGAGGGAGAGGAGGAGAAAGAGAGAGAGACAGAGACAGAGACAGAGACAGAGACAGAGACAGAGAGACAGAAAGACAGAGACAGACAGACAGACAGACAGACAGACAGACAGACAGAGAAAGTTGTGATTAAAATGGGATGAAAAGAGAAGAGTAACATGTCAGCTAGTTTGGCATTCAGAAATTTAAGAATGGCACTAAAATAATGTTCAATGACTCACCTAGTCAGTCTTCAAGAGTCCAGCACCCAACCTTGATTGGATCAGCAAGAGTTTAGGTCTTCATCAGGTTAAAATGGAGGACATACAGTACACATAATCTGGATAAGACTTAAACACTTCCCTTGAATTGTTCTTGTCTAAAACAAATGCAAAAAGAAAGGAAGAAAGAAAGAAAGAAAGAAAGAAAGAAAGAAAGAAAGAAAGAAAGAAAGAGAGAGAGAGAGGAAGGAAGGAAGGAAGGAAAGAAGGAAGGAAGGAAGGAAGAAAACAGAGGACAGATTGAAGGAATGACAGACCAGTGACTAGCCCATCTTGAGATCCATTCCATGGGCAAGCATCAAACACTGACACTTTTACTGATGCTATGTTGTGCTTGAAGCCTGGAGCCTGGCATGACTATCCTCTGAAAGGCTCGACTAGCAGCTGACTGAGACAGATGCAGATACTCACAACCAAAGGAGCTGAATGGGATTACAACCCCATAGAAAGAACAACAGTGTCAACCAACAGACTCCTGGGAGCTCCCAGAGATTAAGTCACATGGCAAAGAGCCTACATGCTTACATGGGGTGCTCCAGATCCACTCCCACCCACAGGACAGTTGAAGCAGAGGATTGCCTTGTCAGGCCCCAGTAGAAAAAGGTGTGCCTGATCCTGTTGAGACTTGATGCAGCAGGGAAGAGGGATTCCCAGGGGTGGGGAGCACCCTCTCAGAAGCAAAAGGGAGGGGAAATGGTGTGAAGAATTCTGGGAGGGAAGACCAGGGGTACAAAAAGATAAAGCATGTAAAGACCAAACACATAAATAAAAATGAAGGCAAAAAAAGAGACTTAAGAGGTTGGGGATTTAGCTCAGTGGTAGAGCACTTGCCTAGCAAGTGCAAGGCCCTGGGCTCGGTCCTCAGTTCCGGAGACAAACGAGAGAGGAGAGAGAGAGAGAGAGAGAGAGAGAGAGAGAGAGAGAGAGAGAGAGAGAGAGAGAGAGAGAGAGACTTAAATACAACTGTCAGATTAAAGCATGTCACTTCCCTTGAGTTTAAGAACAAAATGCTAAAGATTAATGTTCAAACATGTTCAGCATTTTCCTGGGAGGTGCGTCTGTTTTCTGTAATTGCTTCTGAATAAGAGTGTGCTGAGAAGCTTTGTAGATATGCAAGATAATGTATTCTACCTTTCTGAGATCTGAGAACTCTTCTTTGTCAAAAATAATTTCCCAAAGTGCTAATGTCTTTCTCCACTATCAACACTATCACAATATTAGAAAAAAGCAGCAAAAATCATTCTATGATATTTAAAATATTATGGCACTGATTAAAGTAATAAATAATTTACTTATGATAAGACTATAGGTAATTAAAATTAAACTTAGTTTACAAGAATTAAAACAAGATTCTTTACACATAAAGAGCTGGCAAGATGACTTAGCACGTAAAAGATGCCTGCAGCCAAGCCTGACCACCTGCGTTAACTTGCCATGACCCACGTGATAGAGGGGGAAAATCAACTCACTCACACTGTCTTCTGTCTTCCTCACAAACTGAGACACATATGAATACACACACACACACACACACACACACACACACACACACAAATGTATGCACAAACATACATACAGAGAGAGAGAGACTGGAATTTTAAATTTTTTAATTAAAGTCTAACAATAACTTTCCATCATCTGCATCTACAAATTCCAGTTGAGTTTCACCTTAAGATTCACATTTGGTTCAAATGTTTTCTTCTCTTGCTTTCTACTCAAACTACCCCACAAATTACTACACTTATTCATAAAATAATAAAGGGGACAATGTAGGACCATTAGTTCACATGTTCTATTATCTAAGTCATCAACAAACAATTGAAATTATACAATTGTTATTTATATCCAAATATTTGAATATTTAGATAGGTAGGTAGATAGATGATAGATAGATAGATAGATAGATAGATAGATAGATAGATAGATAGATAGATAGATGACTGATAGATGATTGATAGATAATAGAAACATATATACAAACATGTCTGTATACATATAAAAATAGAGAGATAATAAACATTTGTGTGTCATCCCATACTTACTATGATTTGTGTGAACAGACCATGTTTCCATGTCATCTACTCATCTGCATGCCCTGTCTCATCATGCACATATCCTACCACAGAATAAATATAAAAATTGCTCAGAGAAACTCTAGAAAATTATCTTTAAATATTTTCCATATTGAAAATGTTACCAATGTCCAAAAGCTATATTGCAAAATATTCGTTGAGAAGTCAGAATAGTTTGTAAGGATATTAGAAAGTGAGTTTTGTTGATACTTTTGCTGACACCAGCAAGCAAGAGTCTTGTTTCCTGAAAGCTAAAACTAGATGATTGTTATTATTTCATGCATCTTGCTTAAACAGAGCTGTCAAAATTGACAGATCTTTCACAATACCAGTGCTCAAGTTTGAAAAGCATTCAAAAGTCTAAAACCTGAGGGCTTCCTTTAAAAAACCAAGTATATTTTAAGTACTGTTTCTTTTATATTTCTCAATAGCTCAGATTTGAATACCACTCTTTTTTTCCAGGTAGAACCTATGAATAATTCACATTGTTAGGAAACTTTACCTGTAGAAGAAACAGACAGAACAAGCAAACCAAGCATGTGGGGAAAAAATGGGTCCTGATTCAATGGAACTGCTTTTTTAAAAGGAGACTTCAAGAGCCTGGGGTTGTAAAGAGATGTGCAACACTGGCTGAGGTTTCTTTAAAAAAAAAAAGCAAAGAAATTGCACAAAAATTTGTCAAGCATTCCAGCAATAAATATGCCCCAGATGAAACTTCTCTGGTTACTGACTACTTACATAACATACAAGGAAAACTTCCCTTAGGTTGAAATCAAATTCTTTTCCTTTTAATGATTAGATAGATAGATAGATAGATAGATAGATAGATAGATAGATAGATAGATAGATGATAGATATAGATGGATGGATAGATGGATGGATGGATGGATGGATGGATGGATGGATGGATGGATGGATGGATGGATGGATGGATGGATGGATGGATGTATAGATGAGTGAATGAATAGGTGGGGGTGGGGGATGCAGGGGTGGGTGGATGGATGGCTAGATTGATAGAATGTTCATAAATGTGTGTATAAATGGTCCATGTTGACTATATCCAAATCCGAGCAAAGCAGAGATTTTAAATCATTATTGCTCAAGTCTATATTTCTCACAAAACTTATTGTGAAGAGTGTCTATCTCCTCAGCCCTGTTTGTGAGTTGTGCATGTTCTGTTGAAAGGCAAGAGATCGAGCAATTCCAGCATCCTGTTTTTGCTAGATCGTGTGGAACCGATAGTAAACCTAGCATCCTTAGGGTATTGATTATTTTTAACATGTTCCTGACTTTAGGTTTTCATTGCTTAACTATTATATGCAGTACTTTAAAATGAAGAGAAATGCATAGAATTAACATCCAGGTGGTGTATTTTGTATTCCAGTTGTGTTCATGAGGCATTCATTAAAACATTTCTTGGCTCCTGAAGTTGCTACATTCTGACTCAAAAGTGTATGTTCTTGTTTTATTTTAGTTTTATGTCTTTCAAAGATGAAATATCTGCTGGACCAAAGTGCAAAGTAAAAAATGACTAAAGGGAAAATGATAATAGAAGTACATAAGTCTGTATGTTTTCACCCACAGAAGCTAAAACTCATGAACAAATCAATTACCATTGAACATGAATTACATTGTGCTCACTAGTGATGCTTGAGCTGAACTGTCTATAAAGCATCAGATAAGACAGCAAAGCTTCAGGAAGCAGAAAAGCAATGTATTGAGTAGTGTTCTGTGTCTCTTACAGAAATACTGTGCAGTGGGTTCACCTTAAATCCAACATTGTTTTGAAGTGGGTTATTTAAAAAAAGAAACCGAAAAGCTAAAAACTACCAGTAAACAAAGATAGACAGTAGGTCATTTACAACATTATGAATTAGCCCATACTGAAGTATTCTAAATTAAATAAATCACTAACAAAAGGATGATACAGTATGGTGCTATTTATTACCAGTGATTGTGGTAGTTTGTATGTGCTTGGCCCATGAGAAGTGGCACTTTAGAAGTGACCTTATTGGAGGAGGTGTGGACTTGTTAGAGGAAGTGTGTCACTATGGAGATAGAGCTTTGAGGTCTCATATATATATGCTCAAGTTTGGACAGTATAACACAGTCTCTTCCTAGCTGCCTTCAGATCAAGATATAGAACTCTTGACTCCTGTAGCACCAAGTCTGCCTGAAGGCTATTGCATATATACACACATATATACATCTACATATACATGTACAGATACACACACATTATTCATATATATATATATGTATGTATACACACAAACACACACACACACACACACACACACACACACACTCAACATTGGAAGAAAATAGGCCATGAATTTGGAAAGAACAAGGAGTGAACATGAAAGAGAGGGAGGGGAGAGAAGAAAGGGAAAAGGAAAAGTAATGTAAGTATAAAATCAAAAACGTGTTTAAAAAACAGTCAAGATTATAGAAAAAGAGAAAAAGTTGGGGTTATAAGAAGACACCATGCAGAGAACTTGGGGATTTTTCTGCACTGACTTCAAAGACTTCCAAGAAGTTGCTTTTCCGGTCTAACTTCACCTGCATGGTTCACTTATTTTCTACCTGCTGTATGAAGAGAATCAATGGTAGTTCCATTCACACAGTCCCCAGGCTGCTTCAGGAAATACTGAAGGCATTCTCTATGTTATACGGAGCACACAATCAGCGATTGCAAAGAAGCAATTGTCACACTACATGCACCTCAACACACTTGATGACGTCCCGAGTGAGGATTTAGACTAGTGTTTTGTAAGCTAGTGCATGCAGGAGACTACTATCATTGTGCTGAAAGTATTATATTCCGGCTGCCTAGTCCTCTGTTTTATTCACTCCTAAGAATACAGTGACTTATTAAACACATAACACAATTCATTGAAAGTGGACACTAATAACATATTCATGTATTCGTTATCACCTTTGAGAAATTATTTATTCATAAGTGGGTGAATGAGCTCTGAATCCAACTCGATATTTGCATATTCCTGCTCTACTTGATGCTCTACCTTGTACCCTCCATGTGGCCTTTGAGAAAAGTTCCTTACACATTTTATACGTGAATTGTTTTCTACTTTAAAATGTCAATTCAACTAGTGTTCTTCAGAAAGTTGCATGTGTGCCTTCACTATAGATGTCTCTTGACTACTTTGGATTTACCTTCCCACTCCATTAACCCATTTGAGCAACTCCAAACTAGAAAGTTAATCTTCGCTACTTATTAAGAAGTTCATGATGGCACCTGAGACATAAAGCATCACCAGGGCTGTCAGCTGACAGCACTTCTGGGGTGTCAGAATGAAGGTAGGGAGCTCCCTAAGTGCTTTATGAGACAGCCAATTACAAGAAGGCTGCGGAGTAGACCTGGGGACCTGAGGCAACATTATAACTCTTCAATCAAGTTTCTTAGTAGCCAATTTTAAGTACTAATAATAATTGCCAATAATATTGGCAAAATTACATTAAGAGATATTTTGTTCCAGAACTATAGCATTTGATGAGGTCCAGGAACAATCATAGCACTTCAAACTGAAATATCATTCATTCTGTTTTTAATATTGGAATACAAAGTGTGTTTTGCCTAAGAATAATAATTTTACCACTTACAGCATGTATAAGTCAAAGTTCTCTAGAGGATAAGAACTGATGAAATGAATATATATTTATATTATAGTTACATACGTTAATATATTATTTTAATGCTATAGAGAGGGGGATTTATTAGAATGACGTATGGGTCATGGTCCAGCTAGTCTAACAGTGGATGTCTACCAACTTAAAGTCCAAGAAATCACAAGGCTGGGTGTCTCAGCTAGCACTAGAATCCCCATGAAGGGTTAAAGTTGCCAGGGAGAGCAAAGGCAAGAAGGGAAGGTGAACAAACCTCCTTCTTCATGTGTTTCACGAAAGCTGTCAGGGGAAGATGGTGATGTCCCTTGAGGGACATTCTTTTAGTATCTGAAAATCACATGATAAAGAAATTGAGGCAAACACAAATATCTGTCCCCATGGACATACCAAGTCATTAGAGTTTTAGTTAACTCCAGACACAGTCAAGTTGATAATCAAAAATAGCCATCACAAGTCAACCTAATATATAATCTATCTCCTAATGCTATGATTAATTTCCAAATAAAAACAAAAACCAAGTCATAATTATGCCTACCATGATATAACTATCCCACATGATACCTCAAATGCATTATAAATTTTGGAACAGATGGCAATATCTCTTGAGGGACATTCTTTTAGTATCTGAGAACTTAAATATTGTAACCACTGGGGTTGGGGATTTAGCTCAGCGGTAGAGCGCTTGCCTAGCGAGTGCAAGGCCCTGGGTTCAGTCCCCAGCTCCGGAAAGAAAAAAAAAGAAAGAAAAGAAAAAAATATTGTAACCACCGATATTCCCACAATGGATGTCACATGATAGAGAAATCAAGGAAAACATGAATATCTGTACAAATACATTCCTTTAAAATATAGAAACGCTCATGTCAATTATAACCCTCATTTCTGCAATTGGTCACATGGCTTCATTTGTATTTCTAACTACCTTCCTTTATTACCCATTTTGTATTTCCTCCACCCTTGGCCAGCACATCAGCAGATCCTGGTTATTTTCCTGGGGGAAGGACCCATCCCTTCATTCCAGAAAAGTCTGTGCCATTTGTCATACTATCTGAATTAGGTTGTATTTTCCTGTTGACTTTAACCACAAGACATGATAGTGCCAAGACCCACCCTAAAGGATCTCCTGCATTCCAAACAGAATCTTTCTTACTTTTATGTAGAGGAGAACTCCAATTGGTTCTCCCTTGGTAATCTGGATAAACCACCCCTTCTACCACTATCATTCTTTACTTAGTCCAAAGTGGCCAGAGGGAAGTCAGAGCTTCCAGTCCAATGGAATCTTTGTTGTTTCTCCTAGAACGGGTGCCCCCACCATAGAAACAAAACTTCTAGGCCAGCAGAAGTCCAGGTCACAAGAGCAGAAAGCAAGTTTTTCTACTGGGTCACTAAAGGTGATATTATGTAGAACTATTCCATTTTCCACCCCTGATTCTTGACCCTATGTATCCTAGCTATATTATACCATATATTAGACATATATCCTAGAAACTATACCATTTTCCACCCCTTGATTCTTGAACCTATGCATCCTGGCTATATTATACCACATATTGGACACAGATTCAAAGCTTTTTACCACCTTTTGATAACCCTGCCCCAAGCTGATGCTACCAAATTGGGATGTCTTCAAAAGGTCATTCTATCTTTCTATTAAGCCAGCTGCTTCAAGATTGTGGGAAACATGGTAGAACAGTGTATCCCACAATCATAGGCCCACTTCAACACCTCTCCGGCTGTGAAACAAGTTCCTTGGTCAGAAACAATATTCTATGGAATACCATGACAGTAGATAAGGTATTCCGTAAGTCCATTATGGATGGTAGTTTGAGGGTAAAGGAAATAATCAAACTTTCCAGGGTCCGAGAGAGCTTATGGAAGTCATATTATTAATAGTTTTTTGTCTGAAGTCTGACAATAGGTCCAGTGGATTCCTGAACTCACCCTACTGCAATTATATCCCTTGTCTCAGGATGCATGATTGGGACGGATATGTTTAGAAGTTGGCAGAATGCCCACATTGGTTCCCTGGCCCATAGTGTGAGGGCTATTATGGTCAGAAAGAATAAATGGAAGCCTTTAGAATTGCCTCTACCAGAGAAAATAGTGAACTAAAAGCATTATCACACCCCTAGAGGAATTACAGAAGTAACAGTGGCACCATCTAATGCTCGTAAGATGCAGGGGTGGTGGAACCCGACCCATGTCACTTTACGTCATCTGTGTGACCAGTCAGAAAACCATGAAGAACATGTAACTACAGGAAACTCAATCAAGTAGTGAGTCTACTTCAGCTGCTGTACTAGATGTGGTACCCTGACTAACATGTTTCCTAGTACACAATAAGCAGCTTTGATCTATCAAATGCCTTTCTATTGATAGTTGTTAATAAGGACCACCAAAAGTAATGTGTTTAAAAAAAAACAAATATTGTTGACAGCACAGAGAAAAGGGGGTGATTGTACATTGTTAGTAGAAATCCCCATCCCAATACCCACACAAGATGGGACTCCTACAGAGTCCAACAGTCATGGGATCTGCCGTGCCCTGCTAGAGACATTCTTCTGGTCTGCACTTCCCCCAGCACCCAAGGGAGAATGGCCTGCCCACAGCCCTGTCTGACCCCAGGAGATGACTCTAACCAGGGACATAGGAGGCCTGCTCTAACCAGAGACAGCATTGTATGCCCTCCAGGATGCCTGCTCTAACCCCAGACACACAGACCCACTTTTCTCTGAGGTTACCTGCTCCAATCCAAGGCACTCAAGCCAGTTAATACCAGAAACAACCCAGATGGCTAAAGGCAAGAGCCAAAATATAATTTTAAAAAAGACAATTCAATTTGACACCATCACAACCCAGTTCTCCTACCAAAGCAAGCCCTGGATACAACCAACAGAATACATCTCAGGCATAGAAGATACTGACACATTGGTCAAAGGAAATGTCAAGTGTAAAAAGTTCCCAAGCAAAAGCATCCAGGAAATTTGGAACAATGAAAAGACCAAACCTAAGAATAATAGAAATAGAAAGGGGTGAAGAGTCCACGTTCAAAGGACTTGAAAAATCTTCAAAAAATCATAGAATAAAACTTCCCTAACCTAAAGAAAGAGATGGCAATAAAAGTACGAGATGCCTAGGAATAGATTGGACCACAAAAGAAAATCCTACTGGCATGTAATAACCAAAATACTAAGTGTACAGAACAAAGAAAGAATATTCAAATCTATAAGGGGAAAAGTTCAACTAACATATAAAGGCAGACCTATCAGAATTACTCCTGACTTCTCAACAAAGACTAAAAGCCAGAAGATCCTGAACATATGTCTTACAGACCCTAGGAGACCACAGATGCCAGCCTAGACTATTATACCCAGCAAAATTCTCAATCACCATAGATGGAGAAACCAAGATATTCCATGACAAAACCAAATTTAAACAATGTCTTTCTATTAATCCAGCCCTAAAGAGGATATTAGAAGGAAAACACAATACGAGTAGGATTAACATAGTGAGAATGGCCATCTACCAAAAGCAATCTATATAGATTTGATGCAATTCCCTTCAAACTTCTAACACGATTCTTCACAAACATGAAAGCAATTATCAACTTCATATGGAAAGGCAAAAAGTCCTGGGATATCCAAAACAATCACGAACAATAAAGAACTTCTGGAGGAATCACTGTCTCTCAAGCTGACTTCAAGCTCTAGTACAGAGCAATGGTGATTAAAAACTAAAACAAAGCAAAACACAAGGTATTGGTACAGAAGCAGACAAGTTGATAAATGGAATAGAATCGAAGACCCACAAATAAAACCACACACCTATGGACATTTGATCTTCGACAAAGAAGCCAAAAACATACAGTGTTTAAAAAGATAGCATCTTCAACAAAAGGTGCTGGTGTAATTGATGTATACTTATCATCCTGTACAAAGTTCAAGTCCAAATGGATCAAGAACCTCAACATAAAACCAGATTCAGAATAAATAGAAGAATCTAATAGAAGAGAAAATAGAGGAAAATTTCCTGGACAGAATACCAATGGCTCAGGCTCTAAGTTCAACAATTGATAAACGGGACTTCTGGAAACATTGTGTCAAACTGACAAAAACTGACTACTACACTACCATTTCTATTTATATGAGTCAAGGTGGAGAATACTGTGTTGTTCGAAACAAACCAGGGACAAAAAGACAAGTGTCATATTGTCTTACTTGTAGTACAATATAGAACAGCTGATCTCTCAGAGATAGAATGGTGGTTTACTGGAATCTCATGTAGGTCATATATAGTTCATGTAGTCATGACATCCAGGGTAATTCAAGCTGTCCCTAAATTCCTGATTCTTCTGCTTGAGCCACTGAAGTTCTAAGACTATAGATGTGTACCACCATGCCTAGCCTATAGTTGATCAATTGGTAGGATGCCTCAAGTTATAGAGTAGATTAAGAGTTTGTGGGAGTTTTTTGAGAGGGAAAAATAAAAGAATTGTCTGAAGCTCTGGGAGTGAATGGGTATGAATCAAGGCTCTTAAAATTGTCCCTGCCTATCTTTAGTCATAAGAGAAATGCAAATCAAAACAACCCTGAGATTTCACCTCACACCAGTGAGAATGGCTAAGATCAAAAACTCAGGTGACAGCAGATGCTGGCGAGGATGCGGAGAAAGAGGAACACTCCTCCATTGTTGGTGGGATTGCAGACTGGTACAACCATTCTGGAAATCAGTCTGGAGATTCCTCAGAAAATTGGACATTGAACTACCTGAGGATCCAGCTATACCTCTCTTGGGCATTTACCCAAAAAATGCCCCAACATATAACAAAGACACGTACTCCACTATGTTCATAGCAGCCTTATTTATAATAGCCAGAAGCTGGAAAGAACCCAGATGCCCTTCAACAGAGGAATGGATACAGAAAATGTGGTACATCTACACAATGGGATACTACTCAGCTATCAAAAACAATGACTTTATGAAATTCGTAGGCAAATGGTTGGAACTGGAAAATATCATCCTGAGTGAGCTAACCCAATCACAGAAAAACACACATGGTATGCACTCATTGATAAGTGGCTATTAGCCCAAATGCTTGAATTACCCTAGATGCCTAGAACAAATGAAACTCAAGACGGATGATCAAAATGTGAATGCTTCACTCCTTCTTTAAAAGGGGAACAAGAATACCCTTGGCAGGGAATAGAGAGGCAAAGATTAAAACAGAGACTGAAGGAACACCCATTCAGAGCCTGCCCCACATGTGGCCCATACATATACAGCCATCCAATTAGACAAGATGGATGAAGCAAAGAAGTGCAGGCCGACAGGAGCCGGATGTAGATCGCTCCTGAGAGACACAGCCAGAATACAGCAAATACAGAGGCGTATGCCAGCAGCAAACCACTGAACTGAGAATAGGACCCCCGTTGAAGGAATCAGAGAAAGAACTGGAAGAGCTCGAAGGGGCTCGAGACCCCATATGTACAACAATGCCAAGCAACCAGAGCTTCCAGGGACTAAGCCACTACCTAAAGACTATACATGGACTGACCCTGGACTCTGACCTCATAGGTAGTAATGAATATCCTAGTAAGAGCACCAGTGGAAGGGGAAGCCCTGGGTCCTGCTAAGACTGAACCCCCAGTGAACTAGATTGTTGGGGGGAGGGTGGCAATGGGGGGAGGATGGGGAGGGGAACACCCATAAAAAAGAGGAGGGGGAGGGATTAGGGGGATGTTTGCCCGGAAACCGGGAAAGGGAATAACACTCGAAATGTAAATAAGAAATACTCAAGTTAATAAAAAATAAAAAAAAGAATTGCCCCTGCCTGATGGAACTTCTTACCATTTAATTCACATGTCTGCATGCCCCAACACCTACGAGCCATGTGTATATTTATATATTCGAGGTCCATCCACAAGCAGAATGCCTGCATCAAGTGATTTCTATCTTCCCAGGAGGGTTTCTGTTGTTACCAATGTATGTGTTCTTTTTAATCCTTCAGGAAGATTTACTGAAGAGTACAGTACACTAATACATATTGATTGAGACCTTTGACACTACTCAGAGATTAAAGGCTACAGCCTTCTTTCTTTTAAAAACCAATTTACATATCATTCTTAATCCCATGAGAAGGTTATTTATTATAATATCCATCAAGCACAATAAGCAATTCAAGGTATATATGATCAACTGTTTGCAAGAATACATGAAATTAATAAATCAATCTAGCCTGTCTTTTAGTCCAGTGATGTTTCTCTGCTATTAGGCTACTATTTTTAAATCCGATTTATCAATTACTTTTCTTAGAAAAAAAGTAACAGATAAAATTTTTCCCTTAGCTTCTTTCCCTATAGACTCAAAAACTCACTCACTTTCCTGTGGCAGAGTTAAAGAATATTTTTTGCCTATATATTTTGAACTATATACAGAATAACTGGCATCTACTAGGTATAATATTAAATAAGGTACATCAATAAATAAAACAATACCTGTGAAATATTTGCCTGGTTATAATTTATATAGTAATCAATAGTGGCTTTTATTTTTATATTGTGATTTATATTATTAATATTTTTCTGGAAATATTAATAATCTGTCAGCATCCACATTCTTGATTTAAGTAAAATTGATCTTTATTAAAAGCTTATTCAGGGGTTAGGGATTTAGCTCAGTGGTAGAGCACTTGCCTAGCAAGCGCAAGGCCCTGGGTTCAGTCCTCAGCTCCAAAAAAAAATAAAGCTTATTCACTGAATGCTATCCAGAAGTTTGAAAAGCTTCCTGGTTGGAAAAAGCAGCATTCTTCCTGTCATTAAATTAAAAATATATATAAAGAGCTAGGTGAGGCTAGCAATGTTAAACACCAGAGTTTTAACAGCAATATGGACAAAAGTTGAAGAGTTTATCAGTCTTACAGATAATGATAGACAGAATTGGTCTCCAAAAAATCTCTTGACTTATTAAACCGCAATCTATGGTCTTTGTAACCTTCCACAAGTGGAAAAGAAATATCGCCATCCAACAAGTCCAAGGAGTACATCAGAGCTGAGTTCTGGAGAGAGAGGTCAGTTTTTTGGGTGGGGCGAAAGCGCCCAATGTATGTTTACCAACAACTCCTCTAATTTATGTGTTTCTCCCATTTCATCATTAGATATTCATATGCATACTTCTCAGAGCCACCACCTCAGGACAAACTATTCAAAATCAGCCTGTGATAGAAACCTTATAACTACGGATAAATACCAATGTTGTAATTAATTGCAAATGGTTGATTGAGGTGTTGGGCTCAAAAAATAAATATCTAGTAATTGTTTTAAAGTAGGAGCAAAATGCCAGAAGCTAGAAAGAACCCAGATGCCCTTCAACAGAGGAATGGATACAGAAAATGTGGTACATCTATGCAATGGAATATTACTCAGCTATCAAAAACAATGACTTCGAGTCCAACGCCTTAACCACTCGGCCACCGTGACTCCCCAGGATAGCTAAAGCTATCCTCAACAATAAAAGGACTTCAGGGGGAATCACTATCCCTGAACTCAAGCAGTATTACAGAGCAATAGTGATAAAAACTGCATGGTATTGGTACAGAGACAGACAGATAGACCAATGGAATAGAATTGAAGAACCAGAAATGAACCCACACACCTATGGTCACTTGATTTTTGACAAAGGAGCCAAAACCATCAAATGGAAAAAAGATAGCATTTTCAGCAAATGGTGCTGGTTCAACTGGAGGTCAACAGGTAGAAGAATGCAGATCGATCCATGCTTATCACCCTGTACAAAGCTTAAGTCCAAGTGGATCAAGGACCTCCACATCAAACCAGACACACTCAAACTAATAGAAGAAAAACTAGGGAAGCATCTGGAACACATGGGCACTGGAAAAAATTTCCTAAACAAAACACCAATGGCTTATGCTCTAAGATCAAGAATCGACAAATGGGATCTCATAAAACTGCAAAGCTTCTGTAAGGCAAAGGACACTGTGGTTAGGACAAAACGGCAACCAACAGATTGGGAAAAGATCTTTACCAATCCTACAATAGATAGAGGGCTTATATCCAAAATATACAAAGAACTCAAGAAGTTAGACCGCAGGGAGACAAATAACCCTATTAAAAAATGGGGTTCAGAGCTAAACAAAGAATTCACAGCTGAGGAATGCCAAATGGCTGAGAAACACCTAAAGAAATGTTCAACATCTTTAGTCATAAGGGAAATGCAAATCAAAACAACCCTGAGATTTCACCTCACACCAGTGAGAATGGCTATGATCAAAAACTCAGGGGACAACAGATGCTGGCGAGGATGTGGAGAAAGAGGAACACTCCTCCATTGTTGGTGGGATTGCAAACTGGTACAACCATTCTGGAAATCAGTCTGGAGGATCCTCAGAAAATTGGACATTGAACTGCCTGAGGATCCAGCTATACCTCTCTTGGGCATATACCCAAAAGATGCCCCAACATATAACAAAGACACGTACTCCACTATGTTCATAGCAGCCTTATTTATAATAGCCAGAAGCTGGAAAGAACCCAGATGCCCTTCAACAGAGGAATGGATACAGAAAATGTGGTACATCTACACAATGGAATATTACTCAGCTATCAAAAACAATGACTTTATGAAATTTGTAGGCAAATGGTTGGAACTGGAAAACATCATCCTGAGTGAGCTAACCCACTCACAGAAAGACATACATGGTATGCACTCATTGATAAGTGGCTATTAGCCCAAATGCTTTAATTACCCTAGATACCTAGAACACATGAAACTCAAGACGGATGATCAAAATGTGAATGCTTCACTCCTTCTTTAAAAGGGGAACAAGAATACCCTTGGCAGGGAATAGAGAGGCAAAGATTAAAACAGAGACAGAAGGAACACCCATTCAGAGCCTGCCCCACATGTGGCCCATACATATACAGCCACCCAATTAGACAAGATGGATGAAGCAAAGAAGTGCAGACCGACAGGAGCCGGATGTAGATCGCTCCTGAGAGACACAGCCAGAATACAGCAAATACAGAGGCGTATGCCAGCAGCAAACCACTGAACTGAGAATAGGACCCCCGTTGAAGGAATCAGAGAAAGAACTGGAAGATCTTGAAGGGGCTCGAGACCCCATATGTACAACAATGCCAAGCAACCAGAGCTTCCAGGGACTAAGCCACTACCTAAAGACTATACATGGACTGACCCTGGACTCTGACCTCATAGGTAGCAATGAATATCCTAGTAAGAGCACCAGTGGAAGGAGAAGCCCTGGGTCCTGCTAAGACTGAACCCCTAGTGAACTAGACGGGTGGGGGGAGGGCGGCAATGGGGGGAGGGTTGGGAGGGGAACACCCATAAGGAAGGGGAGGGGGGAGGGGGATGTTTGCCCGGACACCGGGAAAGGGAATAACACTCGAAATGTATATAAGAAATACTCAAGTTAATAAAAAAAATAAATTAAAATAAAACAATGACTTTATGAAATTCGTGGGCAAATGGTTGGAACTGGAAAATATCATCCTGAGTGAGCTAACCCAATCACAGAAAGACATACGTGGTATGCACTCATTGATAAGTGGCTATTAGCCCAAATGCTTGAATTACCCTAGATGCCTAGAACACATGAAACTCAAGACGGATGATCAAAATGTGAATGCTTCACTCCTTCTTTAAAAGGGGAACAAGAATACCCTTGGCAGGGAATAGAGAGGCAAAGATTAAAACAGAGACTGAAGGAACACCCATTCAGAGCCTACCCCACATGTGGTCCATACATATACAGCCACCCAATTAGACAAGATGGATGAAGCAAAGAAGTGCAGACCGACAGGAGCCGGATGTAGATCGCTCCTGAGAGACACAGCCAGAATACAGCAAATACAGAGGCGTATGCCAGCAGCAAACCACTGAACTGAGAATAGGACCCCCGTTGAAGGAATCAGAGAAAGAACTGGAAGATCTTGAAGGGGCTCGAGACCCCATATGTACAACAATGCCAAGCAACCAGAGCTTCCAGTGACTAAGCCACTACCTAAAGACTATACATGGACTGACCCTGGACTCTGACCTCATAGGTAGCAATGAATATCCTAGTAAGAGCACCAGTGTAAGGGGAAGCCCTGGGTCCTGCTAAGACTGAACCCCCAGTGAACTAGATTGTTGGGGGGAGGGCGGCAATGGGGGGAGGGTTGGGAGGGGAACACCATAAGGAAGGGGAGGGGGGAGGGGGATGTTTGCCCGGACACCGGGAAAGGGAATAACACTCGAAATGTATATAAGAAATACTCAAGTTAATAAAAAAAAAAGTAGGAGCAAAATATACAAAATTATAACAAAGGTAAACCAAATATAAACAGTTTTTTCTTGACCCTTATTGAGACTCAGATTCTATCTGCTGAGAAGTCATTTCTGTAGGACTTATATGGTCCTTTTGTAAATATGACCTTAAAGAGAAATAAATTATTACAGTCAATATATTAAATTTAGTCATTTAACTCATATAACTTGACATGTCTAGAACACAAATGATTAGAATCATCAATTGAGGTGCTAATAGCCATAGAAAATTGTGTGTACTCAGGTATTCTATTTTAAACTAGTGAAGAAATCTTCTGTCACTGTCTCTCTCTCTCTGTCTCTCACTCTGTCTCTCTCTGTCTCTCTATCTATCTATCTATCTATCTATCTATACATGTGTATACATGCATACACACACATGTGTATGTGTCTGTGTGAATATGTGGAAGCATTCTCCATCTTATAAATTTTTGAGACAGTGCCTCTCGATGAACATGAAGCTAGACTGGATATCCAGGGACCTTACCCATCTCAAATCCTAAGCACTGGGTCTAATGACACCCAAGGCCAAGTCCTTATACTTTCTTAACATAATATTTTCATTAACACTTTGAAATTTTGATTAGTGTATACAATACATTTTGATCATTTTCAGTACCCATTCCTCCCCCTGACTCCCCCCATATTTTCCCTCCCCACACCTTCCCAATCAAGCCTTCATTCTTGAGCACCAAGTCAATTACTGACTGAGCCGTCTCCCCAACCACCCCTTCCAAATTAACCTGCTTCTTAATGATTAGCTTTGCCTTGAGTTTGTTAGTTCTAAAAGAAATAATCGTGATAATTGGATTGTGATAAACAGATAAATGAGAGATGATGAGAATGCATGTGGTAAATACTCTGTCCCTTTCTCAGCCTTACTTAACTCACACAGAAACACCTCGAGATGAACTGCAGTGTAGCCAGAGGTCTGGATGCATCTGTTGGCAGCAAAGCATGTGTCTGCTCAACGGTCCCTAGGTAACCCTTCTGTGATGGATCTGAATAAGCCATTATGGCTCTAACTGGTAAATGAGGCATGTCATTACCCTGTATTTATAATAAAAAGAAAGGCATCCATAAGGACTATTTGCCTAGATCCTCCCGGGCTCCTTAAACATACTCACAGGAGAGCTCTCCATCTGAGCAGAAGCAATAAAACTGAAGCCTGGCTCAAGCTTCTTATCAAAGTTCCCTGAGATGGTGACCCTGGCTCTCATACACTCAGCCTGCAACTTCCTTTAACTCTGGTATTCGGTTCAGCTGTGTCTAAAAGGTTTGGGAGAGTGTTTGTCCCCTCTCTACTTACCTGTGTGACTTCCTGAATAAACTCCTATTCTCTACACTTACCTTCGCATTGGTAGGAGGACCTGTCCTTGGCTCCTTGGGGAGCCTTCCATTTCCTCTTAGAGAGATCAAAACACTGAATTCATCGTGGTCTTGGTGATGATGACTGATTCTTACCCTTGTCTTGTGATTATTTTTATAAACATGGCCATAGATGAGGTGTGCTAAATTCATCTCTAAGATCAAGTTGTGACAGACGTATTTGAGGACGTTCAATGTCAAAAGTTGAAACTCTGGAAAGGTAAGGAGTTGCTCTCGAAACACAATTGGATTTTGAAATTCCTCCCTTGATATATATAATTAATATGTGTATTTATCACGTGCTGTCCGTAATCCCAGAGCTTCCTTCTATTGCCCATGAGACCTCTTTACTAATTTATTATTGGTATGGGGAATCTAAGGAAGCTCCCCGTGTGAGCAATAAGGAGAAAACCTTCCATAGAGCATCAGGTGAGCTTCTCTTATTCCCCAAGGAAGTTCCTTAAGTTCACAAGAGAAGAAAAAGTTATATTAAACAATTACCTTGCTAAAATTATTAGCACCAAAAATGCTTATGGGAAGAGTGGGCTGATAGAACCAGATATAAAAAGGAAAGAATCTAAACTGCCAATTAAGCATCTGCCTCACTACAGACTTAGAAAAGCTCACACCAAATTCCCAACACCAGAAGATGTGACCTGAGAAGCACTCTAAGCACCATTGTGCCTCAGCAAGACGGTGCTGTAATGTTTTCTTACTCTCATGTTTCCTTCAAGGCAAGAAACAAGCTTGTGACACCACCGCCACATGCCTAGCGGACTGCACTGTTTGGTTTTGGATAATCCAGGGGGAAAGGCTGCTGAGACTGGCCTTCTCTTGAAACTGAAAGACTACATCAAAAGTCATTTGCTCTCTCACTGTGAACTGTGGTGCTATTTGGGAAAGTGGCGTCAACCCCAATGCTGAAACTTTTATTTTAGCAACGACTTTAGATCTTAAATAAGAGGAAGAAACTGGGTACTTGGAAGAGGAATCCTATAACAAATAAACTGCCATATCTGTCCCTCCCTCCCTCCTTCTCCTCCTCTTCCTCTTCCTCCTCCTCTCTCTCTCTCTCTCTCTCTCTCTCTCTCTCTCTCTCTCTCTCACACACACACACACACACACACACACACACACACACTGAGGAAAAAAGTTTCTTTCCTCATCTTGTTCAAAAGATCCACTCAGACACAGTGCTGTATGACTCCCAGTATGACCAGTATGAAAGGTGACCAACCATGCTAAGAAAGCACAGGATGGCAGTCTCTGGCTGACGAAGGTCCACAAAGCAGCTGCAGCTCAGTTCTACACAATGCAGCAAAAGAGCCATTTGCCAACATCTGCTGCCCCTGAGGATGCTGATGGCTACTCAGGCAGTGCTGGAATATTCGCTGAAATTAGTAAGTCCTCTCTCTTCCCTTCTGCTGCATGATCTTGGTGTAGCCAGAAGCACAGACAGTAAGAGAAAAAGGAAAGGTAGAAATCAAGGTTGGGAGAATATAAGATACCAAAGTGCACTCCTGAATCTGTGCTTAAAAAGAAAAGAAATTTAAAGAATAAAATAATAATCACAACATGGATCTAGACAGATGAATTATTGGCATAGGGCTATTTACGTGAAGACTGCAAAAAAGATTTCCTTCAAGAAACACAGAATAACTTCTGCTACAGTGGGACTTAGAGAGACAGTGGGGAAGAAAAGATTGATGAGAACAGCTTTGTGCACTGAATGTTCTGAATACGAAAGTTATTTTTCATAATTTTCTCTCAGAATAAAACATATGTTTTTCATGTTAACAACAGTTGATAGGGAAACCGCTTCTGCTTTCAAAACATTCAGAACCTGGTGGTTTTCTTTGTGCCTTTTCCCAAGCATTACAGCTAGCATTTGGGAAAACGTGTTTAATACAGACAGGAGACAGAGATAGAGAGAAACCGAGATAGACCATAAGATGATGGGACAGAGAAATCTGCCAGACAGGATAGAGAGTTGAGAGAGAGAGAGAGAGAGAGAGAGAGAGAGAGAGAGAGAGAGAGAGAGAGAGAGAGAATGGGGGAAAGAGAGGGAAAGAAAAATATTTTTTTGCTTTTAATCTTTTATACTAAATAAAATATTTTAAGTATTTATTGTATTTATATTAAGCATGTATTTGGTATACATACATATACTTTTAAATTTGACTATAATTCAGATTAAAACCAATCAATCAAGAATGGTGACACTGTGTGTCATTTTAGATCTGAGAGCCTGCAATACTAGGCTTCTCAGTATGCTGTTTACTGACTGAATTCTTTCTCATCAAGGTTCCCATGGTAGCCTCAGAGTACTGTAAGAGACAAACTTCTGATTAAACTTAAATCCTCACTGTCTCGTGTTATATTTAGTAAAATAGTCTCTGACTTTTTTTGTTTATCAAGAAAACAAACAAAACAAAACAGAATAAAACAAGAAGCTCGCAGATGTGTTTAACTCTCGACTACAAGTTCTTATCAGTCCCTGACAGATGCGACTTTGCACCAATTGTTCATAAAATATCGGGGGCTTCATCAGCGATCACCCATTGTTTTGAAAAGACAGTTGGCATTTATGTGAGTTGAACACAGTGTTAGGATCCCTGCATTCACTGGAACGGTAACTGGTTCATCTCTACCGGAAACCATTGTACAGTAGTTGGATTTCGGCTCTTTCGTTGCAAATAGGTATAAAGTAAGATTCATTCAGAAAGAGAAGGTTTAAATACATAATTGTATTAGCTCTTTTCTAGTTTCTGCAAGAAACATAGAAGAAAGGCTTTATTTTGACTCACGTTCAAAGGATCCTATTGTCCATAACAGGGTAAGTCATGGTGGCATGAGCTAGAAACAGTTGGTCACATTGCACTCGTTACATTGAAGCAGAAAGTAATAAATTCTTGCATTGGACTGGCTTTCTCCTTTTGATTAAGTCCAGGACTCCATCCCATGGATTGGTGCTGCTCACATTGAGAATGGGACTTTCTATCTTAATGAACCTAATCTAGAAACTCCCTGACAGATGCAAAGGTTTTTCCCATGGTGACTCTAAATCAAGTTAACAATCAAGAGTGACCATCACAGCAACATCACTTGGCCTTTGTTGTATTATAGTTTGTGGACACATCATCACATTGGAACTCCTAACAATACCTTCTTAAATGTGAAACATTTTAGTTTTGTGTCTTCTATGTTTGGGGGTATTTTAAATGAGTGTAGTCTATATTAAGGTAAGGATGGGAAAAATCCCTATGGTGTGCATCACCCACCTAAACATGATGAACATTAAATTTAGAGCTGGATCAAGTGCCACAGCCTCTCCATGAACATTTCCTATTTTAAAGTTGAGGTCCAAAATAAAAACAAGAAGTTCCTACTGTTCTCGGAAAATGATTCAGAGATCGAGGGTGGATTTTACAGACCTGTGTTTTCTCAAAAGCAGCAGAATATCTAAACTTGAACTTCCTACTGTTCAGGATCTGGAAGTTCAGATGTTTGCAAGGTTCAACACATTCAAGCACAAGGATGTTTCTGAGTCTCATTCATGTTGGTAGTTTCCAGTTATCCTTCTTCACAACTCTAATTTGACAAACATTTCCCCAATATATGACCATATTTAGCTTTGAACCTTTAGAGGGCATGGGTTAAAATATCCCCCAGGAGCTATTGAACAAGCCAGTCAACTTGGTTCAGGTAGCTGGAGTTAGGCCCAGAGAAACTTGTATAGTCATTAAGTCATGTCAACAAGACAGCCAAGATCCATGACTTCCTGTATGTATCCTTGCTAAACACACCAAATGTTCTATTTTTCTCATGAGTTCACAGACCATGTGGATTTCAGGTAAGACAAACTTAATGCCTTTTGCAGCTGCTAGATTTCTCTTCCATTCTACCTTGTGCCAATAATACTGTTTTATAATTATATTTTACACAATGCTTTGTCTCAGAGATGTCTTTTGACAGATAAATGACTTACTTCCTTTGGGGTCAAATGCCTTGTACTCACATCAAAAGACTGACTCCAATTCACCCACCCTCAAGCTGTGTATTTCTCAACACCGCGAGGCAGGGCATGGGTGATAAGCGTAATGTCAGATGGCTTACAATTTCCTTTAATGACCAGCGGTGGGATACTTCTTATTCATATTAAATACATAATAGACATAGCAGGTGGTCCCGTTTTCATTCCTGACGGATCATAAGAGACTGAAGTATAATGATGTTGTATTCTGTGGTATGTATTCCCCTCAGGCTCTCTAGCCAGAATCAAAGAAATTTTAGGGTTGCTGTGATTTAAAATCAGGCATGGAAAGATTTTTTTCTTTTCTATTAAGTCAGTGTTCGAAGAAAACAGATTATGAATACATATTGCTTTTTAAATGTTCTTCTTTGACAAGGGTCTGGATGGATGCTTTGGTTACCTAGGAGATGAGGACAAAAATGAAAATTGATTGACTTATCAAGTTGATTGTGAGCTGTGCTTCAAGTGGCAGCTGTGTGTGCTACACATAAAATATGGCTGCTTGAAGCAAGCCTCCTTTTTAATTTGTTATATCTGTAATGATAGCTCTACCTAGATGTCTAGATAAAATGAAATGGTTATATTTTATTAGAAAATGCAATGTTGAATGATATCCTGATGATTACAGTTGAGGGAGAAAATATATTTTAAAGAAGTAATTCTGGCCTGGGCACTTGTTTGCACATGTCACTAAAGTGGTTGCATCAATGATGAAGAAGGCTGGGGCAGAAATCCTAACTCCTCACTCCTTGGTACTAATAGCCCTGCCTTCTGCTGGCTGAGATTGGACTGGTGGGAAGAAACCTTAATGGATCTTACTGTAAAAGCAAAAACAATGTCTATGCTCTCTGTTCCTCATGTGATTTTTCTATGCTACTAGGCAAGACAAACTGCAGATAGAATGAATAGCTTTATTTTCTGAGCTACCCTAACTTCCTGCTAATAGCCTTTCTTTGTGCAAATTGCCATATCTTCCTCTGCAACTTTGTCACTTTGCAACATCTGTTCATACTCTTCTAAGAGCCTATGCCAGGGCTGCTTAAACCTCTTTCAGAAGAGGCACGTTTATGTAACTCTACAAATATAACATATGTGTACAAATAGAACATTCACTGATAATGAACCTTTGACATACATGTAAATATCTCATACTTGATAAGGATATTTGAGTACTAATGAGATGGGTGCATTCATTTATTTTGATATAATTTATACATAAAAATTAACTCCTGGAAGAATGCTTGATATTGCATCTTTACTACTTTCCATGGTGTGTGTGTGTGCACACGCACCCGCGTGCACACATGTGCATGCACAAAATGCAGTAATAACATATTAGACAAGATGTGTCCTCTCGTACAATAGTGACATGACTGTTGTACAAACAACCAACTATTTCCCAATTGAATTTAAAGCCCATTCCACAGGGTAAAAGGAAACTGACATATGGATCTGTAAACCAGGATAAAAACCAAGGACTGGGAGATCATAGTCTCTAGGGAAGGTCCTCTCACTACTGTTTTGTTTTGTTAAAGAATAATGTTGTCAAGCTGCCTTTTAAATAATCATTCTAAACCACATGGATTAGTGCAGCACCCAGCATTCATCAGAGATGTCTCTTACTCTAGTGGGCAAAGGTTGTTACAGAAATCCACAAAGAGCAATGACCCAAGACTAAATGATGGTAGTGCATTCGGCTCCAAATAAGACAGCTTATATCCAAAGGATTGTGAAAAACTGAGAAAGAGATAGCAAAAAGAATACCAGAGGCTCATGGAGAGATGTGCAGAGAGGGGATGTCTTCTGGACCTGTCAGTCATTACATTTATGAATTCACTACAAATATGATTCTCTCCATAAATTTGGACCTCCTAGCATTTCATCCTGGATATAAGGCCCCAGCCCTCCAAGAAGGACTACTGAATGATAATTTGACTTTAGGATCATCATTGCTGAGGGTGTCACTTCTTATAAAGACAGGGTACATAATAGGTGAAACAGGTTTAGGCCATATAAGAAATTAGAAATTGTGTCTTCTCCCAAACCAAAACTCATTTAAAAGTATTTTATAAACTCAAGTCAGCCACACAAATATATTTCTAAATCAAACATATAAAAAAATAAATCTGAAAGTATATTAATTTGATGACTGCTGGGATATTAAAATATTACATCTGTCTCATAATTAAAGCATATGTTTCTATAAAAGCAGTAAACTTTCTACCTATAATAAAATCACTGACATTTATAACATGCAATCATCTCAGATTTGAGCCAGGGTATTTCGGCCAGCACTCTGCAGATACTGCATGGTCTGAAGCAAGGTTACAGTGCCATCTCATAACGAAGTGGTGGCAGGTGCTGGGAGAAATACATCCGATTCATTAAGTACATGATTCTAAGTTTTGGGTATTAATCATTCAACAGTGTTTCACTAATGCTAACGCCTACATTCAGCTACACAACACAATATATTATCATAGCCTACATTGATAAAGCTGGGGTCTACTGTTCCAGACACCTATCTGTGCTTATCACCACACTACTAAAGCTTATATAGGCAGTAGTTTATGCTTCTCGGGTCCTCCTTCTCATATAGCAATATAGACAACGCTGCTCTGATCTGTGAGGGTATCCATAGGTGGGGATATGAATATGAGTTGGACTGCTGTGCCACCTCTAATTCATATGTTGCATATGTTCCCTGTGCAATGAGATAGGAAAACAGAGTCTGCAGTGTTATACATAGTGTTGGTGCCTTCATGAGAGACAAGGAAATTCATTCTATCATAAGAGAACTCAGGGAGAACAAGATCCACAAGCAGACACCTTGATCTTTACTTCCCCATTTCCATGAGAAATAAATATTGCTAGTTTTGTGACTATGTCTATATTAATTTGTTAAAACAACCCAAACTAACTAAGACGATGGTTTAGGAAGTATTCTACAAAAAGTTACACACACACACACACACACACACACACACACACACACACACATATATATACACACGCGAGTGCACTGTGCACTTTTTCTTTTACAAACCTTAACCAAAATAAAATTAATAAAATGTTTGAACAAGCCTTTGGTAGCCAGGGAGTAGAATGTGTTGGTTTGTATATGCTCAGCCCAGGGAGTGGCATATTCTAATAATAAAATGCAGCCTTTTTAGGCAATAGAAAGTATAATGTCAGGGATAGGTGCCTTCCTTTTTGTTCATTCACTCATATCCTGAAATAACCATAAAACTGTAACATGTGATCTAAGACAGTTTATGTCCTGAGTTAATTGAAAGCAATACAAAAGAAAGAAAAAGTGTTTTTCCCACTTTCCACATCACCCCATGAACATGTGACACCATGGGAACTTCCTGGTCAAGCAGACATGATGGAGTTTGCCACTAATAGGATTAAAAATAAAAAGTGGATCACAGAGTGAAGTACATGGGAGGTAGAGATGGGAGCATACAACATAATGCCACATACAGGAATTGTGTAAAACGCCGTGCTCTTGATAAACAGAAGAAAGAGCAGTAAAGGAGGAATGTTGGGTTTATGGGAAGACAATTATGATCAACAGAAGGTGACAAAAGATACTAACAATATTACCCATGATTCTGAACAGCAGGTAACTCTTACAAAGATCTGTTTCATCAAGTTAGCCTATAAATTTAATATAACCCCAATCAAAATGTAAAGTTTTCCTTTCAATTATATTACGGGTTGGGGATTTAGCTCAGTGGTAGAGCGCTTGCCTAGAAAGTGCAAGGCCCTGGGTTCGGTTCTCAGCTCCGAAAAAAAGAAAGAAAGAAAAAATTATATTACATGACTCAATTACTTCTGGAAATATATATAAACAAATACTAATCAAGAAGGACTTTCTTTATTAAGAGGTGTTGTAAGGGTATAATAAATAGTATACTGTTTCTGCAAAAGTAAATAATTTATCAATGAAAGTTATAAACTCTAAATGTGGGAAAATCATGGCACATATGTCATTGCAACATTTAGAAGGATGAAGCATAATTGAAAATTTGAGGTTAAAATAAATTATAAAACAACTAAACTACGGGTTTTTAATTAAAAAAATCTAAGGGGGGTTGGGGATTTAGCCCAGCGGTAGAGCTCTTGCCTAGCAAGAGCGCAAGGCCCTGGGTTCGGTCCCCAGCTCCGAAAAAAAAAAAAAATCTAAGGGTCTTTGATAAAATTTATGATAGAGTTATCAAAATGATGCAAAAGGCAAAAATTTATAAATAATTAAGGTGACTATGTAAATATTTTAATTTTGAAGTATTTAATATATACTTGACAAGCTGAAAATATTTAACAATATGTCTGATAAAGGATTAATGTGCATCACATAAAAATATAATGCAGAAACTATGGAACGTATGGAAGTTTCTCAAAAAGTTAAAAATAAAACCATCAGACAACCCATCTTTCTCACTACTGGGTATATAAGAAAATAATTTAAAATAGACACCTTATAACTGCACCCTAACATTCCCTGAAGAATTGTTTTTAATAGTCAAGTTGTAGAAATGACCCCAGTGACACTAAAGTTGGACACATAAAATGTAGTCTATAAATATAATGGCATTGTTTAGCTTAAAAGTAGAACATCCTGCCATTCATGACGAAATGGCTGAACCTGGCAGACATTATACTAAAAATAAAATAAGGCAGTCACAGAGAGATAAACACAGCATGGTTTCACGTATAAAAGGTCTCTAGAATAATCAAATATACATGGAAACACAGAACACAATAGTGGTTGCCAAGAATTGCACAGAGGGGTAAATGGAAACCATTCTTTAATAAGTTCAAACTTTCTGGTGCAACACTTAAATATATTCTACAGGCACAGTGCCTGTAGTTAACAACACATTGCTATGCTCTTCAGACTTAGTAAGTCAGTCAATTTCACACTAAAGGTGTGTATTCATTTTTTATATGACAACATTTAATTGTGGTTAGCTTACAAGTTCAGAGGTTCAGTCCATTATCATCAAAGTGGGAGCATGGCAGCATCTAGGCAGGCATGGTACAGGCATAGCTAAGAGTTCTACATCTGCATCTGAAGGCTTCTAGTGGAAGACTCGCTTCCAGGTAGCTAGGTTGAGTGACACACCTACTCCAACATGCCACTCCCTGGGCCGAGCATATACAAACCAACACATTCTACATCCTGGCTACCAAAGGCTTGTTCAAACATACGAGTCTATGGGGGCCATACCTAAACATAACATAATGTGAAATACATTTAGTCCAATTTCCAGAATCCCCATAGCCTGTAACAGTCTCAATAAAGCTAAAAGTTCAAAGTTTAAGGTCTCTTCTGAGGCTCCTGCAATCACTTAACTGCAATCCACAAAGCAAGAAAGGAATCTACTTGGGCAAACTACAAACTCTGCATCTCCATGTCTGATGTCAAAGCTGTCTTCAGATCTCCAACTCCTTTTTCACCTTTGTTTACTACAAGAAACTTCTTTCTGCTGGGTCTGTCCCTGACAGCAGCTTTCCTCAGCAGATAGCCCATGTCTCTGGTATCTTAAACATCTTGGGGTCTCCAAGACAACTTCAATGTTGCAGCCTCTTGTTTCAATGTCTGGAATTGAGGCATGGTCTTCTGCGCTCTTCCAAAGGGCTGTCATCACTTCTCCAGTCCTTCTCTCTATAGCACTCTAAGCTCAGGTTGACCCACTCCACTGGTGCTGCTGTTCTTGGTGAGCATCTCTACGGTACTGGTATCTCCAATACACTGGGGTCTTCTGCTGCAACTGGGCTTCACCAATAGCCTCTCAAAGGCTCTCTTTATGAAAATGAGCCTCAACAGTCCTGGGCCATCAAATGCAACTAAGGCTGTACCTTCACCAATGGCCTTCCATGGCCTCTCACAAAGGTGTATATTTTTACCAAATACAGGCAAATATACTTATATACATACTAAATCAAAACAAAGGGAAATTTAAGAGTCAATATGTTCCATCCATTTGCTCCTAGAAAATATCATCTTGTGTGAAGTAACTCAGACCCAAAAGTACATGCATGGTATGTTCTCACTAATAAGTGGGTATTAGCCAAAAGGAAAAAAAAAAGAAAAAAGGACAGAATATCCAAGATAGAGTCCACAAAACTCAAAAAAGGTCAACAAGCTGAAGAGCCCAAGTGAGGCCCCCTTGGGAGAAAGAAGAAAGCAACCATAAGGGGGGAGGGAGGGATAGAGGGGAGGGAAAGGTGGGGAAGAGGGGATCTTGTATTGGGTGGGGGAAAATGATTGAAGTCCTGAGGGCCAACAGAATGAATGGAAACAAATGATCTTGGGAGGAAGGAGGTTGGGAGGACCCTCCAGAATGTACCAGAGACCTGGGAAGTGAGAGGCTCTCAGGATTCAAAGGGGGAAACCCTGGATAAAAGGCCCTACAGTGGGAAGAGGGAACCTATTGAATCCACCTCCAACAGAAAGACAGGTCAAGTGAGGGATGGGGTTTCTATCCCACAGTCAAAGCTCTGACCAATAATTCTTCCTATTTGAAATAAATGCAGAGATGGAAATGGAGAAAAGCCTGAGAAAAAGAAGGTCCAGGGACCCAAAGTGAGATCCAGTTCCAGGGAAGGCCCCAAGCCTTGACACTGTTACTGAGGCTATGGGCATTCACAAGGACCTATCATGACTGCCCTCCAAAAGACCCAACAAGCAGCTGAGTCAGATGCAGATAAGTGCACCCAACCAATCAACAGAAGTTGCTGAGCTCTCTGTTGAATTAGGGAGAAGCTGGAGGAAGCTGAGGAGGAGGGCAACCCTGTAGGAGGACCAGCCGTCTCAACTACCTGGACCCCTGAGATCTTTTAGACACTGGATCACCAACCAGGCAGCATACACCAGCTGAGATGAGGCCCCCAACATAGAGGACTCCCAAGTCTGGATTCAGTCAGAGAAGATGCATTTAACTCTCAAGAGACTGGAGGCCCCAAGAAGTTTAGCAGTCTGGTGAGGCGGGTGGGGTGGGGACATCCTTGTGGAGCTGGGGTGGTGGGAGGCACTATGGAATGTGGAACTTTCAGAGGGTAAACCAGGAGGGGAATAAAATCTGGAGTATAAAAACAAACAAAAAATTTTTAAAAAAAAGAAATATGTTTGTCTAATTCCTTAACTATGGTATTGTTATCATAACTATATGAGTATATCCAAACTTATCAAATTGTATATATTATATATTTCTATTTGTTTATTATAAAATGTTTTAATAACTCTGTTCCAAAAGGATATCAGAAAATTTCACCAAATAATAAACAAATAAATAAAGCCAACAATTAAACAAAAACCCAGATTAACATGTAGTGTATAAAATAAATTCGATTACTAATAAAAGAAATTGCACAGTGGGCCAAACTAAGGTATGCTTTGTCTGTCCAATTTACAAAGGTTATAAGCTAACAATGAAGGCTGGTGATGTATCTCAGACTAGCATGTGAAAGTAAGTAAGTAAAACTAAAGCAAACAAAGCCAAACAGAACACATTATAACTGACACAAGATTCCAGAGCAAAACTTACAAGTTTTACCTAACACTTTCTATAGAATATAAAATGGTAGAATATGCCATCTTTAGGAGAGTATCCCAAGGAAATACCTAGAGGTTTATTCATGGTGATATTTATTAGAACCTTCACGTATATTGGAAAGGAACAGTGATGTACACCACCATCAACACGGGGACTTTGTTGAGTAAGGATTTGTGCATCTGCACTGTGGAATGTGGAGAACCAATGCTGAAGTTAGCTTTTACTCTATGATGCACAAGTAATGGTATTTCAAATTTAAGATTAAAAATTCACCAGGGTAAGAAGACCAGGTATTGTAATAAAACTTATGTTAGTAATTCATGAGAGGGGCTGGCAAGTAGCTTGGTGGTAAACATGCTCTTGCTGTACATGATACCCTAGGTTCTATCTATGCAGCACAGAAATACAAAATTTATTACAATCATTTTTTCTTACCATGGTTTTATGGAATATTAAGATTTTATATACATGTATATAATTAAGATTATATATATAAATTAAGATATACAAATAATCATGTATGTACATATATAAGACACATAATATATTATATATAATCATATATAATTATATATATCTTAATTTATTAGAATTAGACCATATTTATACTAACTTAATTCAAGTGAGACATAGAAAACTTGCCCATTTGTGGTTCTGTTTCATTTCTGCTCCTTTTATTACTGTCACACACATATTGCTTCTATAAATTTCATAAACTCAATAACATGTTATACAGGCATACCTCAGATATATGATTCCAGACCACAGCAATAAAATAAATATTGTAATAAAGCAAGCCACACAATCCCTCTTTGCTTTCCCAAGTGCCTATAAAAGTTATAGCTCTACTGTACTATATTCTATAAAAGTTCAACTGTGTGATATCTAAAAACACACACACCTCAATTGAAAGTTACATTATTATTTTTTAAAAATAGTAACACTCCTAAAGCTTTCATGAATAGTAATCTTTTATGCTAATGTAGGATCTTGCCTCACTGTTGACAACTGCTAACTCATAATAGTTACAAAGTAATTATGACAATGGTAATTTCATTTTAATTTCTCTTTTTTAACTAGATATATTTCTTTACTTACATTTCAAATGTTATTCCCTTTCCTGGTTTCCTATACATAAGCCTCCTCCCAAACTCTCCCCCCCATACAGGTGTTCCCTCCATCCATCCCCCTTACTGACCCCCCACATTCCCTGCACTGGGGGTCCAACCTTGGCAGGACCAAGGGCTTCCCCTTCCACTGGTGCCCCACCAAGGCTATTCTCTGCTACATATGCTTCCCTGTGTATCTTCATTGGACATGGTACAGAGTTACCTATGAATATTTGTAATCAAATGAGACAACATTTTTTCATGTTTATTTACCATTTTCGTTTTACCTCTTGAGGACTGTCTATTCATCTCACTGCTCCAGTCGCTGATTGAGTTGTTCGATTTTTGTGTAGTTTTTAAGTTAATATTGTAATATTAATCTTCTTGAAGACTTGTAATACTTCTAATAGCGGTGTTGCTGGGTCAGAGTTAGCTCCATTTTTAGTTCTATAAGGAACCTATACTGACCTCCACGATGGCTGGGCTAGTTTATATTCCCTTCACAGGTGAGCTAAGGGTGCCCTTTTGTCCATATTTTAGCAGAATTTATTTGTCTTAGTTTTATTATTAATTTATTTATGTATTCATATCTGAAATGCTGCCCCCTCCCAGTCCTTCACACAGGGTTCCTCTCCCCATCCCCATCCCCTTTACTTCTGAGAAGGTGAGCCTCTGGTTATCCCCCCCCCACCCTAGTGCACCATGTCTCTGCAGGATTAGGCACCATCCTCTGCCACTGAGGCCTACTGATAGCATTTCAACTATGGTGAATTAGAATTTCAATGTAGTTTTGATTTAAGGTCTCTAATGTCTAGAGAGGTTGAACAGTATAATTTACATTTATTGGTCACTTTTATTTCATTTAAAAATTTGCTGTTCATTTCATTAGAAAATTGATTGATTGCTTTATTTCTTATTGTTTAGTTTTGCTGTTTTTTTTTAATGCAATAGCATGGTATTCAAACATACCCCAGTAATTTCTTTGTATGTTGACCATCTTTAAGACGTACAGCTTGCAAATACTTTTCTTCTTTATGTAGACTGTCTCTTCATTCAATTGACTGCTTCCTTTGCTATATGGAAATTTTTAACTTCATAAAGTCCCATTTGTGATTGTTGGCATTATTTCCTGAGTAGTCAGAGTCCTATTCAGACAGTCCTTGCCCGTGCCTGCATCTTGAAGTGTTTAGCCTACATTTTTACTTTAATAGTTTCATGATATGGGGCTTAAACTAGGATGTCTGATCCATTTGGAGCTGGTGTTTGTGCAGAGTGAGTAACAGGGCTTCAGTCTCATTCTCCTGGATGTAGGTATCCAATTTTACTAGCAACATTTGTTAAAGACTTATGATTTCCCCAATACATTTTTTTGAGAATTTTGTCCTAAATAAGAGATTAAAGCTAGATGGGTTTGTATCTGGCTCATTCGTTTCATTAATCTGTGGGTCTGTTTTTGCTTCAGAATAGTGCTGCTGTGTGATACTTTCTCTGTGGTATAACCTGACACCAAGCAAGTGGCATGCCTCAAGCAATTTTATTTTTGCTGAGGATTTCCTTGACTATGCAGAGTTTTTGTGTTTTTGTGTGAATTTATTTTCATGTGTGTGAAAAAAAATTCACTGGTCCTATATATTACATTTAGTAGTGTAGTAATTTTCATGATATTGATCTTCCAATCCATGAGCATGGAAAGTTATCACTTCCATTGTCTTTCACAATTTCTTTCTTCAGTGTGGTTTGGTTTGGTTTGGTTTGGTTTGGTTTGGTTGGGTTGGGTTGGGTTGGGTTTGACTTGGTTTGGTTTGGTTTGGTTTGGTTTGGTTTGGTTTGGTTGGGTTTGGTTGGGTTGGGTTGGGTTGGGTTGGTTGGGTTGGGTTGGGTTGGGTTGGGTTGGTTGGGTTGGGTTGGGTTGGTTGGGTTGGGTTGGTTGGGTTGGGTTGGGTTGGGTTGGGTTGGTTGGGTTGGATTTGACTTGGTTTGGTTTGGTTTGGTTTGGTTTGGTTGGGTTGGGTTGGGTTGGGTTGGTTGGGTTGGGTTGGGTTGGGTTGGGTTGGGTTGGGTTGGTTGGGTTGGATTTGACTTGGTTGGGTTTGGTTTTTCATGTTACAGTTCTTTCACACTCTTAGGCTTCATAAAAAACATTTGGGGGGAGAGAAAACTGTGAATGGAACTATTTTCTTGATTTCTTTCTTATTACATTTGCTATTAGGATATAAGAAGGATACTAAATTTTTATTGCATCCTGCCACTGTGTTGATGGTGCTCTCAGAGTAAGTTTTTTCATTGAGTCTTTAGAGCCTCTGATGTATACAATCAAATAACGTATAAATGATTATACTTCCTTCTTTACTTTTTATTTCTGTCCTAGTAAGCTTTCAAGTATTTGGTGGTTTGAGTGAGAATGTCCCTGTAGGCTCATGTTTGAATGCTTGGTACCCAATTGGTGAAACTGTTTGGGAAGGATTAGGGGGTGTGGATTTGTGGGGAGAGCTTTGAAGTTTCAAAAGCCTACACTGTTCCAAACTGTGTCTTTTCCTGTTTTGTGTCTGCTTCTCAATAAGTGAGCTCTCAGCAACTTCTCCATCCCCATGTCTACATACCTGCTGGTACACAGCACTGTGCATATTAAGTTTGTAAATGTTTGGAGGGGTTATTCTTTTATTTATCCATGAGACTAGCTAGGTGCCTTGAGACACCTAGCTGACATTTGTAAGACTTAACCTGAGCTCTTCCAGTTATAAGAGCATAGAGACCTCAGCTGTCACTTGTTTCCATGGAAACCCAAATCACATTGCCAAAATTGAGGTTAGTCACTTAGAAATCATATTTTTAAAAAGAAAGAATCTCTGCCCACTACTAACATTATTTGAAATAGAGCTTTGTATAAAGCCATTTTCTTGGGCTTTTTTTCATGATTAAATGCCTGTTTCCATGGCAGCGGATAAGCAAACAACCAAGACAGAGCTGTGCTCAGAAGGTCCTTTGACAGCACCTGCATGCTCAAAACCTACAGTGCTAGTAAAGCCACTGAAGCCAGTGCAGTCTGAGGCTGGAAACGTACTTCTGTGATGAAGGATAATGACTGATTCTACACACATGCCTCCTGCAAATGAAGAATACAGCAATTAAATCCAGCAATGTGAGAGTTTTTCCTACAGTGACAATAGTTATTATAATTCGTTAACTCTCTACAATAGAACTGAAAATGTGTATGACACTTTACATCAATTTTTTCTAGTCCTCAATATTATTATGGAGTTGTTGTTCATGCAGGAATTGACCAAGAATCAAACCACAAGGCAAGCTGGGATCCTAACTACTCTAGGACTAAGGCTTTTCTCTCATCCTTTTCAAAGCAAAGACAAGGTGAGAACAGTTCATTTCTGTGCTCACCCTAGCACAGGGAAGACACACATAATCATCATCTTTACACACGATACATACAGGTGTGAGTCAGGTGAGAGACTCAGACTCCTAAGTGGTATTTCAGGAACTACTTATTTTTCTGATCCTATCATAATAAGATTGTCCAGGTCCCTCTTAAGTCCAACAGTGGAAGCTGACCTTGCAAGTGTAACTTAAAGCAATGTAAGCATCCTCTTTCTACTCTGTCCTCTCTCCACCAACCACAACCACATACATAAACCACAACATCTCAGGGTATGGGATTTTAAAATTACATGAGTCTTGACCTAAAGGAACAAATAACCTCTCTAATCTCATATTAAAAGTACTAGTCAGATCAAATGGGCAAGCAGTCATCATTATATAAATGCACTTGTTTAGCCTGCAATGGTACACTTCGGGTTTACTTGAGAGCATACATTTCTACTGCTTAATTAAGGCATGGGTGACCATACATTCTTCAGAAAATTAAGCGGAGGGAAATAATAATTGTCATTTATGTTTTATTTTAAACAAATTCTGCCAGAGTTAAAAATGAAATTTCCAAAGCTCTGAGGACAGCCTTAATAGAAATTGGATCAAGTTCAACCATAAAACAGCTGTCTTCCACATTTTTTCTCAAGGAAAATGTAAATAGAAAACTGATAGAACAGATATTTTTCTCCAGGTAAAATAAAATAAAGGATTTTACTGTGAGTACAGGAAGAAAAGGAGGAGACAATTATCCCAAGAGTAACTTCATGCTCAATTTTAATTTATGTCAATGTTTTTCTATTGAAGTAGGAATAGAAACCATAGGACAGAAAATTTATGGAGGAGAGAAGCAGGGGCAATTCTGACATCACAATGCATTTGTGCTTAACTTCAGACCACTTGGATTCTTTAGAGCAAAGTACAGTTATTTGTATTTTAAAGAGCTTAGAAACTAGTATTTTAAGATGTGACCACTAGTTTACCAAACTCACAAAACCTATCTAAATACCAACCATTTTGATAAATAATGCTCATCATAATGCTTGTGGAATAGAATAATCTTCCAAATGAAATACAATTTAAGTGTATTTATCATTACCATCAACCTTATATCATTCAAATTGTAGATTTTTAGAACTGTAAAAGAATTTCCAACCCTGTGTGTTCAGCCATGATTAGGGTCACTATAGAAATTCAAATAAGTCTACATATAAAAAAAACCAAAATCATCAGTGATCAGAGAAATTGTATCCTAAATGGACAAGCCTAAAATCTTTAAACATTATAATTATAGTTGAAATGTTAGAGCCAAATTTTCAAAATAAAACCAGACAGTACAAGAAGTGGAAGATAAAAAGACCCAGAACTACAAAGCTGTATGTTTAACCTGCAAATGTTTGGCTAGCCCAGAAAATAATCATTAAATGCTTCAATTTTCTAGCAAATATTATTTAGCAGAAAGTATCAAAGCACGCTTCAGGAGCTGGGGGGGATGATCCAGTGGATCAAGCCCTTGCTTACATGCATGGAGACTGGGCTTCAGGTTCCCAGAAATCACGTAACAATCTGGGCAAATGTGACAGACCACAAGAAGTCCCAAAGTTGGGGAGACAAGACAAGGAAATCCTGGAGCAAACTGGCTAGGTGTCTACCAAGGTGTCCAGCAAGAGACCCTCCCTCAGTGAATGAAGTGGAGAGTAACTTACGATAATATTCAATAATAATTCAGATACCTACATTTACACTAAGAAACACAAAAGGGCATTCATAGCCACATACATGTCCATCCACACACATGCAAGCACAAACAGTCACAGGGAGTACCACACTCACACACAAAAATAAAAGAAAGGAAGAAAACCAACCCCCCCCCATACATATCAACAACCACACTGTATATTGTATTACATGCAAATACAATATCATCTTGTATAGAATTGAGCATCCAGAGTATTGGTTATACAGGAGTTCCTGAAATTAATCATCCTGTGTGAAGACTGGGAGGGCCACTTACTTTCCTCTGAACCTGCTCTGTCTGTTATTATTGTTGTTACAATTATCTTTAGGATTAGGAACTCAACAACCCATGACATCATGCCTGCAAGGCATGTTTAGTAAGCAATAGCATTCCTTTTTTAAGACAATCAAAAACAAAGAAAGGAAGGAAGGAAGGAAGGAAGGAGGAAGGAAGGAAGGAAGGAAGAAGGAAGGAAGGAAGGAAGGAAGGAAGGAAGGAAGGAAGAAAGAGAGAGAGAGAGAGAGAGAGAGAGAGAAAGAAGGAAAGAAAGAAAACACTGGAAAGAGTGGGGAGGGGTGTTTCAAAACAGGGTCTTTCTCTGTGTAGCCCTGGCTATTCTAGAACTCAATCTGTAGACCAGACTAATCTCAGAACTCAGAGATCCACCTTCCTCTGTCTTCCAAGTGCTAGGATTAAAGGTGTGTACCACATGCCCAGCAACAACCAGAATTTTAATGAGTGATGCCAAGGGTCCCAAAATGGGCTCACTGTTCTATGATCGGGGCTTATTTTAGAGGTGGGAGTGGGAGGGAGTAGCAATGACGGAATTTACAATGACGAGATTGATGGACCAGAATAGGTATATGTTAAGATTTTGAGGTTATAGGATAGGCATATATTGATGTTGTGTTTTAACTGATCTTTTTTTTCAGAGCTGGGGACCGAACCCAGGGCCTTGTGCTTGCTAGGCAAGCGCTCTACCACTGAGCTAAATCCCCAACCCCTTAACTAATCTTTTTAAAACTTGCCACAGGTGTGTCAAATTTGAGTTCTTCAGACACCTTTATTCTTAAGTGCTGCATAATAGATATTTTTTATAAAAATTTTATAAGCCTAATTTCTTGCTAACTCAGAACAGTTGATTTATCATTGGGGATATGACTATGTAGCAAGTATTTATTGAAAATTAAAAATAAATTATTTTAATATTGAAAAATGTCCATGATTTATTTTTATTACAAAAATCACTTTGTTGTAATGAGCCTGCAAACAAAAGGATGGCAGAACTATATTAATATAGCCACTTTCCTGACCCAAAGTCTATACATTTCAACTTCTCTACAGTTAGAACAAATATTCTGAAGCCATGGTACCCTGCTTTAATTTTAATCTTTCAGTACTAATTACATTTCCATACACTTTTATGTACTACAAAAAGAATCCAAGATTTAAATAGAGAACTGGGAAAGTCTACTTTTTAGACTTATTCTACGGTGCTCACTAAAAAATTGCTTTGTATAGTTAATTTTTACTTTCTCATAAAAGTGTATATATTGTAACTTTCGGCTTAAAGGGGCTTCCTAGAATGTAATATACATCAATATCCATTTCTAATGAAAACCTGCTTCATCATTCCAGGCAAAAAAACCATTAGTTATATTAGTTAAATGTAGTATTTTTATAGTTCTTACTTTAGATTATTCCTTCTTCCTACTTCACATTTCATTTCTGTTCATTTTATATCAAAATTTTATATATATATATATGCATATATATATGTATATATACATATATATAAAATTGAATGCAAGCACATCATTAGTTACTTCTCAACTTCTGGGTGATCATCACGTGGCCTATGCTTCTAATTTATGCAATGAAATGAGATATCTTGTCTTTTGATCTCTAGCTCAAGAAAGTCATCAGTGAATCATTAGAACAAAGAAAATACAAGGAGAAAATTACCCAGACTGCCTCCTTTGAAGCAGTTCATTTATGCTCTCAGTCCATCAGTTAGAAAAATTGGGGGAATTAATGATTTTTATTTAGTCACGTTAGCATAATATTCTTTAAAGGAACAACTTATGCAGATACATCACATGTCTACATTGCTGAAAAGTATTATTTCCACAAAGCTCCAGATAAACTATTCATGGCTCCCATAAAACTTTCTTTCCCCAATCTGCACCCCCTGCGTCGTTATAAGGAGATATCACATTTTAAAGTAACAGCTTTACTGAATAGGAAGCATTGTGAAGCAAACGTGCTACATTATTGAAATCTGAATTTCTAGTAAACCTGAGAGTCCCGACTTGCACAGAAAGCATATCGAGAGACCCTGATGTTGAGTACGCAGTCCACCACGGCCAGATAGCTCTCAGACCTCAGCTCCATTTCTCAGTAAGGCTTCTGTTTTTCCTTATCTGGAGAATGACTCTAAACCCAGGTGCCTGACCTTATCTGTAAGACGACTCTGAACAGAACTTCCAGAAAGCGCTGCATGATTTAGCCCTGAAGTCCCACTCAGCCTTCTCGGGTAAGAGACTGAAAACAAAATCATCTAAAAACTACATCAAGATTCCTCAAGGAGAGGAAGCTACAAAGGGTGTCAGCAAGACAAAGAATTGCTTTTAAGGTTTACAAACGCAAATCAGCCTGATTCATACTGGATAATAGGTCACTTTCTCTGATTACTAGTGACTGTGCCATCATCTGCACGCCACGATATCGCACCAACAATGCGCTGTAGAAGTTAGGCCTGCTTCTTCCTCCCAGCGCCATGCTCCCTGAAGAAGACCCAGACTCAAATTACAGTTACATTTGCCTATGAATGTATGTGGCCCATACATATACAGCCACCGAACTAGGTAAGATGGATGAAGCAAAGTGCAGGCCGACAGGAACCGGATGTAGATCTCTCCTGAGAGACACAGCCAGAATACAGCAAATACAGAGGCCAATGCCAGCAGCAAACCACTGAACTGAGAACGGGACCTCCGTTGAAGGAATCAGAGAAAGGACTGAAAGAGCTGAAGGGGCTCAAGACCCCATATGAACAACAATGTCAACCAACCAGAGTTTCCAGGGACTAAGCCACTACCCAAAGACTATGCATGGACTGACCCTGAGCTCCAACTGCATAGGTAGCAATGAATAGCCTAGTAAGAGCACCAGTGGAAGGGGAAGCCCTTGATCCTGCGAAGGCTGGACCTCCAGTGAACAACGTGATTGTTGGGGGGAGGGCGGTAATGGGGGGAGGATTGGGAGGGGAACACCCATATAGACGGGGAGGGGGAGGGGATAGGGGGATGTTTGCCTGGAAACCGGGAATGGTAATAACAATTGAAATGTAAATAAGAAATACCCAATTTAATAAACAAGAAAAAATGGAAAAAATTACAGTTACAAATACCTTGGCCATATAGCTAGGCTCTTCTCTGACTAAAGATACTTAACCTATTTATTCTTATTTTGGGGGGTGGGTATTTTTTTTAATTTTATTTCTCCTGGATACTTTATGTATTAACATTTCAAATGATATTTTCTTTTCCCCCTCTTCCCCCTCCCCTCCCCTCTCCCTGCTTCTATGAAGATGCTGCCACTCCCACCCACCTACTCCATCCTCAACACCCTGGCATTGCTGTACATTGGGGAAATGAGCCTTCACAGGACCAAGGGCTGTTCTTCCTATCGATGCTGGACAATGCCATCTTCTGCTACATGTGAGGCTAGAGTCACGGGTCCCTCCATGCATATTCACTGGTTGGTGGTTTAGTCCCTGGGAACTCTGGTGGGATTTGGTTGGTTGATATTGTTGTTCTTCCTATGGGGTTGCAAACCCCTTCAGCTCTTCAGACTTTTCTCTATCTCCTCCATTGGGGTCCCCTTGTTCAATCCATTGTGTAGCTGCAACCATCCTCATCTGTATCCGTAGGGCTCTGGCAGAGCCTCTCAGGAGACACCCATATCAGGCTCCTGTCAGCAAGTACTTCTTGGCATCAGCAATAGTGACTGGGTTTGGTGGCTGCATATAGGATGGATCCCCAGGTGGGGCAGTCTCTGGATGACCTTTTCCTCAGTCCCTGCTCCACTCTTTGTCCCTGTATTTCCCATGAGTATTTTCTTCTCCCTTCTAAGAAGGATTGAAGCATCCACATTTTGGTCTTCCTTCTTCTTGGGCTTCATATGATCTGTGAATTTTTTCTTAAGTATTCCAAGCTTTTGGGCTAATATCCACTTAACAGTGAGTACATACCTACTTATTCTAATTTACATTCTGCTGGCTACCTGTGCTCAGGTACAATGTGTCCATCTCCATCACATATTCCTGGCAAATCTCTTGCCTGGCATTCTCCCAGAATCCTTTATGCACACCCCACCCCCATGTCCTACCTCCTACTTCCTGCCTAATCTGTAGGCCATTGTACTTATTACTGACAGGTACCACATCCATACACATTCTCTCTACAATGCACCATGCTTGTCCTATCTTAGCTCAACTCTTTAGCATAAATACCTCAGTCATTGGAGGACTAGAACCTTAGTGATTAATATAAGGGAGGACGGTTAGAGGATACACAAGGCTGTAAACACCCGGCAAACTCAGAAAAAACATCATCTTGATTATACTCCCGATTGCTTTGTCTTCGCCACTAGTCCCAGTTTAAAAGCACTACCTCTACGGTCTTGGCAGAACTAAGCCAGCCTCCAATGCCATAAATTTAACTGAAGCGTAAGTTCATGAACTAAAGTTCTGAGAAAACACCTATCCATCATTTCTTCTGAGTTCAGAGACACATGGGTCACTCTGCACATACAGGCACCCATTCCACAAAGCACAGAATACTTCTGTAAAAAAATTATAAATCAAAATTTCATAGCGGGTGTATACAAGGTTACAGGAATTCCTATATTGTTTCCAAACTACAAACCCTGGTTTTCTGGAACCACAACAACCCTTGTGTATTTAGTTTAGCTTCTGTTGATAGCCACGTGCACCTGTGTTGTCCACCAGTGTGATCAAGTCACTTTAAACCTAGACACTTGGTCTGGTGAGTGAGACATTTTGTTTTAATGCAGGGCCATCTGTGCATCCACTCCTTCTTTCTCTTCGCTTTTACCCAGCTTGCCTTGGGTGCACACTACAATACTAGATGTTGTAAGACACAGGGGTGTTTTAGTTTATTTTTCTCATTGTTATAACAAAATACTTGTCTCGAGAAGATTAAGGAGTAGGTTGACTAACTCATGGTTCAAGAGTCTAATACATCATGTCTGAGGCATCATGGTGGCAAGAGCCTGACACACACCATCACAAGGCATCCACAATCAGGAGGCAGAAAGCAGTGGGAGCTGGTGCTCAGCTCACTTTCTCCTTTTTACAGAGTACAGGGTTTCTAGCTGGTAGCTCTCTGCTGCTCACAGTGAGGGTAGATCCTCTCACCTTCATCAGCCCAACTGAGAAGCTCCCTCTCAGACTTATCCTGAGGTTTGTTTGAACTGTGATTCTAAAACCCACCAAGTTGACAATCAAAGCTAAAAACCATCACAACGTTGAAGGAGATCCTGAGCCTATGCATCTCAAGGGATGTCTAGCAAGAGAAAGTGATGAGACGCCATCTTTAAGCTAAGACGTGGAATAAGTATATTGTAAGCATATATGAACTTACTAAGAGCAAAGGAAATACCAGTTTACAGTAATGGAAGAGGGAGTGACAGAGGTGTCATTTGAAGATAAAATACACAATCAAAATTAAAAGTAAAACGTTGACGGGGAAGAGGAAAAGAAAATAAATGTGGTCGAAAGGAAGAGGACAAGGAAAGGAGCAGCTGAAGAAAGAGACAAAGAGAAAACACTAACACTGAAGTATAATGCCATGGCTGGGCTGTGTGCTGCCTGAAGAGGTGAGGCGAGGTGAAGTCAGAGGAGTCCAGTCAGTAAAGGGTGCTGATTCTGAAGTCAGTGTGTGCAGTGCCTTCCCATCACGCGCTGGGAGACCTTGGAGGCTTATGAAGTTCAGAGAAATAGAGTCGGTATCCTGAATTTTCAGAACAAACATTTTTATGACTGGAGACCAGATGTGCACATTCTGAGGAGGGGGTTTGGGGGGAGGCAAAGTATAATCAATGATAAATAAAGACGGTGACGATGGAAAAGGGACGTTAATGATTTTGGGAGATGCCAAAGAGATGGATTTTCTAAATGAAATCAAAATGTAAATTTAATTTTCCTGTGAACAGCTTTTTTTCTGAAGTATGTCAAGTCTAAATGAAGTAGAAATTTCCAAACTGTTGTTTACTGATTGTTTCCAGATGTTCCCAGATTCTATTTTACGAGGGATGATGTGGAAGTGTCTTAAAAAAAAATGAGGGAGAAACCAGCAGTTTCTTCCCTCACTCATCTGTAGCATCATGGCCAGTATTTAAAATAGTCATTTCCAGCTATTTGGTAACTAGATTAAAATAGATCAAACGGCCCAGAAATAGATCCAGTTGCAATAAAAGCATCTGAGTTATTCATGAGAATCATCAGTGATTATGTCAGGCCAGGACAGTGAGAACATGACAAGGTCTACGGATATTCCCTGGTAATTAAGCCAAACTTCTTGTCTGGAAAAATAAACCTCAAGTCACTAGAAACAAATTCAAAACATTCCCTTATAAAACAAACACTGTCGTACACTGGAGCCAGTCCCTTCATGAAAGACAACACTATCCCCCAAAGTATATGTAATTACTTACTCTGAAAAGGAAGATACCATTCCCCACTATAGCATACCCACAGTTGAATTCTGTGACACTATTGCTAAATATTTATAAACTGTAATAAATTAACTCTAGATTTGACCATATTCATGTATGGAGTGTCTGTGTGTATGTGTGTGTGTATCTGTCTGTCTATCTGTGTGACTGTGTGTGTGCGTGCACACATATGAATCTATGTGTGTGCGTGTGTTTGCGTGTACATGTGTGTTTATGTGTGCATAGATGCATGTGTGTGCATGCATGCGTGTTTGTATCTCTTGCATGCGAATGGGCTCATTCCAAAGATATTCTTTCCCTACTTTTAATTTCCTTTTATTCTGATGAAATTGTATGGCTTTATGGAGTTTATTCACATGTAAACTATGGAACACGCATAGACCATTCCCTTAATGATCGCATACACAAAAAGAAAGTAATTTATTTTACTTTGGCTTCAAAGGTGGCTTTCTATTTTAAAGGAATTGCTAAACATGAATATTATGTTAGTTAATCTCTTTTTTAACAAGTCTCTTGATTAAATGCTTTCATAGTTGAAGAGACACAGCATAATTATGCACTCTGAATACCTTTTCTTATAACAGCATATGTTTGTGATTTTGAGAGAAAATTTTTTTATTGATGGGAGAATAAAGGCCATTAAGAGATTAAGTATAAAGTGACTTCACTTTAGCTGAGTCCCTTCATTTTTTTTTCTTGTGCTTTCTTTAAACATCAATGTGTAAGGTCACGAATGGGTGAGCTAAAAGAAGAACAAAACAGAGGCAAAGCAGGATAGGGGGGTCTGCAGTGGAAGAGTTGAAGAAGCATAAACCAAAGGCACAGGGGATACAGAAAGGTCTTTCTCCAGACAGAAGGATCTGGTGATGGTAACATCTTCGGACTCCTTCCACAATCTGGCTTTGTTCTATGTGAATGGCAGTGTTCTGGTCCCCCTTCTCACAGTTGTGACAAAAACAACTTAGAGGGGACAGAGGTTCACTCAAAGTCCAGGTCACAGTCAGTCATAACAGAGAAATCACAGGTGGCAGTAACCTGAAGGGACTCAACCCCACAGGGCAGGAATGCAGGCATGCATTGGCTCGGGGCATCTTTTGTATATGGTCAAGGACCTAACCCCCAGGGAATGGTGCCACCTACCTCCAGGCTTGGCCTTCCCACCTCTGTTTCTTATAGACAGGCTGCATGCGTACCTTCCAGACAGTCCCCCTCTGAGTCTTTCTGCCTCGGAAATTCTATATATTGTGGCAAGATGACAAAAATAACCTCCCAGACAGCAAACTGTGTTCCACAAAGATTAACAGATTAGATATAATATTTGCCTATGTCAATTTTGGAAATGATCTAGGAATAGATGAGCAGTTATTGATTTGGAAGAAAACCTCTGGCAACATCACATCTGGATAGAGTAAGTGAAGGAAATGTTTTTCATTGCCCACATTTTGGGAATTTACTACTGCCTTTCCATAAAGGAAATCTCTCTTTAAACAAGCCTCACTAGATTCATTAAGGACACTCACTGTATTTATGCTAAAGTGATTTGTTTTCTCTAAGTTTTCTTTTCTTTTGTTTCAGGGAAAGCAATACCTTTTCATCAGCGAGCTGGCTTCTCACCAGATGCAGAAAGCTTCTTTTTAGTGTTCACATCTGGCGATGAAACGGCTCCCCCACTCCCAGGTATGGATGCAACACATAATTACTCACAGATGGCCAGTGAGCCACCCAGCCCCGACAGCAAACCCATCCTCAGGTCAGCTCTCACTTTTGCACTAGGATCCTGGAAGAGAACTCAAAAGAATCTATGTCTGAGAATCAATGCTCAAATCCCCACTTTGGCCTGTGATAAATCTTCCTCCGAGACCAAAAATGTGAATTCATTAAAACCCTGACCTCGCATCCAACACAAACAAAGCAAATTGATTACATCCTTGGTTTTTCACAATGGAGACCAGAAATTCAATTAATTGTTTTAAAAAAAAAAAAGACTGCTTAGCTACTTATACATTCAAGGTTTAAGGGTGGAGAGTCATAGTAAATTTGCTTAAACCATTTTTGCAATATTTAGTTTCATCTTTGAGTGACTATGTATGTTTTCATTTTTTTATTTTTCAAGAAATTATGAGGAAGTGCACTTTCCTATGTCCTTGAAAACAGGTCTTTGAACATTTTTTTACCCATTTCCCTACAGGGTAATTTAGTCCCCAAGTTGGAAGGCTTGATATTATTAGTGTTCCTTGATCTTTCTGATCCCAGGAATATTCTTAGAAACTTCTGTTTGTAGCTATGAACGTATCTTACATCCATCTTTTGCTAGCATCCAAAGTTCCTTTGATGTGGTCACATGAAAGACAGGAGAAGGTGTAAACCACAGTGAAGGAAACACTGGAGCCTTTGTTCTTACAATGAGTCCCTCCCCTGTCCTTCGTTGTTTTCATACGTTCTCGAATACTGGCCATATATCATCCAAAACTTGCTTATATTCGAGAACTACTTTTCTACCATCCATAGCTCTTCCCTTAATGAAAATCATATGAGCAGCCCAGCCCTATCTCTATGATATCTCTTCAAGGCTGAGGAGTTGCTGCTAGCCCGCTTACTGCAGAGGCCTCTTAGGAGTTAACAGTCAGAGCTCAAGAACTAATATTAGCCACTCCATCAGTCTTTCTCGGATGTTGGCACAAGGACTGGCGGGGAGTAGGTGAGTTAAATGATGCCCTTCCCTCAGCCACAGTTTTACTTACTGATCTGGTTTGAGTGCTTGCCCACAGTTTTCCCAGGACACCTCTCAGAGGATTTTAAATAAGGATGCTTTTTTGTGCACCATCTGGCAGCTTCCTGGAAAGCAGCAGTGCAAGATGTCCCTGCTCACAAAGATTGATTCGATTCCCAGAGGAACTTTTTCAAAGCTGGGCATTTACAGCAAGACGCTCGCTGTGGGCCAAATCTTGCTTTTCGGCTGCCCATCCTGAACACCCATACTTTACTAAAACACTAAACACTACTGCCTGACCACCAACTCTTCAAAGATCATGAGGCTGATTCTCAAGTGTCAAGTGAGAAAAGATTAACTGTGACAGCGTTGAAGTTAAATGCAGAAGAGCCTGAGTTAGAATGGCCATCCTCACAGAAGAGGAGCATCCGGAAGCAGGGCTGCCTTGAGTCATCATTTGTGGTATCTCATAGTAAGAGCTAGGGACAGACAGGACAGAGGCCCAGACCTCTCTGCTTTTATTAACTCATTTTTATTTCTTTTTTATTGTTTATTGTATTTATTTACAATTCAAATGTGCCCCCCCTTCCTGGTTTTCCCTCCACAAACCTGCCATCTCATCCCCCCTTCCCTTTGCCTCTGAGGGAGCTCCTTTACCCACTCACCCCCTCCTGCCTCACGTCTCTACCATCCACCTATGCTGGGCATCAAGCTTCCACAAGATCCCTCCCATCGACGCCGTATAAGGCCATCTTCTGCTACATGTGTATCTGGAGCCATGGGTAGCTCCATGTATACTCTTTAGTTAGTGGTTTAATCCCTGGGAGCTCAGGGTGGTCCAATTAGTTGATATTGTTTGTTTGAAGTGTATTGGAATGAAAGAACAGGAAACGAAGGCCTGAGCTAACAATCCCAGTGTTGTAGCCTGACAGATGTGGGAGCATCCACTTGAGGGACATAAATCCTCAGCACCTCAAGATTAGTTTGACATGGACGGTGTGTTGAGGAACTAATTCAGTTTCAAAAGGCAGATGAGGAGGAGAACGAAGGAGAAACCTGAGGAATGGGTACAGATAGAGCAATGGTCAGTTTGTGGCTGTTGAAAAGTCAAGGGGGTGGGTACAAGTCTATCATCCCGTGAACAAGATCCTGAGAAGTGTTAGCTTTGAGGAGATAACAGGATAAGAGAACGCAATGAAGGGCAGTGAGAACCAGCATCCGGTTAGGAAGGGCGGTGAGAACCAGCATCCGGTTAGGAAGGGCGGTGAGAACCAGCATCCGGCTAGGAAAGACTAAAGCAACAACTGCTACGCTGCTGTGGTCGCTTTCAGAATGAGGATCGGTCAATTGTGTCAAATGTCTCAGAAAAAGAAAAAAGGAAAGATGAGGACAGAGAAAACCTTCCTGGGATTTGAAAGTTGGGCCAATGTTACTGAACTTGGCCAGAGCGGCACACAAACCATTAAAGGAAGTGTCGCATGATGGGCATATAGGCACTTGAGGAGTCATTTAGTCAGTCACCCAACATAACATTAGCAGAAGAACTGAATAAATCACACTGGCTGGGAGACTAAAATGAGTAGCCAGTAATTAGTCTCCACTTTCACACAGAAATACTCATGCTATTTACAAAAGGCAGGTTTTGCCCAAAATATTCTAACTCCAACAAGCTTGCATAGGAGGAATCCTGGAGATAAATTGGGTCTCCAGAATACACTGGTGCCTGCCCTTAACCCTTTGTTTTCTGTGAACACGAAGATGTCTGGAGTATATATGGAGAAGTACTGGGAGACTAGAGTTAAAAGGCAGTTAGGAAGAAAGTGGCTTATTACCAACTCCCTAAAAATACAACAATATTTAATCAAAACACAAACTAATCACACAGATCATTTCCCTTTCTTGTTGTTGTTTCTGTTGTTGTTTGTTTTGTTTCACAGTGCTGGAAATTGAAACCAGAGCCTTTCACACTCTAACAAGCACTAAAGCACTCTAATACTATATCATAAACCTAGACGCACAATGATTTGCTTTTCATTTTAAAGTTGGTCTACTTTGGGCACCATGATAAAAATACCCCTACCAAAGAAATTTAGGGAAGAAAAGTATTTATTTGGCTCACACCTCCAGGTCACAGACTGTTGAGGGATAATCAATCACTAGCGTAAATGCTGCTTTCTGTATCATGCTTGGCTAGCTCTCATATATAGTCAAGTACCACCTGCATAAGGAACGGGATTGCCCACAGTAGAGCTAGCTCGCCTGTATCAGGTAACAATCAAAATAATTCCCCACAGGCCAATATGATTTGGGAAATCACTCACTTGAGATTTCCTTCTCAGATGACTCTAAACTATACCAAGTTGACAATTAAAGCCAACAGAACAAAGGTTATTAAGGTTTACATTTTATATCATCTTTAAATAATAGAAATTTTTCTTTGGTTTGCCAAGGTGTCTTTCATTCAACACAGACACTGTAAATCTATTTTGCATTCTTTCAGAAGTGATCCTGTTTAGACAATGAAAACCCTTAACATGGGCATAAGTTTCATAACCTGCAACCTTAACTTACATTGGCATAAATAAGGTGTGTAGATAAAAATAACTGACTGGGCTGGATATACAGATCAGCTATAATAGAATGCTTACCATAAAAACACAAGACCAAGGGTATGAAATCCACAGCAGTAGCATGAAACAATAGATAGATAGATAGATAGATAGATAGATAGATAGATAGATAGATAGATAGATAGATAGATAGATGAATGGTAAGTGGATAGGTAGGTAGGTGGGTAGGTGGGTGGGTGCTAACAAAGTTTGGGAGGTGGATCAAGGAGTAACCTCGGTGGCATGCTATTTAAAGGAGACTTTGGAAGAAAGGCTGACATACTTTGAAAACTTTCATTAGTGAAATACTTTGCAAACATAACTGGCACTTTTTACTAATGTCTATGCACTTAACTATCTCTAGGTCAACAGAGATGAGACGTTCAAGCCATGTAACAGAAGAAAGACAGTTCTTAAGTAAATGCCAAGAGACTTGAATCCCATGTCTCTCTAATGTTTCATGCTGAGGTTCTGGGAAAGTAATTTGCCATTTTCCTGGCCTCAGTGGCTCAATCTATGAAGACTATTTGGTTTCTAATGTCTTCACCAGTCTCTGAGTCTGACCTTCCAGTCCTAAAATTCTAAGGCCTCCCTGAGTGAACGCAAGGGCCGCATTACCACAGAGCAATGTGTGTTTGAAATATTTTTTAAAAAAGATTAAAAATTACTTCCCAGGTTCTAGCAACAGCAGCTTGAAAAACAAATAGTCATTATATACCTCTTGCTACATGACCAGAGCTCAACACTTCACAGAAAAACCATCTGCTTTCCTGTCCCTTTCTTTCTATTTACCAATGACAGTGTTAGTCCACACACACAAATGTCATTTAAAAGGAAATAATTACATTTGAATTAGTGAATAAACTGGATATGATAAAAATGAATTTATTCAGGGGGTATAATTTTGAGCCTTTTCTACTGAACTGAACTGAAAAGAATATTTGCATGTTATTTGCTAATAACAATAGTAATAGTGATCTCATCTTGACTGTTTTTAGAGGTAGAATAAGAAGTGTTCAAGGAATTTGGAATGCCCAATGCACAAAACTAGAGCCATTCAAATATCACCTTTTCCTTGAAAAACAACAACAGAAACAACAACAACAGCAGCAACAGCAACAGCAGCAGCAGCAGCAGCAACAACAACAGCAGCAACAGCAACAACAGCAGCAGCAGCAAAAACAGCAACAGCAGCAACAACAACAGCAACAGCAACAACAGCAACAACAGCAGCAACAACAACAGCAGCAACAGCAACAACAACAACAGCAGCAGCAACAACAACAGCAGCAACAGCAACAGCAGCACAACAACAGCAGCAACAACAACAGCAGCAACAGCAACAACAGCAGCAGCAGCAAAAACAGCAACAGCAGCAACAACAACAGCAATAGCAACAACAGCAACAACAGCAGCAACAACAACAGCAGCAACAGCAACAACAACAACAGCAGCAGCAACAACAACAGCAGCAACAGCAACAGCAGCACAACAACAGCAGCAACAGCAACAACAGCAGCAACAGCAACAACAACAGCAGCAGCAACAAGAGCAGCAACAGCAACAACAACAGCAGCAGCAACAGCAGCAGCAGCAACAATAACAGCAGCAGCACCAACAACAGCAACAGCACCAACAACAGCAACAGCACCAACAACAACAGCAGCAACCGCAGCAACAGCAACAACAACAGCAGCAGCAGCAACAATAATAGCAACAGCACCAACAACAGCAACAGCACCAACAACAACAGCAGCAACCGCAGCAACAGCAACAATAACAGCAACAACAACAGCAGCAGCAACAGCAGCAGCAGCAACAATAACAGCAGCAGCACCAACAACAGCAACAGCACCAACAACAGCAACAGCACCAACAACAACAGCAGCAACCGCAGCAGCAGCAACAATAAAACTTTCCTCCCTCCCATCCCCTGTAGTTTTCCCCTGTATTTTTCTTAGGGGTAAGGGAATTGAACCCTTAACATAGAGGAAGCTTGTGTTTTGTATTTAGGAGCAAAAAGAACAAGATGGATAAATTTAAGAATAAAAATACCTACAAAACACACTACTATTATCCAGAGAATGCAAGCAAAACTCTCCCAAAACTACAATAAACAACAAAAACTAAAAAACACAATACCTCAAGTCACAGTGGACCTAGTAAAGGCCCTCAGATGTAAGACAAGAAGATTTGTGGACCATTTCCACAGATCCAGAGCAGAGAGTAAATGTTCATATTCAAAGGCTTGAGGACAAAGCTCCATCTGCCATATTGTTCTCCCTCCTGTACTCAGTGTCAGCAAGGTAAGCAAGAACAGCACTTTAGACTCCTGTGGCCCTCCAACTTTCATAAGTAGATAGTAACTTGGGTTATAAAATCTTTCTTATGTCTTTCACTTTGGCTCCCAACTCTAGTTGCCTGTTTCTACCAAGTGTCTGTTGGGAACTGATGATCATCCAAACTTCTTTTGATACTTTTGCAAGCTGGTCCTTCACATAGAGCTGAACAAATGTTTTTGAAGTTAATGTTATTAGAGAAGGATGTAGTAACAGCAGAGTAACCTGCAGGAACCAGAGGTAACCCTCTCCTTCTGACAATGGGACCAGTCTTTACACATTAAAATAATGACGAGATTCGGGAGCAGCTGTAAAAGCTTAAAAAATAGTTCCATAAAATGCAAAAAATGAAAAAACACAACCTAGAGAAAAGATAAACCAACTTGAGACTGGAATCATATAGACTAGAAAAGAAACTGCTATGTAAAAAATTAATTAAAAAGTAATAAGTGAGTAAAACATCAAACTAAATATTCCTGATGCTAACTAAGGAAACAATGAAAAGAAATATAATAAAATTATAAGAGCAAGGAGAGAGCTTCTTGGTTAGACATAAGAAATAATTTCCTGGCCTTGACATTGAAATTTTGGAGTACACTGCCAAAAACAAAAGTTGCAAGATTTCCTGGAAGAATCAATAACAATCTGCACTAATTGATGAAGGCATTTCTCTGTCACAAGAAAAAGGGCTTAAATCAGATAACTTTGCAAAGTCTCAATTCTAAATGGTATCTGAGAGAATTTACCACCCATGAGAGGAATGGCAAGCTATTGCTAAGGCCAAAGCATTTGATTAATAAATCAAATTTGGTTTCTGACATTACTAGGTTTTATTTGGTTAAATTTTAAATGTTAGGGGTTTACATAAAATACTTTCATCATTATCATTTTAATGATCTGGCTGTGAATTTGTTTCTTTCTCTTTTAGATTTTAAAAGTTTATTTAATGAAGTGTTCTCCATGGCCCCAGCTGGTTGTGAACAGCTTAGTGTAAAAATGTTCATTTTGATTACAGACTTCTAACAAGTGAAGAAGGCAGTTTCTTGTGCCCTTTCTCCCTGTTCTAATACGTTTTCCTATAAATCTGTGAAAGCAAGGAGGAAGAAGCGTTCCCACACCCATTCCAAAGACATTCCATTCCCATCGTAACACCTTACAGCATTGGTTTCCGGAAACAGCAGCTTTCCTATCCACCATTGACATGAACAGTTTTAGCTGCACCTGTTGTCAGCTGTCACATTATGAGTCTAATGTCTTTTTGGTCTATTTCTATTTCACTGAAGTTTAGACGCCTCTCATGGTCTTACTGGTCAAGGTTCTACACTTTAATATCAGCAACTGCTCTCAGTCTAATGGCCTCGTTGCTGATTCCAGAGTCATGACAGATATTCTCTATGTCCATCACATTTATAAGAATCAGGAATCACCTACCAGCAATGGAGGACTGTTCCCCTCTCTCTATGTCCTCACCAGCATGTGCTGTCACTTGAGGTTTTGATCTCTGTCATTCTGATTCTGTGAGGTGGAATCTCAGGGTTGTTTTGATTAGCATTTCCGTGATGACTAAGGATGTTGAACATTTCAAGTGCTTCTCAGCCATTCGGCATTCCTCAACTGTGAATTCTTTGTTTAGCTCTGAACCCCATTCTTTAATTGGGTTATTTGGGTTGATGGTGTCTAACTTCTTGAGTTCTTCATAAATTTTGGATATTAGACCTCTGTCAAATGTAGGGTTAGTGAAGATCCTTTGTGAGTCTGTGGGCTGCTGATTTGTCCAATAGGTATTGTTCTTTGCATTGCAGAAGCTTTTTCATTTCAGGAGGTCCCATTTATTAATTGTTGATCTTAGAGCCTGAGCCATTGGAGTTCTGAAAAGCATTGTTTCCTGTGCCAATGCATTAAAGGCGATTTCCCACTTTCTCTTCTATTAGATTCAATGTATTCAGGGCTTCTTTCTTTCTTTCTTTCTTTCTTTCTTTCTTTCTTTCTTTCTTTTTTTTAGGTCCTTGATCCACTTGGACTTGAGCTCTGTCCAGGGTGATAAGTATGGATCTATTTACATTCTTCTACCTGACGACACCCAGTTAGACCAGCACCATTTGTTGAAGATGCTTTCTATTTTTCCATCATATGGAATGGATGCTGACGCAGAGGACACCGCAAGAAGACCTACAGAGATAACTAACCTGGGTCCTTGGACAATCCCAGAGACTGAATACCAACATAAAGTATGCAGGGACTGAACCTTGTGCTTCTGCGTTTCACCTCACTGCGGGGCTGAGGGAACGACACTCAGGGAGGCAAAACACAGAGGAACTAGGCTACGTTCCGTTCTACTCATTGAGGTGCTGGAGTCATAGGACACCGACATGCAGCTCAGGAGAGACAAAACACAACCTAAGATAGGAGTCCCGGCCCATGTTTCTCCAGGTGAGAAATAGCACTAGTAGGCTGGAGCAGAAACTGTGGTTTTCAAACTCCTGGGCACCCAGGCACCACTGGAAACCTCGAAGGGTTAAAAACTGGGACCCATGAGCCTGAGATGAGCCCAGGGCTGGGGGATGCTAACTTAACTCAGGGTGGGCGCCAGGAGTGTGGAAAGGCCGTCTAAGGAGACTTATGTGAGGCTATATGAGGCCTACATGAAGAAGGCTTTCCCCAGGCGATCCTTGATGAGAGAGACAGTCCTTGCTCGTCCCACCTGTTTATGCATGGCGGAAAAGGATGCATTAGACTTACTCCAGGTTCACCAGAGATTAAATACCTTTGCAAGAAGGGATGCCCGGGAAGGGAAGCTTATTGGTTAAACCCTCAGGACCTATCTAGATACCCCATTAGCATGGAGAACTCTAGGCTCTATGCTACATGACCAGTTGTCACGCTCCTCTTCATGGATGTCGTGCTCACCTCCTCTAGGACAGGAACCTGGTCAGAAGTAGATTCAAACGCCTTCCCTTCTCAATTATGAGAATTGCCTTGGTTCATTAATCTGCTTGACCCTATCAGTTCTTCTGTCTGGTGGCAGGGTTCCGCTTGCACTACAGGACCTAGGTCCCCTACACATTTGTCACAGATGTGCATTTTGGTCTTCATGAGAGTCCCCTAACAGCTGGATCTGTGGCTGTCCCTGACTTAGTTGCCTCCCACTGGATTCCCTTCCACTAACTGGACTGCCTAGTTGGGCTGCAGTGGGAGACGATGCCCTTAGTTATACTGCAACTGGTTAACACCCAGGGTGGGTGTTCACAAAGAGGGGGATTCCCCTTCTCTAAGGAGGAGAGGGGGTAAGGAGAAGGGATTTGTAAGGGTGGGGCTGGGAGGAAAGAAAGAAGGGGGTTGCAACCAGGATATAAAATGAATAAAACAATAAATGAATAGAAAAAATAAAATAAAATTCTCTAAAAGTTAGGGGTAGTGTCACAGTCCCATAATCACAGCTACTTGGGAGGCTGATATAGGAGGGTCACAAGTTCTAGGCCTGTCTGGGCTATAGAGCTAAGATTATGGTCAGGATGGCTAACTTAAAGAGACTGTGTCTCCCAAGTAATAATAATTAACAGCTATGGATATAGCTTAGAGGTAGATTTTGATTACTGTGGATGAGGTCATGCATTCAACCCCTAGCAACACACACACACACACACACACACACACACACACACACACACACCATGAAAGTATGTACAAGAAAATGGAACACAGTAAGACATTACTGTAACTTAAATATGGCAGCAGAGGTTATTATGACACATATGTTCATAGATTCCAGAGTATGAAATGAACAGTAGGTTGGTAAGGAGATTGTTGACTGAAAGAGGAACTTTGCAGATCACCCTCTCTTCTAATGTCCATGATGAGTATATCTGTGATCCCTCCAATACATAACAGGAAACACAGTCTCTAATGTGATGGTCTTGCAGGATGGGCAATCAGGTCGTGAAGACAGATATTCCTAAAAAAAATTAATCATTCATTTAAAAAAATAGCTACAAAGAATCTCTTGCCTTTGCCCTTTCTGTCACCAGAAATCACAGCCAGAAGATGGGCATCTATGAAATGGGAGGTATCTGTCACTTAACATGGTATCTGCCACCATTTGGATCTCAATCCTAACATGTTCCAAACTGTCATGCTTATGAGCCACACATATATATTATAGTTTGATTACACAAGCCAAAACAGACTAAGGAATTGATGGAAAATCAGATGGTAAAAATTGGAGTTTCATCCATTTTGATGCAGTTACTCCTGACCCACGTGATCCAACATAGAAAGTCTCTACCAAATGAATCTACTCTTTAGAATCTTTCTCTTCATGGAACACTTCGTTCATTCACCTTATCAAATTTTGGAGGTCCTTTAATCTTTGTGAAACCCTTTAAAATACCCACATAAAATATTTGACAAATAAAGAATTGGGTATAGTCAACAAACAATAGATAAGCAGATGTCCAAAATTCCCAACTTGCCTCTTAAGTACTTCAGGTTTTTATGACCCCCATATCCCCAAATGCTAACATTTTTCACTAACACCCATCATTTCTGAAGGCTCTTCAAATCTTCGACTATTCTGAATTGTCTGGGCAATATTAAATGCCTTCATAAAAGGACTTTCTGGTTTATTTGGCAACGCTGAGATAAGCCATTCTGGTGGCTTCTCCATTAGCTGTCTCCTGTTTACCTGAGGAGTAGCCATGCAGAGTTTTAATTGAATCTGCCTAACACCCTCGCGGAGATTAAAGGTAAGTGTTTCCAAGAAGAAAGGACCTCAACAGAGAAGCTTTAAACCCTGTTCTAAGGAAAGAAGGAAACAGAGCAGTCAGGCAATGTTTACATCTGAAATGACAGTATAACCCTAGGAAAGCAATAATTCAGTTTATTCTCAAGGTTTCTCAGATCAACAAGAGGTCAAGAGTGCTTATATAATCACTCCCTGATTGCCACATGTAATCATTAATGAATCGATGGGATAATGCTTTTTAATCTATGACTATAGGCAGGTAAAGTTGCTAAGGGAAGAAAATGAATTGTTATTTTTAAAGTTAGCCAAAAATTGGCCAAAATAGTGTAATGTAAACTTCTTAGAGAAAATCTGGTCATTTTATAGTATTTTTATATATTCTTCAGAAGTTTTCTATATACATGCAATGTTTCTGCACCTCTCTCCCTCCAACTTTCCTCAGGATCCCTTAATATATTCAACTCTATGTTCTCATATTTTTTATTAATATTTTTAACTGAGTCCAGTTATATGTTCACATGAATGTGGAGGTCATTAACTGGAGTCACACTTATTTGTGAAAGATTATCAAGCAAGCAGTGAGAGTATTGAAGAGCTTAAATGAAGAAAATGTTGAACGGTGCAGAAAAATAAATAACAAAAATGTTTCATTTTCTGATGGCAGACAAGGAAGACTCAGATTTTTCTGTACTTTGAATATTTTTTCTATTTACTCTCTTTTTAAATATTCATCAGTAATACTTGTAATGATCTCTCATCATCTATAAAATTTTAGTCACGTATATTTTCATTCTCTCTGCTTCTAAACATGGCATCCATCTCTCCAACAGACAATAAATCAGATCAATCTCTTATGCGCAATTTATGTTTTGTCATTTATATTCAGTCAGGCTTAACTATCATCTAGTTGGAGTCAGAAAAGTACTCTCTTGTCATGATTCCCTTTTACATGAGGATACTACAGAATGGAACAAAGGACTCTTAATGCTTTTCTAAGGCTTTAACAAAATATCTAAGAGGCACTTCCTTGATTTTTACCCTAAACCTCTTTTTATCCAGAGAACTTTTTCCAATTTTATTTCTTTAAAGTCTGCTAGTTTCCCCTTCTTTCCCTAGCCCACCATCTCCTCCTTCCTTCTTTGCCTCTCCTTTTTCTTCCCCCTGTCTTTGCCCCTGTCCTACTTAAAGAGTTTATATTTCTGTGATAAAATGCCATGTCCAAAAACAATGCGTGGAGGAAAGGGTTTGTTTCAGCTAATAGCTCCCCATCACAGCCCATCTCTGAGGGAGGTCAGGGCAAGAACTCAAGTAGGGTAGGAACCTGGAGGCAGAAACTGAGGCTAGGGCAAACCGTGGAGGAGCCTGCTTATGGCCCTTCTCTCATATGGCTTGCTCAGCCTGCTTTCTTATGATAGTCAAGACCAGTATCCAGAAATGGCGCCTCCTACAGTGATCCGGGATCTCCCACATCAATCATTGATCTAGAAAATGTACCACAGGCTTGCCCACAGGCCAATCTGATGAAGACATTTTCCCAATTGAGCATCTCTTTTCCCAAATGACTCTAGCTTATGTCAAATCAACATAAAACTAGCCAGCATAGGCCCCTCCACCTATGCTTTAATATGTACAACTAGAGGAAGCCAGTTTAAATTCACTTTATTTTCTGGAAGACCTATGTGATAGATCTTCTTGGTTGTCAACTTGATTACATCTAGCACTAAAACTCAAAATGGAGGGCATAACTCTAAGGGAATTTTGCTTAATTTGAAGAAAAGAAAAGATCTACTTCTCATAAGGATCTCTTCAGTAGTAAGACATGCCTTTAATCCAGATCTTTCAAGAAGAGAAAGGCATGTCTTTAATCCGGACCACACCCTCTGCTGGAAGACTATATAAGAACATGGAAGAAGGGCATTTTGATGTTTGCCTGCTTGTCCATGCCTTGTTAGCAAGTCCATTCCTTCACTGGCATTAGAGCCTATTTCTCCTGAATACAGCATATACTGAAGACCTGCTGAGACATACAGATTTAATGACTAAGCAACTATTATATTCCTGGAATCTCCGTTTGCAGTCAGCCACTGTTGGATTAGCTAGACTACAGCCTGTATGTCATTCTAATAAAGCCCTTTTCTATATACAGAGAGATTCATTCTATAAGTTCTGTTTCTCTAGAGAACTCTGATTGGAACAACCTATATTATGGTTTGAATGTAAAATTTCTCCAACAAGTTTATATCTTTGAATCTTGGTCACCAGGTGTTTGGAAGGCTGGAATCTTGGGACCTATGGCTTAGTGAGCTGAAATCAGTTACTAAGAGTGAGTCTCAAAATGTGGTACACAATTTCAACTTCCTCACCTTCCAAAATGTGAACAAGTTGCAGCACAAGCTCTTCTCCCCTTAAATAAAGCAATTGTGGCAATCATCCCCTTCCCAGCCATGATAGACAGACTTTCTAAACCATGAGACAGAACAGACCTCTCTACCCTTAAGTCCCTGCTGTTGGGTATATTGTCACTATGAGAAAAAAGTTATTGAATTAATTCTCTGGAGTCATAAGTTTATTTGGTTTATTGCTTATTTTATCACTTATCTCCAAAGAGAGTTTGGATACTCTTTGACTAACAATGTAAAACAAGTCTCATTCCACTCACTGTTTGCCAGACTTGTCCTCTGGTTGCTGAACAGAACCAAAATCAATGCTACACATGTGTTATATAGGTATCAATATCTATAACTACTTTTGGGTATCAATTTCTGTATCCCGTATCAGAAATGTTGAATGCTATACATTTGCATAAGAGGCTTGAAACAGAGAGGTCAAATCTTTTAAGTTCAGACTTCCTTTTAGAGATCCTAACCTAAGTTTAAACACGGGTAAACAAGCTTGTACCTAGCATTAGTTTCCAAACTGCCCTCCAACAAAACCTCAGTTTAGCTCCAGTCTCTAAACTAACCCCCAACTCCAGTATCACCAGGTTACACCCTCAGCAAGATCAGTGTCTCCAGATTGTTCCCCCGACAAACCTGCACCCCCAGGCTACCCCTTGCCTAACAACCATCAGTGCAGAGGGGAGAAGAAATTAAGTTTATGATGTGACTCCCAGCACCAGCCAACTATGCTAAAGGCCACAGTAGCTTTCCAATTAGATGCTTGCGCACTTACCTCCTACCCACATACGACTTGCTGCTTACTGTAAAGCCTTGCCCCAATAAATATTTGGGGCTCCCCATCACCAAAACCATCCTGTGTGATGATGCTGTGCTGAGGAGGTGGGATGAGCTAGCTCGAATAGAATAAAGACCTGCTGTGAGTTGTATCAGATCAACTCCTGTCTGGGTTTTTTGTTTGGTTTTTGTTTGGGTAGAGGGAGGGTCACTAACACTTCTCTGGCACTACAAAACTGTTTCAACTGAAATAAAAGAATTGCATCTTCCAGTTCTATGACTGAGTTACTGACATTTTGCTCCTTAAAAGGACCCATTCCACATAATCACCATAAATGATGACTGATGTTGCCACAATACCTCCATTTTCAAAAACTGCAGGTTAGCTGTCTTGACGAGAGGCTTAAACGAAGTGCTGTGTTTCAAAGACCAGATTAGCAAAGGGGTGGGGCACAACATTGCAGCAAAACATTTCAAACAATCTACTCCATCCCTAGATCTCATGTTTTCCCTATTGTCCAATTGGATATATTTTCTAATTTCCATTTTCATACATTTGACTTTGTTATATTTAGAATAAGCGTGGTATGATTTCCCAATATTTCCAGAGTTTACAAAGTTTATGAGTTTGGACTACAATCTCTGTATGAGGAAACATATGCATAATAACTGCAACCATTTGCGATTTATGCAGATGTGACTGACAGCCTTGCATGTGGCATATTTTAGTGAGTGATCAGAAAGAGCACAAAAGAATATACTTGGCATTCATTAGATTTACTGTTCTATACACAGCAAATATGCCTCCTGAGTTAATAGTGACACTGAAATACTTTCTAAAATCACTAACATTTTTCTACTATTCATAATAGTTATCATAGAATGAATATACCTAGCAGGATACTCCAAATAAGCAGAATCAACATAACACACACATGTGCGCGCGCGCACACACACACACACACACACACTCACACACACACACACACACACACACACACACACACACACAGCCTCTTCTTTAGAATGGCATGAACTGCATCCAACTCCAGAGGCATGAGAACTTGGTGGTTAGTCATGTTCATTCAAGACCATTTCCAAAGCTCATGAGCCAGGGGCAGGGATGGTACAGGTCCAATGGTAGGGATACAGAGACCGGTGCTCCAGTTCAATTAGCCAGGCAAAAAGAACAGATCATTTTCCCTTTCTCTGCCTTTCATTCAGTCAAACTGACATACTGGTTGTCCATGCACACTTGGAAGGGCAATTTTCCTTTCTTAATATCCTGATTCAAATGTTGATACTTTCAAGAAACCCTAACAGAGACACCCTATAATAATATTTAATAGATACCCAACCCATCTGATACATAAAATTAACCATCTGATATATAAAATTAATCATCTATCTTTGTTTCTTATTTAATCTCTTCCATTTATTTCATGTGGTTTTATGTATTTGGAAGCATTCTTGTTGAGTATACAAATATATGTACACACATGTACACCTCTTCCTGCCCTGAAGATTTAAGTGGTAGAGCATTTGCTTAATATGCACAAGTCCTTGGGTTTGTTTGGTGACAGAGAAATGGGGAAGAGGGAGAGACAAGGATGGGGGTGTATAAAGAAGGGAAGAGGGGAACAGGCAATAAGTCATACCTTCCTAATGAGTTAATCCTTTGTCATTGTTTAAAAAAACTCTCATTATTGATTGTAATACACCTTGCCTTAAAGTTCACTTTGTCTGATATTGGGCACACTGTATTGTTCACTTTCTTACTATTTATGTATTTCATCTTCTTTAGTTTGATTTACATGACTTTATATTTAATTAGTATAGTGTAATCTTGTCTCTTAAAATTGCCTCAGATGTTGAAGTTACTTGTCCATTTACTTCAGTGTATTCTTGGTAGAGATAGGTTTTAGCCCATCATTTCATATTGAATTTCCTGTTCAGTATATTTCTTGTTCTCACATTACCAAACTTTGCCTTGTTTCGACTTGAATGTAAGTTTTTGTTGGTGTTTTGTTTCCTTAGCTGAAATTTCAACTGGATCAATTTGCCCATCTTAGTGGTTGTTGTGGGAATTCTTTAGCTTATTATAATTATACTCAGTCAATACTATATACTCAACTTAGTTCCATCTCATTACTTAAATTGTTGTGAATATATATCTTACCTTGATTGATGGATTCGATGAATTTTTGTTTCACTGTTGTTTTCAATGATTAATTTCCTCAAAAAGAAGAGAAAATGGCATGATCACTTGTATTGCCATATCCATTCATTTCCAGGTGCCGGAACCCTAACCTCGAGGCTAAACTTTTATTTGACATCATTTCTTCTCAACCTAAAGGAATTTCTTTAGCCATTTCTTGTAGGGCAGGTCTAGTATCAATAAATGCCCTTGGATTTCCTTTATCCTAAATTCTACATTTGCCTCCTCTTAAAGGACTATGGATACAATTGTAAGTTTATTATATTTTTCACTCAGCATTTTATGATGGTGTCCCATTGTGTCCCAATCTCCACTGCTTCAGATGTTATCTATATGTGTGATATGACTTATTTTTCTGGACATCTTTGAGATTTTCTCTTTGTTTTTCAGATACATATGCAGTGCTTTAAGGCAGTTTCCTTTGTAATTCCATTATGTTTACTACACTCTTAGTTTGTTATTGCATTCCTTAAACTTTTAATGATGAATAATCTTTTTTTCGGTTTCATTTTCTATCTCCTTCTGTCTTCCAGTCTCACATAGCCTTAGAACAGTGGCACCTCATATTCTATTAAGGATTCCATATTGAAAGTTGGTGGTACTCTCTTCTACACACTTGAAAGACAATCCTTCATGATTGTCACAGTTCTTAAATACACAGATGACCTGAGCCCAACAGTAGTTTCTACATGTCAATCCCAATACAGATTTCAATAGATCAAAGATATCACTTCTCTGACAGCACAGGAAATTGAAGCCTAAACTGAAAGAAAATAGGTATCATCTTAGACTTCTGGTGTCTGAATTCTAAACTAGAAAGAGGTGAGATATAATCATGACCCCAAGTATTGTGAGCACTGATTTAACTCTACTCACTGTAAGTCCTTCCCCATGCAAGACTTTCTCATGTGAGCAGTAGTGTGTGTGAGCAGTAGTGTGTGTGAGTAGTAGTGTGTGTGATCAGCAGTGTGTGTGAGCAGTAGTGTGTGTGAGCAGGAGTGTGTGTGATCAGCAGTGTGTGTGATCAGCAGTGTGTGTGAGTAGTAGTGTGTGTGATCAGCAGTGTGTGTGAGCAGTAGTGTGTGTGAGCAGGAGTGTGTGTGATCAGCAGTGTGTGTGATCAGCAGTGTGTGTGAGTAGTAGTGTGTGTGATCAGCAGTGTGTGTGAGCAGTAGTGTGTGTGAGCAGGAGTGTGTGTGAGCAGTAGTGTGTGTGAGCAGGAGTGTGTGTGATCAGCAGTGTGTGTGATCAGCAGTGTGTGTGAGTAGTAGTGTGTGTGATCAGCAGTGTGTGTGAGCAGTAGTGTGTGTGAGCAGGAGTGTGTGTGAGCAGTAGTGTGTGTGAGCAGTAGTGTGTGTGAGCAGTAGTGTGTGTGATCAGCAGTGTGTGTGAGCAGGAGTGTGTGTGAGTAGTAGTGTGTATGACCAGTAGTGTGTGTGATCCGTATTGTGTGTGAGCAGTAGTGTGTGTGAGCAGTAGTGTGTGTGAGCAGGAGTGTGTGTGATCAGCAGTGTGTGTGAGCAGTAGTGTGTGTGAGCAGTAGTGTGTGTGAGCAGTAGTGTGTGTGAGCAGTAGTGTGCATGTTTCTCTATCTGTGTGTGTCTCTGTCTCTGTGAGTGTGTGTGTCTGTGTGTGTTTGTGTATGTATGTGTTTGTCTGTGTTAGCAGTAGAAAAAATAATGCAGTCTCTCAAAAGAATAAGAGTTCAAGTCTGTAAATTTGCACAAGCAAAGGGGAAAAAAAGGGCAGAAAGCGAGACAACAAAAACTTTTAAGATATCTGACTACAGTAATTTGTGAGTTAGGCGCTGCACAACCGTGGGAATGTAAGACAATTATACTTTAAAATAGTATATTTCAAAACTTAAGTCTGGTTTTGTTTTGTTTCAGGCTTTTTTCCAGTCTTTCCTTACTCTCAAAAGTCCCATGTGAAAGAAATATTGCGCAGAGAGGATGGTTCTGTTCACTGCTCTGCACGTTTCAAGCTCAACGTGCTATCCCTGCAGTACGACACAAGTGAACAGTTTCACTCCCACCCACAGAGGGCTTACTCAACCTGCTTTGCGCCCATCCTGTGACTGCCTCAGGGATGGAGACATTCTCTAGCTCTGCCTTTCAGAGAACACAGAAATGGTTCTTCTGGAAACGTTAGACTTCGTCCTTCTTTGCACCCACAGTTGTAAACAGCTTTAAAGGAGTGTGTGTGTGTGTGTGTGTGTGTGTGTGTGTGTGTGTGTGTGCTGGGATTTTTTTGTTATGATAAAACTATAGGCTTTCATCTCTTTTCCCATCCTAGTCAGCAGCAATAACTTCTTTTCTAAGTTTCTATTTTTCTCATTTTTATTTTGTATATTTTCTCAGTCTCAGCCAGTCTGCTCTGTACTTCTTTGGACATTTCTTCTTTGAAATATTATATTTCTTCTTGAGTTTTTTCATTTGCACTTCTGGGTGAGTCTGTGTGTGAAGGCCAGAGGTAAAACTCAAGTGTCACTCCTTTGGAGCCATTCAGCAGTACCCCACTAGCCTGAGGCTGCCTAATTGTGCTACACTGGATGGGCAAGGAGCTGAAAGGATCTAACTTTCTAACTCCTCTCCCCTTTACTAGAATTACAAGTGTGGGAGATCAATCTTGGATTTTTTACATAGATTCAGGCCTTCATGCTTGTATAGAAGACCCTTTTCCAACCAAGCCACCTCATCAGCTCTCTTCTTCAAATTTATAAGAGCTCATTTTATTTATAAATTTTAAAATATAGAAAACTTTTCTTAACCACTTTGGTCTATTCCTCTTATAATAAACATTATTTAACCTTTCTAGAAATACATCATAAACCTGTGCATATAGCTTTAAATACATCCTACATTTTTGTCTAAGGATATTGTGGGGTCACACCTTGGGCCCCAACTTGATACTGATGAGAAAATTCATCACTGTTGGCTTTCTCTCATACTATTGGAAGATGTTAATCAGACCTCTGGAGTGGGGGAATCATCAGTGCTTACCCAGCCATGAACCCAGTGAACTGCAATAACGGCTAGTGTGGTAAGATATGCCCATGGGCCCATGGATGCACACATGACATAAATTTATGGGAGCAAACAGCCAGTTTGGGGTTGCAAATGTGACATAAATATATGAGGTAAACAAGCAGTTTTGGGTTGGATTCAAGACCCTTTCTACAGGGAGAAGCACATACCTAGTCTTGCATGAGAACCCATGCGTAGAGCGCTCATGTGCCCCAGAGATGACCCTGATGCTATTACTTTGTTAAGTGAACATAGTATCAAACTGCCTTCTAAATTTGCGTCTCCCGTCCTACAGATCAACACATTTGTAGGCCCGCAACAGAGACGTTTCTTTATACAGTCCTCCTATTAGTTGATCATTGCAGAAACTCGCAATGGTCAAAGAGGAGAGAATAAATATCAGTAGCACATTCAGGCCCCAACCACATATCTGCATCACAGCTCTTCCCTAAGACACAAGGACCATCCTGAGGAGGGATGAAGACAGTAAGAGCTAGAGGTTGGAGAACTAGAGTGAGTCAGGATCTTCTGGATAGGACAGGGCCACTGCACTTACACTTCACAGCAGCTGTGCTTGTCTGCACAGGATCAAGCCCGTCAGCATTCTAGCATGTGGTGGGGAGTTCATAACCCTTTATCCTCACTGAGAATCTGTGAGTGCCTGGAAGTTTCCGCACAGAGGAAAGTCAGTTTTCTTCAAAGACGTGTCTCTAGGTAGGTCAGTCATGCCCAAGTAACACCACACTCAGAAGTTGTACAGAGCAAAAGCCGAGGGTGGAAATGTTATTTTATTTTCAAGAGCATAAAGTTGAGATTTAAGGAGTTATGGGTAAACCTTGAAGGAGTTAAAGTAGTTGTGGGGTAGGGGGGACAGTGAATAGAATCAAAGTACACTATGTGAATTTATTTTAAAAAAATCAATAAAATAATGAAAAAGAATATTGTATTGAAGGATGAAGAAATTAGATAAAGTGCCCCAGAATTGTGATTTTTTGAGACATGATTCCACAATGTAGTACAGACTGGTACTGAACGCTACTCCCTCTTGGTTTTTGGCTTAATGAGGAGATGTGAAACGTAAGAGCTCACCGTCGTGTTTTCCCTTTCAGTGTATCATCGCTCTCTGGTTTTCTACCGTGTCCCTGGCTCACCTCGCTTTAATTAAATAAAAGTTGGACACACTTGCAATACTGAAACGATCACTTTTACAATTTCCTGCTAAAGATCAGAGGAGAGATAGGTCAGCACCAAGCACAGGCTTTCTTGTTTCAATCGACATTCCATGTATTTGGCAGGTTTGTGACAAATTCAGGATATGGGATTGCAGTCACTTCCGTTTTCATTGAAAATTGCAGAGGGGCTTTATCACTCCCAACACAAACACTGGATGTTTTTAAGGATTTGGTTCTTACGCAACTTTTGAATGAATTAAATGAAGACACCATGTCCTTTCTCAAAAAAACTTTCTGGAGTTGTTTCTTCAAATATACAGTTAATATGAAATTTGCAATTAAAAACCAAGCTGTGATAAAATTGGGTTGCATGTCCATAGTATATTTGTTCCTCTTCCTCTTACCCAGACAATTCTGGCAGGAAAATGTGTGGAATCCGTGTATTGCCTAACATCATTCTGTAGCTAAATTAGTAATAAAAAATAGGAAATCATTTTTCTTCCAGAATTTTTTTCCGAAGAAGAAGGAAGAGGAGGAGGAAGAGGAGGAGGAAGAGGAGGAGGAGGAGGAGGAGGAGGAGGAGGAGGAGGAGGAGGAGAAGAAGACTGGGGATGTATATCTCCAGGCCATATTCACTAACACGACACCACTAATACTCACTTGGGGACTCATAATAACACTGAAATTAGTCCCCAATCAGAGGAACTCAGCTGAAAATAGTCAACTCATGTGACATAGGTAGGTATTCTACTTCTATTGTTGGAACTTAGAATTTCATAGAGTAACATGTTTTCCATGAAGCTCTTCTTTAAATCATGCTTTAATGATCCAATTAATCTATGAAAGACTTCCTGACATTTCTACTTAATAAAACATTCCCCAAACTGAGAACTGCTTACAGCAACATTTACTAAATACTTAGTAAGCACTTCCCACTTAAAGGACAGGACACACCAAAGCCTATAGTTTTATCATCAAGAAATCCCAGTGTGCACACACACATTTCATTAAAGCTGTTTACAGCTGTAGGTGCAAATAAGGATGAAGTCTAAAATTTCCACATGGTGACTCACAACCATCTGTAATGGGATCTGATGCCCTCTTCTGGAGTGTGTGAAGACAGCTACAGTGTATAGCCAAATCGTACATAGGTGTCCTCTTAATTAAGGTTCCCTCCTCTCAGATGATTTTTAGCTTATGATAAGTTGAAAATAACTAGCCAGCACAGTAAGTCTACACAATGAGCAGATAAGCATTAAACTATAAATTTTAGCTCTTTCTAATTTGTTAATATGCAAAGTACTTGTAACTTAAAAGAACACTAGATCCATATCTCTCAACTATGTAACCATCATTTTTAATGGATTAAGGGAGTTAATTTAAGGAATGAAACATTGATACTACTAGGAGACAAGACACAGGCAACTAGGTTCTCCACAAGGCTCTAATAACTAAAAAAATAGTAGCAAGAGGGGTTGGGGATTTGGCTCAGCGGTAGAGCGCTTGCCTAGCGAGCACAAAGCCCTGGGTTCGGTCCCCAGCTCCGAAAAAAAAAAAAAAAGAAGAAGAAGAAATAGTAGCAAGAATTGGCAAAGGGTGTTGCAACATATTACAAACCTTCTGCACAGCAAACAATATAACCACCAGAGTGAAGACTACACAATAGGACAAAATCTTGGGCAACTATTCAGCCATAGCAGATTAATATACAGATTATATAAACAACTAAAAGAGTCAAACATCCACAGAACAAATGGTCCATTCAATAAAAAGATAGACAAACTGCAGCAAAAGTTCTTAAGCAAAGTACAAATGGCTAATAAATACATGGGGGCAATCTCAGCAAATCAGAAACTACGCTGAGATTCCAATTCACTCCAGTCAGGGTAGGTGTCAAAAATAAAATAAATTTGTAGGTGTGAGTTGTAAATGAAATCCTATCCCTAGCAATGAAGCTATAGGCAACTGATAGCTTCTTGGAGGAAAGGAGAGCATTGTTTCTACACGTGAAGTCCCTGGTAAGTTAACTATATTCTGTTGGAAGACCATGAACCCAGGGATATTTGTGCAGCACAAAGTAGTATTTATATGTTAAAGGGGGGAAAAAGAGAGATGCAAAGGGAGTTGGATAGGGATGTGATGGTGGATCTTAAAAGATTAGGGTAGTAAATATGATCAAAACATGTATATCTTAAAGACTAATAAAAAGGAAAAAGTCAAACTATAATACAGGTACCTGCATATCTATTTATTATTGTTTATTTTTATTGGTATATGTTAATTATTCATAATAATAGGATTCACTATGGCATTTTCAAACAAGTATATTATGTATTTTTATCACAGTATTTTTATTCCATTATCCATTCCTGTCCTCCTCCCCCTCTCTCTTGATCTCTCACTTTTTCCACATCTTTGTTCATTTATTTTTGATGACCTGGTAAGTTTCATTTGGGCTGCTTACAATGTCCTACCCAAGGGGTTATTTACAAGAGTATGTACTCTTTCCTGTGGCTACAACACTGGAAAAGTTGTATAATTTTTTAATGCAGCACTATCTACCCTATCCAAGCCATGGATTCAGCCTAGATGTCAATCAAAGTATAATTAAGAAAAAAGCAAGGTAGAATACACAATAGATATTAATTGACATAAAGAAGATTGAAGTCATGTTATTTGGAGGAAAATGAGTTAGATCTGGAAATCATTGTGTTATACAAAATAAGTCAGAGTCACAAAAACAAATATGACATTCTTTTTCCCAAGTGTGGAATCTAGATTTTTTTAAAGGGGATAATTAGGGAAGAGAAAAGAGACTGAAGGGAGATGTCCAAGGAAACAAGAGAGTAATGGAGAGTACAAATATGACCCAAGTGCTCTATGCATACATGGGAAGCTGTGATATACGTCATTATTTAATAAGTTTAGTCAATGATAGCAGAATATTTAAGCTTCAGGAAGACCATATCCTCAAGAATATGCTACCTCAAATCACCTACTTGTGTTTGTTGAGGACTGGCCTCAACATTAGATACAAAATGAATATATTAAACAAATACATTTAGGAATGTTAAAGGAAACTGCCACAGTTCTCAAGCAAGGAATTTAGTTATAAAAGGATAATTTGATTTTTGATCTAGGAAAGCATATTTAAAAGAATTGATTTACTTTGACAAAACCTTGAATTCTTGAATTAATTGCTCTCAATTTCTGTACCCCACATCAAAACATCTACAGGCCCTTACACATAAGAGATATGACTATAGCCTACTAGAGAGAGACGGTGAGATGGCTTGGTGGTTTAAGGTGCTTCTTGCAAAGCCTGGTGACCTGAGTTTGATTCTCAAGACCCACTTGATGAAAGAAGAGAAGTAACTCCCAACATCTTTTCCTTTAACTTCCATATATGCACATGCACTGAGGCATTGCGTGCACATACACAAAGGCAATGCATTTTGACAGGAGAATTTTTCACATCTGTATAATATCCTCATAGTGAACAATGAAAAAAAGATTTGTTATTCTGTTATCTATTCCCTTCTGAATTTTTACAAATGTTCACAAGCATGATCTTACCTGGAGGGGCCTATAATTCTGACTTACTTTGAACTTCATATTGTTGTCTATGAACTCGTGTCAAGCTAAAGACATATCACCCCACCTTTTTTAGCATCCAACATTTCTTTTTTTTTTTTTTATTAACTTGAGTATTTCTTATATACATTTCGAGTGTTATTCCCTTTCCCGGTTTCCGGGCAAACATCCCCCTTCCCCCTCCCCTTCCTTATGGGTGTTCCCCTCCCAACCCTCCCCCCATTGCCACCCTCCCCCCATAGACTAGTTCACTGGGGGTTCAGTCTTAGCAGGACCCAGGGCTTCCCCTTCCACTAGCATCCAACATTTCTAAAGGTATCAGAAAGGTAATGGTTCCATCACACTTACCCCCTGGAGTATGAGTCTTTGTTTATTCCCTTTGAACTCTGCTGGCAGCTCTAAGCATTGGTCAGCACAAGCTTTGGTTGTTTCTTTTATACCATTTGTATCATTGGCCCTCGTTTTTCACCACCCAATGAGAAGCTTTGCTTTCTCCCAAAGAATTCTGAGGTACTCTGTCAGGTTCATGGTGAAGCAACTATGTCAAATGCTGCTGTCAATAAAGGTATGTGGTGGGGAAGGTCTCTTCTCCACTGTTCATCAAATTTGCCTGGCTACAAGACTATCAGCATTTCTAGTCATTGTTTTGATTTTAAATAATTTCTGTTCATTTCTAAGGACAATACTATAACCTTGAATACATATTTTAAATTAGACTGTTTTCAAACTAGAAGTAACTTCTTTTGCTTTGAAAAATATGGACTGGAGAGATGACTCAGAGATTAAAAGCATTTTCTGGCCTTACAAAGTTCAGTCTCCTGCACACACATGACAGCTCACAACTGTTTGTAACTATTGTCCCGTGGAGGCTAATGCCGTCTTCTGACCTTTGCAGGACACCACATGATGCGCACATACACATGCAGGCAAAATACTCAAATGCATCAAGGAAACAAACAAGTCTTTAAAACCTTTAAAGGAACAGAGCCACGGTATTAACAGAATCATTGCAAGAATTGCCCTTATGTAACTGTGAGACTAGTTGAGGAAATCCAGAAATTATAGGACAAGCTGTCAAAGTCTGTCCAAAAGGCAGAATTCTTTTCTGCTCTCAGCAGCACCTCTATTGTACTTCTGAGATTTTTTGGCAGACTCAATCTGCCTCACCCCTAACACCAAGCATTCCTTTTACTGAAGTCACTAATTCTGGACTTTAATCACATTTTCAAAGTGCTTTCACGATAAAACCCAGCTTGCAGTCTGACTGAGTAGCAGTGGACCAGGCCAGTAGACATGAGGGCAAACATTTCACTGTTTTCCTCCTTAACTTGTGACACAGACACACTGATAAACACACTGAGAGCTGGACATACCGTGAGTCAGAGTACATTGAATGCACATCACCTACCAAACAGTAGCATTTGTCAACACAACACCACAGAGCATCAGCTGTCTGCCCTGCTAGACCCCTTGCTGACTAGGAACTTAGATTGGCAGCTATTCCAGCACCATGACTAAATATCATAGCTTATATCCTTGTCTTGGGAAACAAACAGCATGCGAACTAACCAACATTACCTTTGTACCTTCATGAGAAGAAAACATAATAAGAAAGCTTTAAATGTATACAGTATCTGTAAGTAAAATCACATTTTAAATTCTGATATAGTCAAGTTTCTGGATATTTTCTTTAAGTGCCTTCTGTGCCTAAAGTCATATCTTTAACTACATTTCCATATAATTTTTCATGTTTCTGATACTAAAATTGTATTTGTGTGTTTCTTTTACTCTTTGTATAACTATTGTCATTTATCACAATGTTCGTCTTTGCGGACTGGTGTTGATACATCTGGATGCGCATGTCTCCCCATCTAAAGCTAAATTTGTATTCTTAAATTATAAACCCTGATAATAATAATAGTATGAGGATGTATTATGTTTTAGAAACAATGATACCATGAAGGCAGCAGCCTCAGAAATGAGATCACTGATCCTTTCAGGTTGCTAGTTTGAAGTTCATTTGTTTAACTTCCTTGTAAATTATCCGGTAATTGCATGTGTGCATATGAAGTGTATCCACCTGCATTCCCTTCCCTCCAATTCCTTTCCTATTCCGCACCAAACTTTCCCTCCCAACTTCATATAGCTTCATTTTAAACCCATTGAATCCATTTAATTCTGCTAAGATGTGCATGAGTTCAGGTCCATGTACTTACTATAGCAAGGGGAAGCTCTCAGGGGAACGTTACTGAAAAGAAGCAGAGCTTTGTCATAGAGAACACCAGTTACCATTAGCTCATCACCAAGGAGTGGGACCTCAAGAGTTTCTCTCTGATTCATGCCGAGATTCTGGCTGGCTCGTTCTAATACACCATTATACATGCACCCAAAGCTGCTGTGAGTTCCTGTGTACAATAGCTCTTTTGCATATAATAAATATGGTTTCACTGCATTTATAAGCAAAAGAAAGGGCTTTTTCTGAGTAGGACCCCAGTAGGACAAGCATTAAAGAGCAACAGTTGACAAATGATATCTCACAAAACTAAAATATTTCTGCGCAGTAAAGCACACCATCATTTGAGGGAGGAGGAAGCCTACAGAATTGGATTTTTTTTTACAGCTTTCCCTTTGGCAGAGTGTCACTACCTAGAATATACCAAGAAATCCAGGACAAAAAAAAATAAGTCAACTAAAACTGGGTTACAGAACTAAATAGAAAGTTCTCAGAAGACTAAGTAGAAATAAGTGAGAAATGGTTTTTTAAAAGTCCAGCACCCCTAGCCGTCAGCGAAATGTACATTAAAACTAGTTTGCTTTCAGTTTACCCAGTCACGGTGGCTAAGATCAAGAAAACAAATTACCGTTCTTGAGAAGATGTGGAGAACAGGAGATGCTTATTCCTAGTTGTAGTAGTGTAAACTGGTACAGCCACTCTGGAAACCATTGTGAGGTTTCCTTAAAAATAACCAGAACTATATGAGTATGACCAGCTATTGCACTCCTTGATAAATACTCAAAGGGCTCTACACCCTACTACAGAAATACTTCTTCATTCCTATTAGTGGTTCCTCTATTCACCATAGCCAGAGCATAGAAACAGCTTAAATGTTCATCAACTGATGAATGGATGAATAAAAAACTGCTACTTATACACAGCAGGATTCTTGTTCAGCAGGAAAGAAATATTAAATTGTGAAATTTGAAGGTAATGGATGATGCTGCGCAAACCATCGTTCTGAGTCAGGCAACCAGGCACAGGAAGACGAACCCTTTGTGGTCTCACGTGTACGGTCCGCCACTTCAAATCTTCGGATCTAAGTGGAAGCGCACACAGAAAGGCGTGTGGGCAGGTGGGATTTCAAGGGAAGGGTGATAGAACACACGTCGTGGGAAGACAAAAGAAAAATGGAAAAGCTAAGGTTAAATATCACAGGGGATGGGAGAGCAGCGTAGGGGACAGTGGTGGCATAGGGGTGGGGTGGGGATAACTAACACTAAAGACCTTTGAAAATGCTGTAGATCGATGATGTTTATAAAGTTATCAGTAGAGATCTTTCCTGACCCTTCCTCCATGAATGGACCTAGCTGGACGTAGCAGTCTACAATTCAGGAATTCAACAGTTTTGTCTGCACCTCAGCCCTGAAATTCGCAACATGCAGAATGATGGGAAATAAATTTCCATTGCTCAAAAGTCACCCAGCCTATTGGGTTCTGGGTTTGGCTTCTGGATGTGCTGTCACAGGTATGTACTAGAAAATCTAACTTTCCTCCAAAACAGATAATTAAATGTTACGGAAACGGTTTTTGTAATTTATCCATTTATTTAAAATGTCAAGCATCTTATAAGTGAAGATTTTGTGGGAACGTTATTCCTCTAGTTTTGTGTGTTTGCTTTTAGCTTTCAATGACTAGCCAAGGCTTCTTTACACTGTAAAGCATGGGCCATTGGACTAAGATAGAAGCCGGACCATGAATGTCTGCATGTGTGCCCTTCAGGAAAAGCTTTTAGATGACACAGAATGGGCTCGTTATAAAGGTGTCACTGCTGTCTGACCCTCTTCCAGCCACTGTCACTGGTTCAGCAATGGAAATTAGAAACAAGCTGAGCTTTCAGAATCCTCTCCTTATATTCTGTAATTACGTCTGAGCCTGAACACATCCAGGTCTGCATGCCTTCCAACTCAAGAAGTATAATGTCGTCAAAGTCATGCTTTATACAGAAAGGAGCTTTATAAAATAAATATTAAGAATAATTAAGCACAGAACATAGAACTAAATTATGTTTCCACATTCCTGTTCCACTAAGGGAGTAGCCTTATTCTACACCTTGGTTCCCATGGGGGGAATATGTGTGTGTGTGTGTGTGTGTGTGTGTGTGTGTGTGTGTATGTGTGTGTGTGTGTGTACATATATACATATATATGTGTATACATATATACATACATATATATTCCTCGTTAGTACATTCCTTTTACAGTGTGTCCCGGACATGTTTCTATTGTAATAAACATTCAATTTTCCAAGTGGCAAGTGGTTGGTTTATCAGACAAATACAAAAGAGAGACAGTTTGGAAAAAACAGTCATCCGGAGAGGCTTGGATAGGCTGAGCGATGAATGGTACAGTTATTTACCCAGGGCCTACTTATGAGACCGCCTACTCTTCTCCCGACAGATCCTCTCTCACTTCTCTTGAAACCGACACCCCAGTGTGCACTTCTTTGCTATTTTTTCACATACCTAAGTGTCCTAGTTTGCTTTCTATTTCAGTCATAGAAAACTTCAAGCAGACGAATTCTGCTTACTAACCTGCTCACAGGCAACCAGGCAGGTTTCTTATTGGGCCCAGGCCTACTGCCTAAGCATGGTACCACCCAAGTGGACGGTCAAGGAGAAAGACCTAGAGATGTGCCTACAGGCCAGTCTGATGCCCACGGTTCCTCCCCTCAGGTTCCCTCTTCCCAGGGATGTCAAGTTTACAATCAATATTAGCCATCACAGTAAGATAAGCCAAAATAAGACCATAAAACACGCTTCTTGAGTCTGACATACGTTTAACCGTCATCTGGATCAAGAATTAACATAAACCAAGCCTCTGTCATGCCCGTCCTCAGTAACACCCCAAGTCTCTGATGCCTTATAAGGTAATTTTTCTCATCGGCGTCATTTAGATGCAATGTGAAAACCTTTGTTTTACTTTCTTCCTTAGTATTCTCCATTTGTGAGACTCATTTGCTACAAATCGCAGCAGCGAATCATTGATGCTTCTGCTGCTCGGTGCGCGTGCGTTAGTAGAGCTATAGACTATAGGCGCACCTTGATCCCATAGCGTATTGACCGGAACACGAGCGTGAGTTTCACTTGAGCTTTTAACCTGGGAATACAGTCCCTGGGAAAGTGGGTTTTCTCTGCTTTTGTGAAGAAGTTCTACACAGCGTGGAACTTCTTCTGCAAGTTTCCAGGCCAATGGAATATGAAAACATCGGCCTCTGTCTGTTGCTAGAATTTTAAGACAGGAATGGCAGAGCAAGTGTGAGACCATTGTAATCACAAGATCCTGCATGACTGTGTGAAAATCTGTTTCCAAAGCGATCAACTAGCTTGTGTTTCCTGGAAGGCTTTTGTTCTGTTTTGTTTTCCTTTGTTTTGTCGGCTCGCAAACTAAGAGACATTTAATAGCATCGAGCAATCTATGACCTTAAGAGCGAGCCCTAGATAAATCTCTTAAAGTAAACAAAGGGATACCAAAGGGGAAAAATCAAAGGAGCGAAATTGGTACTAGATTTTGCTCATGAATAATGCAAAAAATGTGTTCCTCTGAGTGGAATAGAATAATGACCACAGGAAAGTAGTCAGATGGGACAGGCTGAAATGAATTTGAATGTGAGAAATTCTCACTATTAGATCTTAATAAATAATTACTTTTGTATCTAATTTTTATTTTTGATATCAATAATCATCACTTATAGTAATTATTTATAGCTGATTATTAAACATTTAGCTGTGAATTTTTTTATCATTCACCAAGTGCTAAAAGATGAGAAAAAAATACAGAGCATGCTTACAATTGAATGCTGTTCAGCTTTGAAAAGTAGGAAAATTTGCAACGTGCAACAGCATTGATGGATCTTAAGAATCGGGGAAATAAAAGCTGGGCTGCCATGCCTGGTCACGGTGGGAGAGGATGTGCCTAGTCCAGCCATGCCTTTGCTCCAGAGTGGGTTGGTACCCATGGGGTAGGGGCTCTTCCTCTGAGGATAAGAGAATGAGAGGGTGCGGGGAGAGGTACGAGGGTGGGACTGGAGGAGACGAGGGAGGGGTCCTGCAGTCAGGCTACAAAATGAAATCAAAAAAATAAACAAATGCATTCATTACTATGACAAAATAATAATTTTCTTCTAGCCTCAAAGGTCCTTGACAGGAAACTTTTGTAACAAAAGACAGATTAACAAAACAGTAGGGTTGGGGATTTAGCTCATTTAGCTCGGTGGTAGAGTGCTTGCCTAGCAAGCGCAAGGTCCTGGGTTCGGTTGCCAGCTCTGGGGAGAAAAAAAAAACAAAAAAAAAAAACAAAAAAACAAAAAACAAAAAAAAAAAAAACAGTAATAACACTGCTGTTCAGGTCACTGGGAAAGAATAGGGTCAGGTGTATGTTTCACAAGAGTTGATCAAAATTCTACCCTAAAAAAAGGATTCAGGAAATAAACCAGTCACAGAAAGATACTCATTTCACGGATCCACAATGAAATTTAACATAATATTTAAAACAATACAGTCCATATCATTAAAGAGGGAAATCATGGTCAGCAAAGCCTAAGGAGGAAGGAGAAATAAAGAGTTGTGTATTAATCAGACAAAGTTCTGATTAGGCAATAGGAATAAATCTAAGAGTTCCAATACAGCAAATAGCCAAGGATGCATTAGACACTTGAATATTTCCTAAGGGCATAGAGCTCACATTATGCTTTCTTAGCATTACAATCTTATAAATTGAATAAAAACTAACTTTTATTTTACTTTGCTTTCCTCTTCATATTGTAATCATTATTCATGATCTCTTGGGATTCTGAGGTAATTTCCTCACAGACTGATAAGGGTAATATGTTAGATTTTGTAAATGCCCTTGTGGAAACAAAATCAACCTGGTTAGAAGAAAATTTTTCAATAAGGACAATAAACTGGAATCAGAGATACCCACGTGTTTGCAAACCCAAGGGGGTTTTCAGAAATGCTTTTCTATTCATAAAATGAATCATGTGAGTTTCCGATGACTTCATTGTACAAGCATGATATTGCCTCTTCTCTGTAGGACATACCTTCCAAGACATGCTATTGAGTCTTAAAACCACAGAGTACCAAATCCTACCGATACCGATTTTTATCATCCACATACCCCTAGGATGGTTGAATTTACAAATTAGTCAGATTTGGAGATTTACGACAATTATCACTAATGAAAGAACAATTATAACAATATACCATAATAAAAGTTATCCAAATATTGTTTGTGGTCTTTTCCCTTTAATATGTCATACACCAATTGATATGGGCAAATAAACTGTAGAAAGTAAACCTTTGGATGGCTGGAACAAGTGTAAGAGCCATCTTCATATAAGTCAACAGCCATCATAACCTGGAATTCGTGTTCCCTGGTCTTTCGGTAATTCTTATTTTTAATTATGTGTATGGGGCAAAGTAGTCATGAGCTCAGATAGGTCAGACCTGTATGATACCCTTGATGCCGAACTTACAGGCCCTTTTGATATAACTTCTGAGAACCAAATTTGAGTCCTCTGCAAGAGCAGCACACGCTTGTAACTGCTGAACCATCTCTCCAGATCTATTGTCAAAATAAAACATCCACTATCTTCATCGCCAGCACGCCCCCTAGAAATGTCAGAGTTTCTGCACAGATGTGGCAAAAACCCTTTAAAGAGAATGTGCTCTTATTGGGATAAAATAATGCCAGAAATAAAGATTAGTCACAGAAGTGGGGACAAAGCCCAGAGAAGAAAAAAAAGTTCATTACATTTAGCAGTTATCCAGATCGCATTAAAAGCAATTCAGTAATAAGAGAGGACAAGATGGGCTCTCAAGTCTGAGGCTATAAGCACGTGAAGGACATCGGCCTTGCTATCTTGATATCCTTGGTCCTTGGCACAACATCTGACACATAGTCGCTTTCTTCACAGTGGTTGTGTGGTGCCAAGGAAATGTTAGTGAACCCCAAAAGACCAGATAGGAGCCCATCCGATGCAATCACACCGGGGCCTTTATTCCAGCTAGCTCAGATTCAGTCCCTCGTCGACATACGGGACACGGTTTCAGTGGAGAGGAGCCCCGAACATCTATCGGGCAAGGTTTTATAAAAAGCAGCAAGTGGTGAATGGGGTTATAAATGTTTCTAGCCGGGCAAGCATCTGATTGGAGAGCTACTATGACCTTTAGCATGATTGGCTGGTGCTGGGAGTCAGACCATGAGGTTAAATTCTGCTTCCCTCTGCATTAGTGGTTGTTAGGCAGGAGGCGGCTTGCTGCGGATTAACCTACTTCTTCTGAATTATGCATCTTTTTCCTTTGAAAGCTGCCTAGTGCCTCTTTACTGAATTCTATGTCTTTTTTTTTTAATTAACTTGAGTATTTCTTATTTACATTTCGAGTGTTATTCCCTTTACCGGTTTACGGGCCAACATCCTCCTAACCCCTCCCCCTCCCCTTCTTTACGGGTGTTCCCCTCCCCATCCTCCCCCCATTGCCGCCCTCCCCCCAACAATCTAGTTCACTGGGGGTTCAGTCTTAGCAGGACCCAGGGCTTCCCCTTCCACTGGTGCTCTTACTAGGATATTCATTGCTACCTATGAGGTCAGAGTCCAGGGTCAGTCCGTGTATAGTCTTTAGGTAGTGGCTTAGTCCCTGGAAGCTCTGGTTGCTTGGCATTGTTGTTCATAAGGGGTCTCGAGCCCCTTCAAGCTTTCCAGTTCTCTCTCTGACTCCTTCAACGGGGACCTATTCTCAGTTCAGTGGTTTGCTGCTGGCATTCACCTCTGTATTTGCTGTATTCTGTCTGTGTCTCTCAGGAGAGCTCTACATCCTGCTCCTGTCGGCCTGCACTTCTTTGCTTCATCCATCTTGTCTAATTGGGTGGCTGCATATGCATGGGCCACATGTGGGGCAGGCTCTGAATGGGTGTTCCCTCTGTCTCTGTTTTAATCTTTGCCTCTCTATTCCCTGCCAAGGGTATTCTTGTTCCCCTTTTAAAGAAGGAGTGAAGCATTCACATTTTGATCATCTGTCTTGAGTTTCATGTGTTCTAGGCATCTAGGGTAATTCAAGCATTTGGGCTAATAGCCACTTATCAATGAGTGCATACCATGTGTGTTTCTCTGTGATTGGGTTACCTCACTCAGGATGATATTTTCCAGTTCCAACCATTTGCCTATGAATTTCATAAAGGCATTGTTTTTGATAGCTGAGTAATATTCCACTGTGTAGATGTACCACATTTTCTGTATCCATTCCTCTGTTGAAGGGCATCTGGGTTCTTACCAGCTTCTGGCTATTATAAGTAAGGCTGCTATGAACATAGTGGAACACGTGTCTTTTTTATATGTTGGGGCATCTTTTGGGTATATGCCCAAGAGAGATATAGCTGGATCCTCAGGCAGTTCAATGTCCAATTTTCTGAGGAACCTCCAGACTGATTTCCAGAATGGTTGTACCAGTCTGCAATCCCACCAACAATGGAGGAGTGTTCCTCTTTCTCCGCATCCTTGCCAGCATTTGCTGTCCCCTGAGTTTTTGATCTTAGCCATTCTCACTGGTGTGAGGTGAAATCTCAGGGTTGTTTTGATTTGCATTTCTCTTATGACTAAAGATGTTGAACATTTCTTTAGGTGTTTCTCAGCCATTCGGCATTCCTCAGCTGTGAATTCTTTGTTTAGCTCTGAACCCCATTTTTAATAGGGTTATTTGTCTCCCTGCAGTCTAACTTCTTGAGTTCTTTGTATATGTTGGATATAAGGCCTCTATCTGTTGTAGGATTGGTAAAGATCTTTTCCCAATCTGTTGGTTGCCGTTTTGTCCTAACCACAGTGTCCTTTGCCTTACAGAAGCTTTGCAGTTTTATGAGATCCCATTTGTTGATTCTTGATCTTAGAGCATAAGCCATTGGTGTTTTGTTCAGGAAATTTTTTCCAGTGCCCATGTGTTCCAGATGCTTCCCTAGTTTTTCTTCTATTAGTTTGAGTGTATCTGGTTTGACGTGGAGGTCCTCGATCCACTTGGACTTAAGCTTTGTACAGGGTGATAAGCATGGATCGATTTGCCTTCTTCTACATGTTGACCTCCAGCTGAACCAGCACCATTTGCTGAAAATGCTATCTTTTTTCCATTGGATGGTTTTGGCTCCTTTGTCAAAAATCAAGTGCCCATAGGTGTGTGGGTTCATTTCTGGGTCTTCAATTCTGTTCCATTGGTCTATCTGTCTGTCTCTGTACCAATACCATACAGTTTTTATCACTATTGCTCTGTAATACTGCTTGAGTTCTATGTCTTTAATCCTTGAGGAGTAATTGGGTTTCTCTCTCAACTATCCTCAGGTTCCCTTACGGTCCTGGCCTTGTTTTCAGCAAATGGTTTGGTCTCTCAAACTAAAACCATGAACATCATTTTGGCAAGTTTCCCTTAAATCTTTGCCTTATCTTCCAGTTGCCAAGATCTTCCCATTCTTCCTTGACATTTTTATATCTGCTTTCATGCCTGCTCCCTAGGCTTTATGGCATAAGTGCCTGGCCCTTTATACTCTGGACACTAAAATCATTACTGATTGACTAAGAGAACTCCTAAGCAGACCCCAGCTTAGTGTTAACAGCTCTGAGTCAGTGGCCCCAGCTCTTAGTATGATTTTAGTTTGGTGATCACAGTCTCTCAGCTCTGAGGAGCCTGTTTCTAACATGGATGCTGTCGGCTAAGCCCTCAGCTGCCCTTGGCGACTCATCCAAAATGAGGAGTAGTTAAGTTTCAGTAACCATTTAGAATCTTTCAGAGGTAAGCATCTATATCTTGTCACAGTCTCACCTCTCCACAGCCCTCCACTTCTTTAGTTCTAGTTATCCACACCCCTTTGCCTTCTACAGTCTTGTTTTCTTCACAAACCTCCGTATTTCTTTCCCAGTCCTTCCCCATCTTAGCTCTCTGTGGTCCTAAGCATCGGTGATTCTCTGAAACTCTTCAGCTTCGGTCCGGATGCCAGCTGTGCTCAGAGCTAGAGGCTCCTCATAGTCTCTGTTCTTTGTGCACCCCGTTTAACTCATTCTAGCAGAAGTAAAACGCTATTACCAATAATCAGGCTAGGGTTCGTTTTCTCTACGCACATAAAAACTATTGATAGGCAAGAGGATCTTCAGGTACCGTCTTCTCCTGGGTGGTAGGCAGGCTGAGTAGCAGGTGGCGCCCTCTAGTGCTGCAATCAGCATGAGGTCCTTAAGTTTGGGATTCTTTAGGCTTTTGTATAGATAGCTCTAGGAAGTGAGACTTCTCAGCCCTTGGCTGCAGCTAGCATTGCAGCGTCTAGAAAACCCTAGGTATTGGGATTTCACTGCTTTTGACAACAGCCAGGGCTACAGCATCTGTATAGGCCAATGAATCCAAATCCCTTAGCCTTAACACTGCCATTAACACATAATTCTTGGCCAATGGATCTGAAACACTTGGCCTCAAACACCTGACAATTACCTGTAACTCTTCTGGAGACCGTGGCCTACAGTTTCTTTTCTCTAGATCCTTGCCACACTTTTACCCTTCTCCCGCCTTATCTCTCTGCTATCGTTTGTCCATCTTTCTACCTACCGAGACCTGCTTAGCCTTTCCCTGGACACTCTTGAAAGGCTGCTTCTTAGTATGCAATCTAGCTGCTGTGTGTATCCCGGTTTTATCCATCAACTGCTTAACTACTATTGCCACTGCCCCGCCGTTGCCTCTGTCATCGTCACCTTCTGATGTCTTTGCTCCATCTCTCTTCGTGTTACGGGTGCATCCCAGACTATTGAAAGTGGACAAGAAGAGACCATATGAGACACGCCCCCCCCTTTTTAACCTAATGTTGCAGCTGTGGGAGACACAACACAGGAAAATGTCTCTACAGGCCAACTCACTAAATGAGACTGAGCAGTCTGGTAATGTAAACAGAGAAGGGAGGTTTGGACCAATCACAGCTTTGTCTCTTTAGTACCAATTGTGCCATGAGGGTTTAAGGTTGCCTCAATCACAGATTTGCTTCTTTTGCACTTGTATCAGAAGTATCTCTGGTAAGGTCACAGGAGCCAGAATAAGAAAAGACCAGAGCTGCCTCTTGAGGGTTGAAATTACCCAAGGTCCCACCCTTTCGATGCTTATGTTCAAGAAAATAAACATCAGAAGAGAGCTTAGAATGAGAGCTTATCATTATGAGGAATGGTTGTTAAAAACCAGAGGCCATGGATGGTTACCTGGAAACTGTTTTCTGGACAGACCAGACAAACTCACAGCAATTGTGATATTACACACAAGACTTACACAAGCTCAAGCCAGATCAAACCCTATCACGGAGCTATGTCCAACTGAGAGCCCTTGGGAGACAGTGAGTCAGTTTTCTTCATAGCTATGGCACCCTGGTAGATTCATGTGGCAGTGGCTGGCCTCACACCCAAGACTCCATGGGCAACACGAACTACTCAGCAGGTTTAGAGAAAGGAAAAAGAGGACCCAAAGTTGTGTAGGTAGGGAAGGGAGGTGATCTGAGAAGGGTGGAGACAGGGATGGGGGAATAGGACCATGATATATTGTACAAACTTCTCAAGGAACTAATAAAATAAGAAACAGAAGTTATCATTAGCACAAATGGTTATTTTAAATGATCTTCATTGATTATTAAGATTTGTCCAGTTCCCCTGGGGAAAGGCAAATCCCCGTTGTGGTTTGAATGTACATAAAGTCTCCCTCATAGACATGTATCTGAATACTTGTTTATCATCTGGTTAACTAAACTTCAGGAGATGAAACCTTAACAGAGAAAATGGGTCACTAAGGGTACACCTTGAGGCTTTATAAGTGGATCCACTTCCTGTCCACTCCTGGATTTCTGATTACAAAACCAATGTGACCGGTTGCACTACATTACTTCCACCATGCCTTTCTCTCCATGGTGGATAATAGACCCTCAAACCATAAGCCAGAATAAAGTCTTTCTTCCTGCAGAAGCGTTTTGTCACCTATTTTTTATCAAAGCTACAACTACAAATAGGTAATGAATTACCTGGACGTAGATGGGAAGCTCTATGTTGCAGTACCATGGGGGTAGACTCAGAAAGAGGTTGTTGAAACTAACCAAAGCAAGAGGAGAGGAGAGGGGTTCACACAGAGAGTCGCACACTCTTGGCATCTTCTCTGCCAACCACACTTGTGTTTACTCATCGCCTCTGCAGACTGGACCTGACTAAGCTAGATGTTAACAGCACCTGTAAAATGGAAACGGAGACATCCAGCGTGGCTGAAGATAGAGCAGTACTATGAGGCCATCTGATGCTCTCCTCCCCAAAATGAAGCCCGGAGTCAGCTGGAGGCTGTCTGGAGTTGCCTTGGCTGAAGTAGTGTCTTCCTAATGAACATCTTCAGTTAACAGCAGCAATGACAGCTGCGGTGACTCCTGCCTCAAAGGAAGTCTTGTCAGGTCTGTGGCCAGAATGAAGTTCCTCTGAGAGTCAGGGTCTGGATCTACTCCAGAGAATGTCCTCTGCATCCATGGTTGAAGCAAAGCCTCCCTACCTAACTATGAAACATTTAAAGTGATCGTGGCTTTCATCCTGATAACTCCCTGTGTCATCAAAGAGGCAGCTAGTTGATTGGTTGACAGTCTCAGTGAAGTAGCAGGGATGAAGTTGTAGTTGCACTTTATCCTGGTAATGTTTAAGAGATAGATGGACTTCGTTTACATTCTTGCCAACCAACGGCACATGAAGAGCAGTAAGGATCTCCAATGTGGCCTCTGCTCCTGCCCAGTCTGACACAGTCACTAATTTCATTCACAGGAAGCTATAACTGCATCCATTGGAGAGAGATGGACAGACAATCAAGCAGCCAAACTGTTCCGTCCTAACAATTATAGTTAACGTGAAGTAAACATTAAAGAGCACTTGCAACCAAGATCTAAGGCAAATTTTTTTATTTTGCCACAAAATTAAACTTTCAATCCTTAATCCCCCAATCTAATGCACCTTTGGTCCTCCTCATCTACCTCAAAGTCATCACTAGGAGAATAAGGTATCTGATACTCTATCAGCAAGTAAGTCAAAAATCACAATGGCTGGCAATAACAATGTTTGGTGCTGCTTTAATATATGGGCTGCTTCATGCTTCTTATACTGATTGGAACTGATGGAATAGGTTCCATTCTAAATCATTGCCAGCCTCACAGCAAGAGAGCACACAGACCTGTAAATCACCCTTGGAATCCTAAAGCTTGACTGGGAAGTGGCACTCGGTACATTTTATTGCTTCACGCTGACCCTGATTGTTACGTTCTCTTCTGTCCTCTCCCACCATTGCCCTAACCAGAACCACACATCTCAAAGGCCACATACTCTTTGTATTAGTTACTTTGTAACTAGTGTGATAAAACATCATGTCCAAGGCAACTTACAGAATTTGGGACTTAGAGTCCAAAGAGCGTTAGAGTCCGCCATGGTGGGGTAAAGGCAGCAGGTGACAAGCCTATTGCTGGAATAGAGGCTGAGTGCCGAGGTTTTACATCTCAAGCCTCAAGCAGGAACAGAGGAAGCTAATTCAGAATGATGGGAGCCTATTGAAACCACACAGTTTGTCCATGGTGGCATACTTCCTCCAAGAATGCTACATCTCATACTCCTCCCCAAAGAGCCACCAACTGGGGAACAATATTCAAATAACTGGGACGTGAGGGGGACATGTCATTCAAATTACCACACTCTGCAACATTCTCAGATGACCTTCCTTAAATACATCAAAGCATGTATGAGTCAACCTCTTGTGTCGTCTTTTTGTCCTGGGGCTCATTGCCGTAGAGACTGAGAACTCTGAAACTTTAACAGATCCCAGTATCCTGTGTGTTCTCTCACTTCCAGCACTCTAGAGAGATATTCCCTTTTCTAACTAGAACATTAACTGTCCTAGCACCGGAGCCCTGGAGGATCTCTAGATCTCTAGATAATTTACCAAGCCTACACATGTTAAGGTTAAGTAGAGCCATAGATTGAATACAAGTTCAGCAGCATCAAAAGTCATAAGACAAAGGAAAAGACAAACATTGCTTGGCAGTCACTTACTTACATCTACCTGCCAGGTTCCAGTATTACAGAAACGAGAGACAAACCACTCCTGTACATCTTTCCACCCACTGTGTCTCTGGTTTAAAATAAATCATTTTATTCTATTTATATTTCTTTGTTTACAACCAATATAGTTCCCAACCATGTGAGAAGCATATGAGTAATGGGTACCTGGGAAGGACACAAGACGACATTGCATTCCCTAGAAACAGAATTAGGGATGATTGGAATAAACCGACCCAAGAAAGTAAAAGACCTCTACAATGAACATTTTTGAACACTAACAATATTGAAGAAGACACAAAATCAGGTAAAGACTACCTATGCTCATAGGTTAGCAGAATTATTATTGTGAAAATTGCTATACTTCCCCCAAAGCAAGGTCAGTTCAATGCAATCCCCATCAAAATTCCAGTGTCTCACAGTGGAGATATTCGACTTTCATAGTTTCATAAGGTACCAAGCACTCTTCCAAAGGACGTAAACGACTAACCATCCAACACAGCTAGGATACCTATGGACCACAACAATGGCCAGCACAGCCTGATAACCCTAAGTTGTCCTAGTGGAATAAATGCCATGCACTTAACAACAGCTCTTTAATCATACTTAAGGACTGTAATCGTTTGTATAAGCTCGGCCCAGGGAGTGGCACTGTTAGGAAGTGTGGCCCTGTTGGAGTAGGTGTGCCACTGTGAATGTGGGCTTTAAGACCCTCATCTTAGCTGCCTGGAAGCTAGTATTCTGCTAGCAGCTTTCAGATGAAGATGTAGAACTCTTAGCTCCTACACCATAGCTGCTTGGATGCTGCCATGTTCCTGCCTTGATGACAATGGACTGAACCTCTAAACCTGTAAACAGCCCCAATTAAATGTTGTCCTTATAAGAGTTGCCTTGGTCATGGTGTCTCTTCACAGCAGTAAAATCCCAAGACAAGGACCTTTCAAAAAGAGAGAAATCATACTCAGCACTAGAAACCTAGGGCTACCCAGGGCTAGTAAAGTCATAGATTTTGGAGGAGAACTTCCAACTACCAGCTTATTAAACAAGTACAATTCTGGATATTTATCCTTCTACCCACACATACATATATTTCTCACCTGTTACCAAAGAAATTTCTCTTTGCAACAGACAGAAATCCTTCCAGAAAGTCACAACTGATCAGACTCTGAGTTGTGCAGCCCCAATGGATACATATACAACACAACCCCTGCACTTAAGGCTTGGGGATCATTGCTGAAGAGGGAGTGGAAATATTTTTAAGGCCAGAGGAAGAAGAAGTTAAGTGTGAGATTGCAACTAAATGTTAGAAGTTATATCCAGAACTCTCACCAATATGATTGCATAAACAGATGCACCAGATCTGAACAGACATGTGAATGTGGCCATCAAACATGTTAATGTGACCACCAGACATGTTAATGTGACCATCAAACATGTTAATGTGAAAGTAGGAATGGCCTCAACCTTAGACAAAGAACCACAAGCATCTAAAGAATGCTGAGAGCAGAAAAAATAGTCTTCTCTGAAAACATAAACATACAAGTAACATTACATGAAATGAGCAGATTGTATTTATATATTTAGGAAAAACATACATAAAAACATGTACTTATACATGTAGCATATATATATTATGTTAGAGATATAATTATATATATGTAATATTAAAGAGGAAAGAGCAAGATAGGTCTATAAGAAGGTTAGGAGGGTTTGGAGCAAAGAAATGGAAAGGAGAAAATGCTGTAATTATATCATAATATCAAAGAAATATTTTTAAATTTTTAATGCCATTTTCCACAGCGATATGACAAGGAACCTTGAAGTACATAAGGAATGCAAAACATCCCCATATGTAACCCAAGCAAAACGCACAGTCTGGAGGGATCATCATGTCTGATTCCAAGTTACCACACAGATCCATGACAATGAACAGAGCAAGGAAATGGTGCACAAACAGTCTGGAGTCCATGGAAGAAAACAGCTGAGCCACACTTAAACCCACAAGGCCCTCCATCTTATTCCAGCCATAATGCCTCTCATCCAAAACAATGGACACAAAATGCTAGTGAGGCTGTGAGGAAAGGGCAGCCCTTAGTCATTGGAAATCCATATGGAAGTTCCAGGGGCACAAATGAAAACAGAAATACCACATAACCCAGTTGTAGCAGTCCTAGGGAAATACCTAATAAATCTAAGTCAGCATACCACAGAGGTATCGTGCACAATTATTACTACTCCTCACAGTAGCCAAGAACCAGCCTTGTTGCCTATCAACAATTGAGTGAATAAAGAAAATGTGGTGTGTGTCTATAACACTCAGCTGTAAGGAAAAATGAAAATAAGCCTTTTGCAGAAAAATGAATGGAACTCATGATCACCGTGTTATATGAAATAAGCCAAAGCAAGAAAGACAAACATTGAGTATTTTCTTTCATATACAAAATACAGAATAGATGAATAGATAGATAGATAGATAGATAGATAGATAGATAGATAGATAGATATGTTTAAATACAGATGATAAAGAGAGAGAAAGATTAGAGAGACAATAACGTGTGTAGATGAGAATACACTCTCCTTTTAAACATATGTAGGGAGGGAGTGAAAAGACCATGTTAACAAGTTCCTAATTGTCATTTTCCCAATTCTGTTACATGGAGAAGAACTACTCCAAATTTCAGAACTTAAAAAGTTACTTTTAGATTAAAACAGACACAGAAGGAACACCCATTCAGAGCCTGCCCCACATGTGGCCCATACATATACAGCCATCCAATTAGACAAGATGGATGAAGCAAAGAAGTGCAGACCGACAGGAACCAGATGTAGATCGCTCCTGAGAAACACAGCCAGAATACAGCAAATACAGAGGCGAATGCCAGCAGCAAACCACTGAACTGAGAATAGGACCCCCGTTGAAGGAATCAGAGAAAGAACTGGAAGAGCTTGAAGGGGCTCGAGATCCCATATGAACAACAATGCCAAGCAACCAGAGCTTCCAGGGACTAAGCCACTACCTAAAGACTATACATGGACTGACCCTGGACTCTGACCTCATAGGTAGCAATGAATATCCTAGTAAGAGCACCAGTGGAAGGGGAAGCCCTGGGTCCTGCTAAGACTGAACCCCCAGTGAACTAGACTCTTGGGGGGAGGGTGGCAATGGGGGGAGGATGGAGAGGGGAACACCCATAATGAACGGGAGGGGGAGGGATTAGGGGGATGTTTGCCTGGAAAACGGGAAAGGGAATAACACTCGAAATGTAAATAAGAAATACTCAAGTTAATAAAAAAAAAGTTACTTTTAGCCCACTCTTGCTGACCCAAAGTTGCAGGATTTCCATGGCAAAGGGCAGCATTGGCATAACCAGAAGTCCCCATGAGGATCCAATATCGATGGTATCACAGAGGCCAGAGACCTCTATCCAGACCAATGACTCATTGCAATGAACATTCGCAAGAGAAGATGTATGGGCAGAGGGGTCAGACACACTGTGACATGCTACAGCTTCCACCACGAGATATTCTTCCATGACATGTGTGCGTGCGTGTGTGAGTGTGTGTGTGTGTGAGAGAGAGAGAGAGAGTGTATGTGTGTGAGTGTGTGTATGTGTTTGAGTGTGTGAGAGAGAGAGTATGTGTGTATGAGTGTGTGTGAATGGATGTGTGTGTGAGTGTGTGTGTGAGTGGATGTGTGAGTGTGTGAGTGTGTGTATATGTGTGTATGAGTGTGTGTGAGTGGGTGTGTGAGTGGGTGTGTGTGTAAAAGTGTGTGTGTGAGTGTGTATGAGTGTGTATGTGTGAGTGGATTGTGAGTGTGTGTCAGTGTGTCAGTGTGTGTGTGAGTGGATATGTGTGTGAGAGTGTGTATGTGTGTTTGAGAGAAAGAGTGTGTGTATGTGTGAGTGCATGAGTGTGTGTGTGTATGAGTGTGTGTGTGTGAGTGGGTGTGTGAGTGGGTGTGTGTGTAAAAGTGTGTGTGTGTCTGTATGTGTGAGAGAGAGTGTATTTGTGTGAGTGTGTGTATGTGTTTGAGTGTGTGAGAGAGTATGTGTGTATGAGTGTGTGTGAATGGATGTGTGTGTGTGTGTGTGAGAGAGAGAGAGTGCATGTGTGTGAGTGTGTGTATGTGTTTGAGTGTGTGAGAGAGAGTATGTGTGTATGAGTGTGTGTGAATGGATGTGTGTGTGAGTGTGTGTGTGTGAGTGGATGTGTGAGTGTGTGAGTGTGTGTATATGTGTGTATGAGTGTGTGTGAGTGGGTGTGTGAGTGGGTGTGTGTGTAAAAGTGTGTGTGTGTGTGAGTGTGTATGAGTGTGTATGTGTGAGTGGATGTGTGAGTGTGTGTCAGTGTGTGTCAGTGTGTGTGTGAGTGGATATGTGTGTGAGAGCGTGTATGTGTGTTTGAGAGAAAGAGTGTGTGTATGTGTGAGTGCATGAGTGTGTGTGTGTGTGTGTGTGTGTGTGTGTGTGTGTGTTTGGGAGAGTGCTACAAGAGCCTAGGGCAGATATGAGGAGACAGATGAGTGGGACTGGGGTGTATGAAGTGAAATTCACAAAGAATCAATAAAAAGTCTTTTTAAGTTACTTTTCCAATATTCAGCACTTGGAGGTATGTTTTCTTTCAAGCATTCTACTTAATTTTACTCTCTATTCATCCTTTATGAGTATGCCATTTCAGAAATATTATTCACATCAGGAAAACCCAATAGCAGCCTGACAGAGACATTAGTTTGATGCGTAAAAAGATCCTCAGTCTGTTTCTGCAATATATATTCATTTCGGAAAAGTTGCAAATAAAAGAACACGTCTGGGTGGGTTTCTGTCTGGAACAAGTAAAATGGTCCTGACTGAACTTGCTGGCGTCCTGTGAAAAGTAATGTTTCCTTCCAGCAAACCTAACAGCTGATGTTAAAAGCAGTTTCCATAATGAAAAATAAACTAAAGAGTATGCCTGGTGTTTTATCTTAATTTTTAATTTCTAATACATTAATTTCAAATGCCTATGATATATGAAATCTAGGTTGGGATTTATCATTCCTGCCATAATGGACTGGAAGTTTAATCATATTTGTTATTTCTTAGCCTACTTTCTTCAAGCATACATACTACTATACAGTTTTGAAAACATGACTCAGCTCAATAGCTGTAATAATGGGCACTGTTTACAAGAAAACATGGGCCACTGTCAGATTCTCCAGCCCCTACTCCCACCACTCTGTGAACTCACGGAGGTTTGCACAGCAATGGAAGTAAAGAGATGTTCATTTTTCCAGTAATGTAGTGGTCTAGGTTGATTCCTTTTGCTGTGATAAAACCAGGGTGAAAAGCAATTTCAAAATGAGATGGTTTGTTTCAGCTGACAAGTTACCGTTCGTTCTAGAGAGAACCCAAATCAGGAACTCAAGGAAGGGACCTAGAGGCTGCAGTAGAGACCACAGAGGGCCACTGGTTACTGGCTCTGCTCCTAGGCTTATGTTCGCCTATCTTTGCTTTACATCCAAAGGTTCCCTTGCCTAGGGATGGCACTGCCCACAGTGGACTGGGCCCTCCCTGTATCAATTATCAGGAAAGAATATGCCTGGCAGACACACCCACTGACCAACAGACGCCATTCCTCGCATGAGAGTCCCACTTCTCGGATAACTAGCTTATGTCAACAAAACAACTAACAACTGGTTATGCTATCAGCACCCCCTCTTTCCTCAGAAATGCCATACAGTTCATCTTCTGCTATAGCTTTTCCAAACCGTATTAATTCTCCCACCTTAACCTCTACTGACACCACACTCCTCTTTTCTCTAAAATGCATGTCTTTCTACAAGCTGCTCTGGCACTGTATCTTTCTCTTTGTGCCCAGGTTCTATGGCACATTTAGGAATCAGCTTCTATCTGCATGAGGCGTTCTACGGGGCCTTAATCACTGGCCATCGCTCTTTGGAGCCCTGTCAACCCAGGAACACACACTTGCCTGCATTTGTAATTTGTACTTTCGGGGTTGCTAGTGTTTTTCTTGTGTGCTATTCCTGGGACTCTTGTGAAATTATAAATTCATTGAAAATGCCAAGATGGTTCTTTTTATTTATTTATTTATATTTATTTATTTATTTATTTATTTTTACACTCCAGATTTTATTCCCCTCCAGATCCACCCCCCACCCCAACTGTTCCACATCCCATACTTCCTCCCTCCCCCACCCCACCCCAGTCTCCACAAGGTTGTCCCTACCCCACCCACCCCACCAGACCTCGAAACTTCCTGGGGCCTCCTGTCTCTTGAGGGTTAGGTGCATCTTCTCTGACTGAACCCAGACCCGGGAGTCCTCTGCTGTATATGTGTTGGGGGCCTCACCTCAGCTGGTGTATGCTGCCTGGTTGGTGATCAGTGTCTGTGAGATCTCAGCGGTCCAGGTTAATTGAGACTGCTGGTCCTCCTACAGGGTCGCCCTCCTCCTCAGCTTCCTCCAGCTTTTCCCTAACTCAACCAGAGGGGTCAGCAGCTTCTGTTTCGTTGGTTGGGTGCACATATCTGCATCTGACTCTTTCAGCTGCTTGTTGGATCTTTTTGGAGAACAGTCATGATCGGTCCCTTTTTGTGAATGCCCCATAGCTTCAGTAATGGTGTCTGGTCTCGGGGGCCTCCCCTTGAACTGGATCCCACTTTAGGCCTGTCGCTGGACCTTCTTTTCCTCAGACTCTTCTCCATTTCCATCCCCGCATTTCTTTCAGACAGGAAGAATTATGGATCAGAGCTTTGACTGTGGGATAGCAACCCCATCCCTCATTTGATGCCCTGTCTTTCTGTTGGAGGTGGGCTCAACAAGTCCCCCCTTCCCATTGTAGGACCTTTCGTCTAACCCCCCTCCCCGCTTGAGTCCTGAGAGTCATTCACTTCCCAGGTCTCTGGTATATTCTAGAAGGTCCTCCCAACCCCCTTCCTCCCGAGGTCCACTGTTTCCACTCTTTCTGCTGGCCCTCATGGCAACAGTCCTTTTCCCCCACCCAGTACCAGATCATGTTCCCCTCTCCGCCCACCCCCATTTCCTTTTCCTCCCCTGTCCCTCCCTCCCTTCCCCTTTGTGGTTGCTCTCTTCTCCCTCCCAAGTAGGACTGAGGCGTCCTCACTTGGGCCCTTCAGCTTGTTGACCTTTTTGAGTTCTGTGGACTTGGGTATTCTGTATGATCCTGAGTGAGGTGACTCAGACCCAAAAGGACGTGCACAGTAGGTTCTCACTAATAAGTGGATATTAGCCCCCCCCCCAAAGGAGTACCAAGATATTTCTTCTACTTTTTTTATACTGTCAATCTCCACAAAGGACCAGCACAGAGATTGGTAAGGAATTACAGTTCCTGACAAATGTGAATGTTAACTTTTATAAAATGTTTAAAGAGATGAAAAATAAGACCAGTTTCTCAGAATCGTTCTGATGAAATACATTCATCACTCACTGACTATTGTCTGAATACGGGAATTACCCGGGCATCCAGAAAAAGGGGGTACCAGAAGGCAATGTGATCAGTGCTGAAGAGAAAGTTCATCTGTAATCACCTAAAAAAGAACACCATTTTTTCATAGCAACTCTCACTTCCCATTTTCCCAGGGCCAGTCTTCAAGTTTTCTGCAGCTTGGGGACATATGCATTTTGAAAATCTGTTTTACATTCATAGATGTACAAGCTGTTTCCAGAGTGGCTGCAATAAATCCAATACCACCGCTTTATGATTATAAAAGCTGTAATCCCAAAGGAGGGAGAGGCCTCTTGTTCTCTGGCTGCTGACTTACACAAGTGGCCTTGTTTGAACAGTTTCGTAAGACAAAGCAAATGCAGTTTCTGTGTCTAAGTGGAAAAAAATTCTTTCATTTCGCAGGGAGGAGCTTCTGCAAAATGTCAATATGTGTGTCCATAAATGCTATGCTCAACTTGTACTGATATGAGTGATCAGGTCAAAATCCGTCGTCTATCAACAGGCTTGTAAGAATTTCCGCACTGAGTAATGCGCTTTTGCTGCCCTCTGGAGGACGACAGTAGTAAAGCATTTCATCCAGCTATAAACACACCTCAGGTCGCCTTTACTAAGTTTCCTAGAACTGATCTAAAGACTGCAGTAATCCACGCACAAAAATGTTAAAAACTATGGCAAAACAAATTGTCTTCAGAAAATTACAAAGATCACATAGCAACTACATTATCAAACTCCACGCTAGCTTATAGAATGAACCCGGTCTGTCATTTGCTTTCTTTACAATGTGAAATAATAGTTTACTCAAAGGAATTCAGAAAATATGTGACTCAATTTCTAGTCCATGAGGACCTGAGCAAAACATAATTCAATAACCCCAAAGGAAGACTCATCAACTTTTTATAAACAAAGATATACCTTTATTTAAAGGTAATTTATATTCTGTGGATAGAAATACCTTTTCATTTCTCTTATTTAGTTTCCCATTTCACGACAATAGGAAGCAAACCATATAGGGAGTGAGTAGCCATTTACTTACTGACATTTACTTATTACAAGGCTGCCATTCATTCTTTCAAAATGACACCAAAGGTTGGTTGAGAAGCGGATGGTTTTGCTTCTTTTCTAACTGGTCCCTGATACTGAAGTTCACGACCAAGTGGCACTGGGCTTGAGAGCTGGTTATCAGGAAACTGACATAGACGCATTAATATTCACTCATTCTCCACCTGAGCAGTCAAATAGTCAACGTGTATTAGGCGATCTCTACAAGATGAAGCAGACACTGAGGAATGAGCCAACCAATGACCTCCCCAACGTGAGACCCATCCCATGGGAGAGCCCACCCCTGACACATTAATGATAGTCCGATATGCTTGCAGACAGAAAGATAGCACAACTGTCTCCCGAGAGACTTCATCCACCAGAGGATGGAGGCAGATGCAGAGTCCCACGGTCAAACATCAGGCGGAGCCCAGGGAGTCTTGTGGAAGAGTGGGGAATAGAAGTTAGCAAGTCTGAGGAGTCAAGGACACGAGAAGGCCTACAGAGTCAACTAACCTGAGACCATGGGGGTTCTCAGAGCCTGTGCTAACAACCAGGGAGCACGCAGGAGCTGGACCCTACACATATGTAGCAAATGTGCCATCTGGTCTTCATGCAGGTCCCCAGCAAGTGGAGCAGAGGCCATCAACTCGGTTTCTGTTCCCTGCCATTGGATCCCTTCCGTTTACCTGAACTGCCTGTTTGCGCCTTAGTGGGAGAGGATGTGCCCAGTCCTGCTGGGACTAGATGTCCCAGGGTTGGGTGGTATGCATGGGGGTATCCCGTTCTCTGAGGAGAAAGGGAGGGGTAAAGTGGGAAGGGATTTGTAAAGAAAGGAGGGACGGGGGCTGTAGTCGGGATGTAAAGTGAATTTTAAAAAGTAACTTAAAAAGAGAGATCTCTGAGAGCACGGGACAAAGTTTCTAGACCTTTAAACTAGGGAAATTGGAAGTTCAAGTCAAGCTTATATACCAGTCACAACTTTGGAATATGTACTGGATTGCTGTACTGTAGTGGCCACGAGAGGGCGCATCAAATGACAGTCACAGAAAGACCTTGCCGGCCTTTTTCTTTTGCCCAACAAAACAGGTGCCTTCTCCCTTGGCTTATTCGCCCTGACTGCATATTAATGCACTCTCTGAAGCACCCTTTTCACACCTTGTGCTCCAGGTAATCCTTTTTATATTTCACATTCCTAGACTACCTTAATCCTGAGTCTCAATTGTTTTAATTAATTGAGACCACAGAAATAATCATTGGCTAGTGTCTTTCTCTTTTCATGGACCTGAATTTTTAACTCTGTGTGTGTGTGTGTGTGTGTGTGTGTGAGAGAGAGAGAGAGAGAGAGAGAGATGTATATACAAATATGAATATGTATGTGTATAAATATCTGAATGTGTATGAATGTGTATATATGTATTTGTATGCATGTGTGTATATGTGTATGTGAAAATGTGAATGTATATGTGAATATATGTATATATGTGAAAGGGTTCTCAAACTCCCAGCTCAGCCTGACCTCACACTTACAAGGCAAGTCTTTATGGATCCCATTTTTTTAGTAGCAAAATAAGAGGTTTTGTGGCTGTAAGGTTTGGTTGTTATGAGTGAGTGCTCCTAGTTGATTTTTCAAGCCAGATGTGATGGAATACACACAGTAAAAGAAAGAGACACTTTATTAGCTCTCTGGATTCATTAGCTCCCTAGACAAATGGATTCATTAGCTTTCTAGAGTTTTCTGCTTTGTGCTCGCTAAAAAGTTATCTAGCCTCTTTCAAATGAGTCAAAGTCCAATGCAATCCAGTTCCCCGGACTCAACACATGTGGGCAATCTTCATTACAATTTAGAACTTCTCCCTCCCCGTGTCTAACTTGCTTCAAGGTCATTATTCTACAGCAGACATGTAAAAAACTTGCCTCCTTTCTCTTCCTTGTTATACTCTCTATTTCTTCTCCATGGGTCAAGCCTAGGGAAGAGAATTTGGCAGGAAAAGGCATAGCTCTTGTGGGGTGACGCAACTGTGATCTTGTATCCCAGTCCTCTGTTGGACCGCGCCATATTGTTTTCTAAAGGAGACGTTGTTTCCCACTGGGCTGCACCAACCGCCCTCCGTGCAGGTGGCGACTACTCCTTTTTTCTCCCTTGTCCATCGCCTTCACCTCTTAGCTCTCTCTAGAGTAGGGTTTAGGTCTGCTCTCCCTGTTCATAAAGCTTTAATGAGGAGCACAACCACTCCTCTACCCAGCACATCATACTTTGTTCCCTAGCAGACACCCCGCTCCTAAGGGAAGACTCACCTCCAGCCATCACCTCTCACTGTTAGCTTCCTGGGGCACAAGCTAACTGTGGTTCTTGAACTTCTGAAGACCCAAGCACACCTAGAAACCAAACCAGTAAGCAACATTCCTCCGTGGTCACTGCCTCATCTGCCACCTCCAGTTTCCTGCTTTGGCTTCCCTTGATGAGAAATCTAAACCTGTAAGTCACAAACGGCCTCTCCCTCCATAAGCTGCTCTGTCACAACAATAGGGAAGCAAACCAGGACAAGGACTTTTGCTAGAACTCAAAAGCAAGGGAATTCATCCTATGCCTTACGTGACTGTGAGAAGCCTACTTTACTCTTCAAGATTTTGTTTTGTAAGTTCATAAAATGAGGCTCCTTCCCAGCACCTAGTTCACCAGGCTGTGGTACAAACTAAGCGTTATAAAGCAGAATTGGGCAGTGAGAGAAGCAAAAGCAGGACATCTCCTACCCATGGAAACCCACTATGTCTCCAGTCAAAGAATAGCCTTAAAGCTCAGGAATGGGAAAAGTCATGTTCCTTTCCCCATCCCTAACACAGGGCCTACTAGTCTTGTGATGGTTTGAATAAGAAAGGCTCATCATCTCTTTGCAGGCTTAGTCCTCAGTGGATGAACTTTTTGAGAAGGATTAGGGGGTGTGCCCTTCTCGGAGGAGGTGAGCTGCTAGGTGTAGGCTTTAAGGTTTCAAAGGCACACATGCCAAACCCAATCTCTCCCTCTTCTTCTCCTTCTGCCCCTCACCCTCCTTCTCCCCTCCCATTCCGTCACCCTCACCCTCACCCTCCCTCCTCCTCTTTCCCTCTTTCTCCCCTTCCCTCCCTCTCCCTATCCCCCTCCTTTCCCCTCCCACCTCCCTCTCCTCATCCTCCTCCCTCTCTCTCTCTTTCTCTCATTCTCCCTGCCAGTCATCTGTCTGTCAGAGTTACGTTCTCACCTACTGCTCCAAGACTATGCCTATATGGTTCCCATCACGATGATAGTAGACTAAGCCTCCCAAAACTGTAAACAAACCCCCCAGTTAACTGCTCCCTTTAGTAAAAGTTACCTTGGTCATAGTGTCTCTGCACACCAATAGAACTATCGCTATTTGATGCCTTGCTATTTGACTTCTCAAAATAGCAACAGTATTAACATACCACATAAATATAGTATTAATATACCACATTAGCAACTTGAGATTAGAAGCATGCATAATTTTAAAGTACTTTGGATAATAATCCTAACAGTCTTCTCACCCGAATTAGTATGAATGAGTTCCAAGTTGGACTATCTTGAGTGTCTCTTCTGAATCCATGGCCTCGTGTGACTCATAAGCCACAGGCTGTTCACTTTGAAGTCACTGCAGCCCCAACAAGTAATTCCAGGCTGTGTGGTTGTCTAGTCTCCCTGGCACATCAAAAGTCACAGGGCACTGTAGTAGAATGACGGAACGATCTTTCACCCACAGGAGATAGGAGATATGAGTGAGGTAACTGGTAACTCGCCCCAAACCCTCTATTGAGCAGGGTTATCCAAAGGCATGAACTCTTTGGAGGGCTGCACAGCAGTGACCCACAAACAGAGCATGTCGAGTCTGCTTCCTGCCCTTCCCTGTCTCCCTTCGCCTTTCATCTAGTATACCAGCACTAGCATGTATGTCCTAATTAAGAATGATCATTTAAGTCTTGTCTAAGACTCCTTGTTATGAAATGTGAGTGAAAAATAGAAACACGTCATAATCCATGTTTCCTTCTAGTCTAAACATAATTTGGATAGTCAACTTTTATTTTTTTTAAACATATAAACTCTGAGTTTGTGCTGCGATAATTTGGTGTAGTGCCAAAGGTCTGTCATGCACTATGACTAATTGAGCCACCTATAGCCTACGCTGAGTACCATCTTAGCCCAAAATAACATCCCGTGCCCAGGCTTGCAGGACAAATTCTCAACTGGTCTTCCTGACTCCACCCATTGCCTGGTCAGCACATTCTCCTTATTACTGCCTGTGTGACTGCAGCAGTTAGGGCATGCTAACCTCGGTGAACAACCCCTTGTTCCAAAGCTTCACACAGCACACACATTACTTAGACAAGCCTCGCAGTGAAAGACAGAGGCCACTTGAAAGCTCGGTCCAGCTCCTTTTCGTCTCATAATATCTTTACTCTATGGAATTTGTAGTCACAATCCAGTCCTCTCTGATCATCGCGAGCAAGAACCTGTCATGGAAGGTTGCACCCGAGAGGTTTAGGCATCTAGCCACAAAGGACTTGCCTCACCTCTGCCCAGTGTTCCACTCGATGTTTCACTTCTTGTGTCAGCTTTATGGTGACTTGGGATAAAGCTAACATTTAAATTGGTAACCTCTGGGTAAGGTAGATCACCCTCCATAATGAAGGTCAGCTTCTGCCAGATAAGGTCTTAATAGAGTAAAAAGACCAGCTATCTCAAGTAAGATGGAATTCTCCTGCAAATGGCATTCAGTCGCCATCTATACCACTCGCTTTCTAGTTCTCCAATGATTCAGCTCACATAGAAGATTTAAGACTCATACTATTTCACAATTATATTACACACACACACACACACACACACACACACACACACACACACACACACCTGACTAATATGCCTCCACTGACAAGAAGTTAGGCATATAAGACATCTACAGGGGAGCTTAGAGACACACGTCATTCACATGCATGAACACCCAGTGTTTCCTAAAGCAGAGAGCTGACTGCACAGTTTTCCAACACAGTGTGTTGTCTTATGAATTTTCCTTACAGGTCTCGCTACCGACTTCAAATCTTCGTGACATACTAAGCATCTCCTTTCCCTGTCCACTTTTTAGATCAGGCCCCATCACAGTTGGTAGCGACACTTTTAGATCTAACAAAGTCTCTGCTACTTCAGAGACACCACTGAGACTTAAGACTCCCTCTGTATCCACGCTGTATTAAATATATAAACTCTGAGTTTGTTGCTTGTTTTATTAGTGGAGAAAAGAGTCTGACAAGATGTAAAGATAAATCCCATCCTGGCGAGGAAGACATGATTGGGAGGCACAGAGACAGAAGCTGAGGCCAGCTCATCACACTGCACCCAGGCAGGAAGCAGAGAGTGAGGGATATTTGTGCTCTAATCATTTCCTCCCTTTTATGTGATCTCAGACCTTAGCCCACCGAATGGTGCCATCCAAACTTAGGGGAAGTCTTCCCACCTCAATCCAATCTAGAAAATCCATCACCGATATGCCCAGAGATTTGTCTCCCAGGAGGCTCTAGATGCTGTCATATTGACAACCAACCTTTACCATCACAATCCCACACTTTATCAGCGTTACCCCTTACGTTTATATCCATAGCCTTCGGCCTCATACACTCACAAGCAGCTCAGAATACAAACGCACACCCATCGAAACCCTCAGCAGTCTTTAATAGTCCCGATGCTATTTAAAGTCCAAGGATCTGAGAATCAAGGCAACTGCAGGATTGTAAGCTCCTACAGAATCAAGAGGTCACACCCTGGATACGAGGTCACAAACTAAACAGGGGAAGACCGGGTATAGGAAGGAGTTAGTGAACTAAGCACAACTGATACCCAGCAGAGCAACCACCCAATCCTACAGTTCCATGCCCAGCATCAAGATGATGAGCTTGGAGATTTCAATGCCTGAGACTACAGGGGACAGTTCTCACTCATCCTGCCACGTGATAGAATTGCACATTGGAGTGACTCTGAGAGATCAGATCCTGGGTTCAGACACCATTTTAGAGAACCTTGTCCCCGCCAGCGGGGACCCAGTTATTCAGGGTTCCGAAGGGGCTCTACCCTTGGGCCTAATGGGGGGCAAGGGAAGAAGGAGACCAAGCAAAGTTCTGTTGTCAAGGTCTCGTTTATTGGGATGAACGTTACAGCTTTTAAGGCTTTCAGGTCGGGGGAGCGACCTTTGTGAAACATGGAGGGGGAGATGAGGGTATAGGCAGTGATAGCTGGAGGCAAAGAAGTCAGAATGAGGTCAGGTGGTGGAGACACCGGGTGTTGACTCAGGAGATAACTGATTTTTGCTTAGGCTGAAGCATCCTGTGAATGTTATCTTCCTGTGCCGTAAATTTTTGGGAGAGGCTCTTAGAGAAGTATGTGTGGCCAAGAGTCACGTAGCCACTTTGAGCGATACAGTCACAAAATGGCCAGTCCCAAATCCAATATGGCTCACTACAGAACCTGACCTAAGGTTGAATTTGAGTTAACTAGCAAGCTGGCACCTAACACCAGTTTCCAGGATACTCCCCAAGAAGCCAGCCCCTGGCACTAGTTTCCAGGAGACAAGCCTGCCTTTCACATCCTAACAATCACCAATCAGGAGGAAAGCAAAGGTTAAGTTATGGCAGCAGCCAAATATGTTAAAGGATAACAGAATCCCATAATGCCCCCCCCCCAGTGAGATGCGTGTCAGGCTAGGAACCCCCTTGCTTCCTTGCTATTTCCTGAGTATCTTGTAAATGAAGTAATGACCACCCGTTACTATGAAATATTTTTCTAAGTATGTTCCTATAGGAACTGGTATTAAAAGACAGAACGTGTGCTTCTTTATGGAGCAAAGGACGAGTGTCCTCACTGCCTATAGTGGCTATTCCTGGTTGTCAGCTTGACTCTATCTGGAATGAACTACAATCCAGAATTGGAAGGGTCACCTGTGATCCTCATCCTGAGGTTGGGAGATACAAGTTTCTGACCTGGATCTTGGCATGGAGATCTTGAAGCAAAGTGGCTATGAATCCCAGGAGACTAAGGCAAGGAAATCTCTGAGTTCAAGGTCAGCCTGGGACAAAGCAAGTCCCAGATCCAGGCGTGGAGGCAAACATCTTTAATCTGGGACACACCTCCTGTTGGAGACCTACATAAGGACATTGGAAGAAGGAAGATTATTCCTTCGCCTGCCTTGTGGGACAGAGCAACTGCTAGATCCTTGGACTTCCATTCACAGCTGCTGCTGGCCATTGTGGGGGGGTTAGACTACAGACTCTAAGTCATCATAATAACTTCCCTTACTACATAGAGACTACCCATAAGTTCTGTGACTCTAGAGAATCCTGACTAATACACTGCCTGTTATTAAATTTCAGATTTGCTAAATTCAGTGTCTCTCGTCTGCATCACAAACCAGTGTGCAAACAAGTGTCCTCTGTTCCATGTTCTGTGCACCCAGAGAATTGGAAACTATATTAAACATGCTTGTTCTTTTACTCACAGTTCCATAACCAATGCTGTACTAAAATGCCAATCTATTCTTGAAAAAAGAACACCTTAAGATGTTCATGCCTTTATAATTAATGGACTCAAACTTAGCATGACCTGGCTACAAATCCTGGTAATAAACTGACTACTACTGCACCCCCGTGCCTCACCCCGGTGCTAACGGGTCCCCTTCTCCCACCTTACAAACATACCTGTTCTTTTGTTCGTTGGTTTGCAGGGGCTACGCTATCTCTGTTCTCATAAACACAGAAATTAATGAAAACAGAGAGTCTTTATGAAAATACTTTCTTTATGAAAAATAACTCCAAAAGTATGTCAACAGATACTGTTAATCGTCTGCGTGAATGGAAAAATCAGAAAGTGGAAGAGAAATGACATGGGTTCTTCAACACAAAATGCAAATTTAGATTTAAAAAAGTGACAGGTCTGGTTGATATTTATAAACTGAGTGGGAGCGATTTCTCACTTGTAAGTCACAGAAACTCTTCTCCAGTGAGATATTGAAAGCCGGGACGCTTGTACCGCAGAAGTAGACTGGCTGAAACCGGATCAGGAGTGACAGAAAGCACGAGAGATGCAGGCTATGAGGCCCAGAGAGCCACCATCAGACTGGGATGACAATATAAAAGTCGGGAGCAAGAATGTCCCTCGCCCTCTCCGCTCCCTGCCACATGTTTAGTAGCAGAATTGTGTAAACATGGGGTGATAGGTTTACCCTCAGAACTGCTTCAGAAGTGGAGCGTTTTCCCTCTAATTTTCCCCATATCTGGCTTTTTGTGGAATGGACTACATCTCTATAGTACACAGCTACAGTGAACTTTTCTTAGCTCCAGCTATTCCTGGTGCCACAGCCTTTGGGGCTCCTATGAATGTACTTGCTGGCCCAAGTCCCCAAAACTGTTAGAGCAGGCCAGTGACCTCACTGGTCCGATTTGACTCCCCACTTCTGGGCTCATCTGCGCAAGCAATTTCTGATGCTGATGCCCTGTCTTAAACACTTAGGTTTCCATTCCCGGATGGGTGGAGGGAGGAAATGGTCGTGTTAAGTAAATATTTGTAGTGATTTGGATGCAAATTGCCACCTCCCTGAGTCTCAGGCATTTAAAACTTCAATCCCTAGTTTTCCCTGAGGTGAAACCTAATGGCGGACGGTGGGCGGAGCTTTGAGAGGTTAGAGCCTCGCTCCAAGCAGTTTCATCTTTGTGCTTCACGTTCGCATTTGACAACGTGGTCCCTCAGCTTCCTGATTAGGCAGCCTGCTGCCCTCCCTCACCCACCACTATGACTTCTAGAAGCACAAACTCAAATAAACTCTTCCTTCTTGCCTTGGTAGCAGCATTTTAGCACAGCATCGGAAGAGTAATTAATATAATACTCTACCACCACGAAGCTACATCTCTATCCCTTTATATTTCATACAAACCTATGATTAAATGACATTTAAGCCATTAGGAGGACAGGAAAGGAACAGAAAAGATGCCTGGCAGGTCACTGATTAAATCAAGACTCCAGTGGTGGCACCCAGAGGTGAGGAACAAAGACCAAGGCTTTTTTTCTAAGAGTCAAATAAAGGAACAGAGTTCAAAAGAAATGATGCTACTCATTAATGCTTTCTGTGGTGGAGAGAAGATGGTAGAAAACTAAAGAAATTTCCTCCCATTTACTGAAGGAGTTTTAGTCTGCTAATTGGAATTAATAAATTAGTCAGCCCTTAAATGATTTCCTCAGCAAAGACCAAAGTCAGTGAACAATTGGCTCTCACTTGTGTGCAGGCCTGTGTGTTATTATTGTCAATTGTGCATCCATTCTCCAGTTGGTTTCATTGTGACATACAGTGTCTACTTAAAGACTGGATATGCAGTCAATACTGCACTTTATAGAAATCTGAAATTCTACTCCCTATAACTTCGCTTATTTGGAAAATGCACCCAGGCTTCCAAAAGTAGAAAGGAACCATGGGAACATGTCCAAGTGGTAGACTTCTTAAACATCAGATACTTTTTAACTTTGAGTTCTTGAATTGTGTCCACTAGAAGGCAGCAACAATTTTTAGAAGAGCATTACACTTTCTAGATAAATCATGAGTAAACCCGTTTTGCTTAACTGATACATACAACAACATATTAGAGCCCCAGATAACAGGAGTCTGGAAAAATTGTGTGTGTGTGGGGGGGGGGGGACACGTCTCAGCAGTTGAGGATGTTTCTGCTAAGCCTTAGAGTCTGAGTTCAATACCCAGAACACACATGGTAGAAAGATTTCCACAAGGTGTCCTCTGTGGCAGTGTGCAACCCTTAAATAAATAAATAAATAAATAAATAAATAAATAAATAAATAAATAAATGTATGTTTAAAACTTAAGACTTAGAGTATTTGTTTTTTTAAGACTAGGATATTCATGACTATCTTATTTCCTTTTATAGAATTTTAATGAAAAATTATTTTAAAGCATTTTTACTTCAAATTTCAAGGGTAAGCGTTGTTTTAGCTGAATATCCAGTCAACTTACCATTTATCCATGTAATGCACATTATCTAAGCACTTCGAGCACCTAAATGCTTGACCTGATACTTGTTCCCTTTTTGGCATGACTTGAGGAACACAAGAGCAGGACCTGACCACATCACTGTGCGTGGTGCATCACGGTGCAAGTCCGGCTTCTTCAGAGAAACAGCTGCAGCAGAATATTTGAAGTCCCTGTGTCTCTGTCTCTGTCTCTGCCTCTCTCTCTCTCTCTCTCTCTCTCTCTCTCTCTCTCTCTCTCTCTCTCTCGTGTGTGTGAGTGTGTGTGTGTGTGTGTGTGTGTGTGTGTGTGTGTGTAAACATTTGTTCCCCTTGGGAAGTCAAATGCAGAGGTCAACGGACAATTTTCAGGATTCTGTTATCTCCCTCTACTGTGTGGGTTCTGGGGAGCAAACTTACTATCATCAAACCTGGTATTGCTACCTCCTAAGCCACCTCCCCAGGTTCACTCAGACACCATTCATGAAGATTTTAGTGGTCTTTAAGGAAAATGGTTATGTCTTTTATCGTAAACTAAATCGATCCTGGCAAAGGCAAGGTCCTAGTTAACTGACAGTTTACCATCTGGTTTCAGATGTAGAACACTGTCTTCCTTTAGTATCTCTCCTGTCTAGTCTCACACAATAACATGGAAGGCGTCCTTTAACCCAAAACTTTCATGATAATAAATAGATTAATTTAGCCAGAAGGTGTCTGCCCTATAAAACAAAAAATTCACACATTTCTCCACACAGTTCATTCATAATTTTATGCTGAATATAGGCAGTGCGTGGGACATGGAACAATTTGAATGTTAACTCAATATTTTCCTCAATACTTCTGTGAGGAAAATACTCAGATGCAGAAGACTAAAACCACACTTGATTAGGACTTACTTGATGTAGGCTGTTTTATCTGCCTTCACCTCTATCCGGTTTATTCTCTCAGTTGAAAGCCACACTTCCTGTTTCAAAGGCATGTTAGCAAGATCATCTGCTCCTCGCAGAGCTAGTCCTCTGTCTGATCTTGGGCTTGCATGGGGTTCTAATTAATGTCCGCTCCTAGACACTGTGTTGCTGAAGCAGTTGTCTCCGCTGTCCTCCAAAGTGCTACCTGCCACTTGCTGTGTTCTGGGCCCTCTGCATCCTGTGAGAACTCTTGCTTTGTGTCTGCACCCTATTTAGGTAAGAAAACATTTACTGCCCTCACATTTGAATTGGAAGAAAAGCTACTGAATGGGCAAAAGCAAGACATCCCTCCTAGAAGTAATAGCAACGCTGTGTTCACTGGCCTAAAAGAACAATTTTTGCACTTGGGTCTGGAGCTCAGGAACTGAATATCATGCTCAATAGCAAATGGGCAACATTATCACATGACTTATTTTTAAGTATTTATAGAATAGTCCAGAAAAGTATCAGAAGATAATTACTTTCTAAATCACGTGTAGGATGTATTAATGACAAGTCAAGAATGCCAGCTACATCAAAGGCATATTTTCTTACACTTTTGATAATTTAATGTGTCTCTAGTCTCTAATTTCTCAGCTGAATTACACTGAGTAGACAGATATCCCCTGCTTCTTATAAATTGCTCTCAAGAAATGTAAGAATTTGTAGTCATCTTTTATGTGAGAGTACTATCATTCCTAGACATGAAGGAAATGATGTATACCCATGACAACACAGCTCTCTCATCAATGGTTGATGGCTTGGCACACTACCTACCATTATCCTATTGATTCAGTGAGATACAGCAGTCAGACTGACATTGAAAGGACGATTTAACAGGAATCAGTGATAGCCTCATTGTGCTTAGTAACAAACACATCAGATCTTAGAGCTTTGTAGATCTTCTTACACAGTCACATCAAGGACCACTGGTGAAATAGAATGAGGTTTGTACCCTTCAAAGCCACTTTAAATGTATGTTTTGGTGTGAATACAGTACTGACTCACTGAATACTGAAAAGATGGTGACTTTATCCTGTCAGTCTCACATTTAGCCATGATAAATAGAGCCTCTCTTCGGTGACTTATAACACCACAAATTTTCAGAAGACGCACATGGGCCTTTGAAGATGGTAAATCAACCCTTATCTGTCACTTAATGTCTTTGGGGATGAAAGTCATGCCACACTATGTGCTATAGTTATAATTCATTTAAATATAATGATTCTGTTTGTTTGACACCACCTAATCAAGATCAATACTTCACTGTTCACTATCTTTTCTTCTATCTGTGTCAAAACTAACACGGGCAGTAGCACATTCAATCAGGGATTCAGCAAATACATAGTCGACTTTGGCTTTGTCAAAGCTTTAAGTTTCATGAATAACTTTAATCAAGGACTCACTGTTCCTGAGAGTCCATTTTAAGGATCTAGCATAATCATGGATCCACTATGTGGTATAGCTAACATGAAATGAGAGTCAAGGACATAACTCATTGTCTTAGCCAGACTTCACAAGAAAACAATCTGGAGGTTATATTCCAAGATTTCAGGATATCCAAAAATATTCTGATCTAACTCCAAAGATCTAAGAACCAAAAGAGTCAGACGTAAGCAGATCAGCAGGCTCAGGACCCAGAAAGAACTTTTGTTTAGTCTCCTGTGTTACTGTTTGAATATCTCCTTCCTTCAAAACTTGATTTGCATTTCATTTGCCAGTATAACAATATTAATGGGCAGGACTGTTAAAAAGATGCTTGCATTTGATGCCAGCTTCATAAATGAATTGATGCTATTGTCATGTGACTGGGTTATCTTACAAAAAAGTCTCTCTCCCTCCACCCTTTAGATCCCCTGTGTCTTCCTTCCATGTGACCTTTGCTATGTGTAAAGACACGGTAAAAGAGCCTTTGCAAAATGCCAGCATCTTAATTTTGAATGTCCCAAACTACTGACCTACGAAAACTAAATCCCCAGTAGCTATAACCTACCCTGTCTTGCTGCTGTGCTATATTGACAGCACAAAATTGGAGGCAACAGAATTTGAAGGTGGGGAAGACTGAGCTCCATCTCAAAGCAATCAAACAGAAGCCCTGCTTACCCTGCCTTTTCCTTTGATGTGGAAGTTTACCTGATTGGAGGAGGCCTATCCCTATCAGACTTACTGATTTGTGTTTACATCAACTAGAACACCCTCACCATCTGCTGCTGAGGTCAGGCTAATAGGTCAAGATATACCCTGCTCTAAGTTACTCTGCACTGTGTGAAGCAGTGACTTTCAGACTCTGCCTTGCTCCAAACCCATTGCGCGAGCAACTGTTGACTCCATTTTCACCAAGGAGGATGACTGTGAACTTGGGTGAACACCACGCATCAGAGAGTGACAAATGACTTATTGTTCCTGGGAGTAGTCAGAGTAGGACCTTATAAGTTTATCAGGGTGAATAGAAAGTGTAGGGGCAGATGGACAGGTTTAAGTCATATCAAGAAAACCAAGCTGAAGAATTCTTCAGATATGTTAATCCAAGAAAATGGTGTTATTCTCTCACTTCTAAGACATACAATGGTAGACGTCTTGCACTGTACTGGCAATGACTCCTGTGGACCCTTCATCTGACACCTAGCATATGTGTAATCCACCAGCACACAGAGAACTTCCAATTGTCCGTGGGGCTTCAACTCAGCTCGATTCCCATCATCACAGTGGTGTCCACAACCGTCATCTGCCCATTTGACTCTGCTGTCCATCCATCTTCACATTCCTTCATCTAGACGAGATCCTTCTCTTTCAACTCTGCAGTTCTCTGTTCTACAGCTCCACCCTGAAACCTGTGAGCCTAGCAGACTGAAGCAACAACAGAGACCCTTCCCTGTAGCCAGTTCGGGTTTACTAGATTTCTAATACGAACTCCATTTGTATTTGTATCAGTTCACTTCTAAAACTTGTTACAACTCTTCTGCAACCTCTTTACCCATTTGTATCCATTCTGTAGCCCCTATCCACACAGAGTTATGTAACAACATGTTTGCAGTGTGTGATGTGTGATCTAATCGTCCATATTAGTAATTAAGACTGCCATAAGAGCTTCTGCTTTTGTTATCCATATTGTTAAGGAAAGTGTAATGGGCAGTGGTCATCTAGGGGTTCACCAAGCCTGTCCCCTGGTACAGACAAAGAACTGGACATCTGAAAAAGACTGAATGGCAATTGAATGTTCAGTAAAGACAGAAGACCAGGCCTTGGAGAGAGGGAAAGAAACAGCTCTGTCCCTTGGGAATGCAAAAGGCCTAAAGCTGGAAATACAGTAAATGGACACTGTTTGGGTATTAATAGGTCCCCTGCGTCCTCTCCTTCTTCCCGTTCATGCAGTTTAGAACCACACCCCTATGCCTTCCACCATTTCACCTCACAATGTTTCCAGGATCAAGAAGCCACTATCTCAAAGAGTCTGCTCTCACTTTCCTTGTCTACCTATGTCCCTCTAACTCTCCTGCACATGTAAAGTGCTGACAATTGAATCCAAGACCCAATACATGCTAAGCATGCACCCTTCCACTGAACTACATCACTTTTACATCAGCCCCTACGTTTATTTTTAATGAATTACATAACAACTGCCAGTGGCAAGTCTAATAACAGGTTAAACATTAAGAATATTAAAGATATATCTCTTATTTATAATATATCATATAATAGAATAACAATATAAATAATACTAAATAATATAAAAAGTCTATGATTCTATAAATAACAAACTAAGAGTTGCTGAAAAATACCTTTAAAGGAAATACTAGACCCTTCATTGAAAGAGTTCTTAAATTTCAAATGGAAATTGATGACTTACACTACCTCACAACTGAGTTGGTGGCACTGTCTCCTCAGCCCCCTTCCCTCAGTGAATTATCTTCCTCAGGAGAACAAGTTAGCCGTAAGAGAATAGAAGATTTCTAAAGGAGGAAGGGCCATTGGGCAGACTTGGAAGTGGTATATGTTACAACCACCCACATCACCCACCCCCTAAGAATTTAAATAAATGCCCTTAGAACACAAGAAGAAAAAGCATGCATAAATATCTTTCCTGCAAGGCCTGAACCAAAATAGTGGCAAGTGGGCCAATACCACACAACGACAGAGCTCAAAAGCAGCCAACTGAAAACACGTGTGTTCGGTGTGGTGTTCATAGCACCGTGCTGAACTCTGCTGCTGTCAAAACCTTTCTAGATGGTCCAAACAGTGGCAAAGGAAAGACAGAAAGAATAGCAAATGAAAATACAAACAGCATTCAAGTGTTAATGATCAGTAGACCATTTGAATCTTTACCAGTGATGACACTATGCACATTAAAGTAGAAATGCAAATCAAGATAGGTATATTCAATATTCAAGCACTGAATTAAAAAAAAAGGTTTACAGTAAGGCACTGATCTTGTAAGCCAACTTTTATTTAAAAAAAAAAAAGTTGTTTCCAAACTATGCAACTACATTCTTATATCAGGAGTTAGATCTAAGTGACTTGATCTGGCTCAAACAGTGAGAACTTAATTTATAAAGAACTCAACAAACCTAAACAAAACAGAAAAGGTTGGAAGAGATTTTACTCAATAAAATATCCAAGGTTTCTGAGAAAAAGGCTTGCTGTCCCCGACTTCATGTTAAGGAATAAAAAACAGATGTCAGAGTCCCCAGTAGAGACTAGATTATTTTAAAGCAAACATTTGAATGTTCAAAATAGCTTTATTCATACTTCCAATGTTCCATGAAGTATGAGATGAGCCATGAGGAAATAGTTGTAAGCATCCATGAACCATACTTAGCATAAAGAACATTTCCGAGTTTCTATGACCAGAATGAGGACTTTAAATAGGATGCTATTGACACATTTAGGCATCTCATAGCAGGAGAAGAGTGGGAAGACAGAACTTGAGACCCTGGGAAACTCATACAAACACGGCACATCATAGACCTCCAGAGAAGATCCCGGAGGAAGCCCAAGTAGATGGGCTTCCTCCCCCATCGATCACTAATGGAGAAAATGCCTTACAGACTTACTTATACCCTGATCTTAAGGAGGCATTTTCTTATTTAAGGCTCCTGCCTCCTTCTATTTTAGACACCAGCCCAGAGAAATCAACCCCTAGAAATTCCACTCCTCCACAGAAAGCAGGTAAGCATCTCAGGAGCGGGTATTTTCTAAACATGGTCACAATTCAGTTTTGCCTCAAGAAAAAAGTCACCGCCAGAAAAGGGAAGAAATGGAAAGGGTTTCTTTGAGGAATGGAAGAATTAGATAGGAACTTAGAACGTTGAACTGAACATGATCTTCCTAAATGGTTTCTGAGGGTGAGGTGTCTTTGATAATTAGATCTTTCTATGCTCTTGGTGAGCTTGGTTTGGGAGGCGGGAATCATGAAAAACTCAGTGGCCACCAAAGCAGCCTGGACCCAATGGCTTTCAAGTTCTTGAGAATTTAAAGAATGAAGTCTATGAACTATAAAGAGTGTGGCTTAGAGTTACTATTGCTGTGACAAAACACCATGACCAAAGCCACTTGGGGACAAAGAGATTTTATTCAGCTTATGCTTCTACAACACAATTCATCATCAAAGGAAGTCAGGAGAGGAACTCAAGCAGGGCAGGAACCTGGAGGCAGGAGCTGATGCCAAGGCCATGGAGGATGCTGTTTACTGGCTTGCTCATCCTGCTTTCTTAGGTCCATCAGCCCAGGGAAGGCCCCACTAACCATGGGCCAGGCCCTCCCCCATTGATCACTAATGGAGAAAATGCCTTACAGGCTTACTTATACCCTGATCTTAAGGAGGCATTTTCTTATTTGAGGCTCCTGCCTCTCAGATGATGCTAGCATGTGTCAGGCAGACATAAAACTGGACAGTGCAGGTGAGTTTTACAGAAAGTTCACCACAGACGCACATATAGGAGATTAAGAGGGAGGAGGAGAGCTGGGCATAGTGACACATGCCTTTAATCCCAACACTTAGAGGGCAGAGACAGGTTGATCTCCCTGAGTTTGAGGCCAGCCTGGTCTAAACGCAGAGTTTCAGGACAGCTAGATCTACACAGAGAAACCCTGTCTCAAAACAAACAAACAGGAGGCAGGGAGGGAGGGAAGGAGGGAGGGAGGGAGGGCAAGAGAGAGAGAGAGAGAGAGAGAGAGAGAGAGAGAGAGAGAGAGAGAGAGGTAATGAGGTGAGAGAGGTAGTTCTGTAGAGCAAGAAGAGATCCTAGGAAAAAGAGTATCATGAGGCATGAAACTATAGGTTTGGGGTTGTTTTTTAAGGACTTCTGGAAGAATGTGGGCTAAGACATGGGAAGAGGAATGATCTGGACAGTCCAGTTGCTCAACCATGAATTGTCTAAGTCCACCCTCTCTGTTACAGTCACTTAGTCACTCTGGCCTCTAGGCAAAGGAGCTCCTTAGGAGATGACAGCAAACAGGAGCCAGTCCTGTTCCCTGAAGTTCCTGATTTCCAGCAAGGTCATTCCAGGAACTCTCGCCCTGGGGCCCGTGCTGGCTAATCTTGATTGTCAACATGACTACACCTGCAAACAGCTAAAACCCAAGCCACTGGGTACACCCGTGGAGGATTTTCCTCATAATTACAATTTAATCGCTTGAAGTAGGAAGACCCACTTTTATCCAGATCTTTCTTAAATTATTTTTAATTATTTATTATTTATTTTATGTATATGAGTACACTGTTGCTGACTTCAGACATGCCAGAAGAGGGCATCAGATCCCATGACAGATGGTTGTGAGCCACCATGTGGTTGCTGGGAATTGAACTCAAAACCTCTGGAAGAGCAGTTGGTGGTGTTAACCACTGAGCCATCTCTCCAGCCCTATCCAGATCTTTTGAGGTGGGGTGATACACCTTTAAACTGGGTCACACCTTCTGGTGGTGGCCTGTAAAGAGAACATAGAAGAAGAAAGCTTTTCCTCTTTGCCTGCTTGCCCTCCTCACTCTGGCTACTTCCTTCCTTCACTGACAGTAGAGCCTATTTCTTCAGGATTCTGACATCTACTGAAGAGCAACTGAAACACCCAGCCCTGTGAACTGAACAACCACTGGATTGTTGGACTTCCATTGGAAGACAGCCATTGTTGGATTAGCTGGACCACAGACTGCAAGCCACTCTAATAGGTCCCCTTTCTCTATGGAGAACACGACTAATTTTACCAGTTCTGTCCCTCTGGAGAACCCTGACTAATACAGGGTCCTTTCCCTTCTTGAGCAGTTTCTACCTCCTGTTCTTATCAAAAAGATGAGTCACAAAGGCTAACTGATGTGTGAAGAAAGTGCCATGAAGCCAGAGAGGCTGGGTAACAGTCTAATTGTGTGTCCTTGCGATGCAAGAACAGAACTAGAGTTCACAGAGTTAGGCTCCCAGTCACAGCGAAGAGGAACAGTGGTGTGCTCTGTGCAGATTGGTATTACTTTGTAAACTTGGCCTCAAAACACAGAAATGATACAGATCAAAACTTCCTTGATCTCACCCACTATACATGGTAAAAAAAAATCCTTAAAGTCACCGTGTCATAAACAATAAATAAAAATAGGCACAGGTTCGATGTGGTTGGTAAAGGTGTTGTGTGAGATGTGTCCTAGGGAGACATTATATAGGTCTACTCATCCCCAAAACAGAAACAAACAAACAAACAAACCAAAGTGACGTTTGCACCGAAGTTCACCTTGCTGAAGCAGTGAGTTACCGGTGCTAACAGGAGCATGGGTGAAGGGTTACTACAGAAGCAAGGATGACCCAGAGACAGGGTGTGTCACACACAACACAGAAGCCCCATCCAATGGGGTGATGAGTCACGGAAGTGAAAACCCAGCAACTCTGAATTCTGCATGCAGCTCAGTGGTTCAGGAATCCCTCTACAGTCCAGCTGGCCTGAGTCTCCTCCTCCAGATGTAGTTGGCTGCCATAATCTTAGGGAAGGGACCTGCGATATCTCTTGTAAATTTCAGGTTTGTCAAATCTGTGACGTTTGAGCTTCCTGTGTCTTGGGGGTTTGGGGAGAGTGGTAGTGGGAAGGCTCTTTCCTTCCTGTAGGGAATGTTCCAATTCTGAGAAAACTGTTAGAAAAGAAGTTAAGTTTTTTTTTCCTTGAAAAAGCAAACGATATTGGGTTTCAGAAGCTGAATAAGAGTTCATCATACAGTAAAGTGATAATTGCTCACAGACAGTGAGTTACAGTCCCTGAAGAGTTAACATAATTCAGTTTTCTCTTAACTTTAGAGTAATAAAATAATCTAGTCTTCAAACAGAACTCTATTCTCTGGTAACAATATGTCTACAAAAATAGAAAATAGTTTTAATATGTTACAATTCTATTTTACAGCAAATTTAAGTGTATTCAATACAGTAAAAAAAAAATAGTACTGTTCAGCCACTAATAGTAAGAAGTGACATTTCAAAGATGAATTTGTGAAATTGTTTTTGTCCTCAGTCTAGAAAATAGAGACCAGATGGCTGCAAATAATTGTTACTAAAAGAAAAAGAAAAAGAAAAAAAGAAAAAGGAATCTTTTTACTCCCTTCTGTCTCAAGGTCTCGAGCAGCTTTTGTTTCTAAAAATTTATAAGGATGGACCTGATGCTGTTAGTCAACTATTCCAGTTTATCTATTAAATGTATGTTCACACACCTACAATTTGTCCTATTAAGATTAATGTGTGTCCTTGAGAGCAGTCATTTTACACATGGCTTATAATTATTTTTAATGCTTTTTTTTTACTTTTTATTGATTCTTCGTTGCACATCATGCATGCACCCCAGTCCCGCTCCTCTCCCTATCCCCACATATCTGCTCTTCACCTTTACAACCTCCCCCCAAGATAAAACACAAACAAACAAGCAAACAAATAGCAACCAAGAAAATAAAAGCCCAAGGAACATCTCATCGTGAAAGCTGTAATATATCAAAGGGTGCCCCACAATAAATCCCTCTGCACAGACATCTTCACTTGCAAATGTTTATGTTCATTAGAATGAGTCATTGGTCTGGTTCAAGATCTCTGGCTTGAGTATTTTGGTGACACCATCAATATTGGATCCTCACCAAGACTCCTCCCAGTTATCCTGAGTCATAGCAATCCTGCAGCTTTGAAACAACAGGACTAGCCGTTTCATCCCAACCACTCACAGACAGTAATAGACTTGGGGGTGGGACAATTCAGAACCCTGAATCTGGGCCTGGGTGGTAGGGAGCTGAGCTGTCAGCTCCTCAATACTGCACCACCATGGTGAGCTCTCCAGCAGTGCTAAGGCTAGGCCACCTAATGCCACCATCAGCAGGAGGCAGGGTCAGCTCTCCAGCTATTTTACCCTCAGGGTCGGCTCACCGCCCCAACCCTCACCCCCACCCCCTCACCCATGCTTCCAAGCCAGTTCCAATATACTGCACAGTTGAGGCATGGGTGTCACTCTCATACGTGTTTCAGCCTATGAGGGGCTGGGCCAGCTCTCATGCTCTCACACCCTTGGGGCTGTCTCACCTGTGCCTGTGCCATCAGGGCCAGCTCCACTGTGTTGTCCAGGTGAGGTGCAGGGCCTGCTCTCCTGTGTGCTACAGCCAGTGAGGAAACAGGGGTAGGTCTAGGTCTCCTGCTCTCATGACTTCAGGGTCAGCTCTCCAAGCTGTTTACTGTAGGATATAGGAGGAGGCCATCTCTCTCTCTCTCTCTCTCTCTCTCTCTCTCTCTCTCTCTCTCTCTCTCTCTCTCTCACACACACACACACACACACACACACACACACACACACCCCAACCCAACCTCACAACAGGAGTGGCACACCAGCTCTCCTGCACTATTGCCCTCTGTCCTCCGGACTGGCTCACCTACACCCACAGACCTGGCCTATGTTTGCTTGTTCATTATTTGTAATGCTCTTAATTGAAACAGAAATATATCACTATTCCCTACTCTTTTCCAGCCCCTACCAATCATCCCTCCCACACACTTCCAGGTCGATAGCCTCTTTTTCTTTATTATTGCTAAGGTAACAGGAGGGAAAGCATTCCTGATGCCAAAAACCTACTCAGCTTCATGAGGCTAGAAAGATTGTGAGCCTTAGAGAGCAATCTACTACTGCCATGTTCCTAGACAATCATGACTCCTTGCTACATTCTAATTCTTATCATTATAATTTTTTTTAATTTTTTACTAAATATATTCCTTTACTTACATTTCAAATGTTATTCGCCTTCCCAGTTTCCTGTCCATAAGCCCCCATTCATTCCCTCCCTCTCCCTCCCCCATATGGGTATTCCTCCTATACATCCTCCTTATTGCACCCCCATATTCCCCTGCACTGGGGGTCCACCCTTAGCAGGACCAAGGGCTTCCCCTTCCACTGGTGCCCCAACAAGGCTATTCTCTGCTACATATGCAGTTGGAGCTATAGGTCAGCCCATGGGTAATGGTTTAGTCCCTGGAAGCTCTGGTTGGTTGGCATTGTTGTTCTTATGGGGTTGCAAGCTCCTTCAGCTCTTTCAATACTTCCTCTAATTCCCCCCAAGGGGGTCCTATTCTCAGTTCAGTGGTTTGCTGCTAGCATCGACCTCTGTATTGGACATGCTCTGGCTGTGTCTCTCAGGAGAGATCTATATCCGGTCCCTTTCAGCATTCATTTTCTAGCTTCATCAATCTTATCTAGCTTTGGTGGCTGTATATATATGGGTCACATGTGTGTCAGGCTCTGATGGCCATTCCTTGAGTCACTGCTCTAAAATTTGCTTCCATATCCCCTCCTATGGATATTTTTTCCCCTTTTAAGAAGGAGTGGGAGCATCCACATTTTGGTCATCCTTCTTCTTGAGCTTCCTGTGGTCTGTGGATTGCATCTTGGGTAATTCGAGCTTTTTGGCTAATATTCACTTATCAATGAGTGCATACTAAATGTGTTTTTCTGTGATTGAGTAACCTCACTCAGGATGATATTTTCTAGTTCATTCCATTTGCCTCAAAGGTTATTCCCATATCTGATTTCCTGTCCCATTCCCCCACCCCACCCCCCGACTTCTTCTGTGAGGGTGTTCCCCACCCATCTACCCACCACTTCCTGCCTCCCTGCCCTGACATTTTCCTACACTGGAAGGGGGGGGCAGCCTTGGCAGGACCAAGGGCTTCTCCTCCCATTGGTGCCCAAGAAGGCCATCCTCTGCAACATAGGCAGCTGGAGCCAAGGTTCTGTCCATGTGTACTCTTCGGATGCTGGTTTAGTCCTTGGGAGCTCTGGTTGGTTGGTATTGTTGTTCTTATAGGGTTGCAAATCCCTTCAGCTCCTTCAATCCTTTCTATAACTCCTCCAATGGGGACCCCATTCTCATTTCAATGGTGGACTACAAGGGTCCACCTCTGTATTTGTCATATTCTGGGAGACCATCTCAGGAGACAGCTATATCTGGGTCCTGTCAGCATGCACTTTTTGGCATCAGTAATATTGTCTGGGTTTGGTGACTGTATGTATATGACCTGGATCCCCAGTTAGGGCAGTCTCTGGATGGCCTTTCATTCAGTCTCTGCTCCAAACTTTGTCTCCGTATTTCCTCTTATGAATATTTTTGTTTTCCTTCTAAGAAGTACTGAAGCATCCACACTTTGGTCATCCTTGTTCTTGAGCTTCATGTGGTCTGTGGATTGTATCTTGGGTAATTCAAGCTTTTGGGCTAACATCCACTTATCAGTGATTGCATATCATGTGTATGTTTTTGTGATTGGGTTACCTCATTCAGGATGATATTTTCTAGTTCCATCCATTTGCCTATAAATTTCATGAAGTCATTGTTTTTAATAGCTGAGTGTACTCCATTGTGTAAATGTACCACATTTTCTGTATCCATTCCTCTGTTGAGGGACATCTGGGTTCTTTCCAGCTTCTGGATTTATAAATAAGGCTGCTATGAACATAGTGGAGCATATATCCTTGTTATATGTTGGAGCACTGTTTGGGTATATGTCGAGGAATGATATAGTTGAGTCATCAGGTAGTACCTTGTACAATTTTCTGAGGAACCTCCAGACTGATTTCCAGAGTAGTTGTACCAGCTTCTAATCCTACCAACAAAGGAGTGTTCCTCTTTCTCCACATCCTTGCCAGCATCTGCTGTCACCTGAGATTTTTATCTTCGATATTCTGACTGGTCTGAGGTGGAATCTCAGGGTTGTTTTGATTTGCATTTCCCTGATGACTAAGTATGTTGAACATTTCTTTAGGTACTTCTTAGTCATTCAATATTCCTCAGCTGAGAATTAACTAAAGAAATGTTCAACATCCTTAGTCATCATGGAAATGCAAATCAAAGCAACCCTGAGATTCCACCTCACACCAGTCAGAATAGCTAAGATCAAAAACTCCAGCAATTGTTGATGGGACTGCAAACTTGCAAACTGGTACAACCACTCTGGAAATCAGTCTGGAGGTTCCTCAGAAAATTGGACATAGTAAGCAACATTTCCCAACAGGTGTTGGGTACATGGGTAGGGGCTTTCATGATCAAATAAGGTCAAGAAAAATAAACATTATTTCCATATCGTTGAAAGCTACAATTTATATTAGTTTGTAAAACATTCAGAAAACCCTGACAATTGTTAAAGAAACAAGTCTTACTTTAAAACATAACCAATTCAAAACTGAGTTGGTTGTCACAACTCCTATGGCTATTAGGCTAACAGAGAGTAAGGCAAAACAAAATTTCATAATTGGATTGAGGGCAAATGTGGCAGTTGAATGACTGAGAGAGGCCTGAGAGTGAAGACAGACTTAACTCAAAAGTGAGAAAAGTAGGTATATCTTTCCCTTTGACTGGTCCTAGGGATTCTTTCATTTTATTAGAGGAGGATCCTCATGTAATCACAGCCTTTGACATGTAAGACTATGTATGTCACTATTATCTAAAGATAGCCTTCCGGGGGCATGCTTTAAAAAGGATGTCAAGAATGGAATCTGTAATTCAGAGCCCTCATATATAGAGCATCAGACTTGGGGAAAAAAGATTTGTACTAAAGACAAAGTTTTGTTTTCCCTGAGGAACTGAGAAACTTCCTCCTTTCTGCAAGGGGGCAATAGGTCTTCCTACTGGCTTTGATTGCCAGAAAGTTCAAGACGCAATGTCAGAACCAGTATTGCAGCCACAGAGGCCGATATTTTTTCCTTAGCTCCATACTCTGATGAACGTCTCTTTTGGTCACGACACCGAATTCCTCACTCCCCATTAGTTCGCTGTGTATGCTTGTTAGAATCCTGCACAAATCCGCTTGAGACTGGGCGAGGGGAAAGGTGAAGACACAGAACGATAAATAAAGGCAGGAAATGACCGGTTCTGTTTCTCTGAAGAACCCAACATTTACCTTGTTCGCAAGCTTTAAATTTGTCTATAGAATTGCCTGCTATTTCCAGGTAATGTTACAGACACTTCAAACCCGCTTTCTCCTCCTACACATATATTTATAATTTCAATCAAGGTGCATCTTCCACCTGGTTTTCTAAAACAGAAATATAAACTCTTGTCTCTCCTCTTGCCTTCATCTTCCCAGTGTGAAGTGCTCCTCCCTCACCTTTCTATCATCCTTCCTATCTTTACCATTCATGCACTATCAGGTTTCCATCCTCCTTTACCTGATACAGGGATGCCCCCTGATGGATGTTTTAAAGTTGCCCTCCTTGGACACCTCCACATATCACTTAGAATGGCATATCTAAAATTTGTCATGACCATGGGATCTCCCTGGCTAAACCCAGTGAGGCTATCCGTGGACTTGTGTTTCTGCCTTCTGCTTTCTCTCCTACTTTCCCCCAATGGCCTCTATTTCCTAGTTAAAATAATTTGCCTCTCCTCCTTCACTTTCTTAGGGATATTCCCCAAAGTTAGAATGGCATTCACCTCTTAACTCCTCCCTCAGTGTTAGGTTCTTGGAATGTCTTCCAGAAAGCCCTACCTTTGTTTAGATTGAGCTCATCTGTGCTTCCAACAACTCCTCAGCACACTGTCCATTGCTAGGATGCAAATCTAAACGACTTATTAACAGTCTGGCTCCTCCACTGCTCATCCTTGAGACCTGACCCAACTTCATTTTTGTACTTGTATCTAAAATGTTGGGAGGCAGAATGGCATGTGTGAGTTAGCGAGAAAGAAGCGGAGAAAGGAAGGAAGGGAGGGAGGGAGGGAGGGAGGGAGGAAGGAAGGAAGGAAGGAAGGAAGGAAGGAAGGAAGGAAAGAAGGAGAAAAGAAGAGCAAGCTTGTAGCATGGGAAATTTGGAAGTCAATTTGAATGCTTATGACTGAATCCAATACCCGAGATTGTTCTTGTTACCAGAATGTCAGTTTTAGACCCTTGCTCAATAACTGCCTTTCCCACTCTGCTCTCTGTGGTAGACATACAGTAAGATATAAGAACACACTTCTGCCTCTCGGGAAATCGCTTTAACTCAACTGGGAAAAATTCTTTCATCTTATATTCCTAGTCCTCCCTTCTTCTTAAATTCGCTATGTTCAGATGATTAAGTTTTAGAAGACAACAGGTGCTGATGAAAATGCAAAGCCATACTACAAAGAGAGTTGAAAACTGATTCTGTTGGAACTGTAATACCTGCTCAGGACAAGGTTCATTTAGCCTTTAGGTACATAACACAACACAACACCTACTTTGTTTAACCTATGGGCTCCCAGAAGTTGAATGCATTCTCACCTGATTGCTCTTCATAATTTTTTTTCTTAAATTACGCCATGAAAATATAGCAGGAAGTGCTTATGTGGCTTGCAATTCTAGGTGACAGCCCATCATTGTGAAAAAGCCAGGGCAGAATATCAAAACATCACGTGGTAGAGGGCAGAGAAAGAATGAACGTATGTCTCAGCTTGCTTGCTGCTTCTGCTCAAAGAACTTTCACACACTTACATAGTTGAACACTCAGTGCATGAAATGGTTCTTCCCACATTCGGGGTGGGTCTTCCTACCTCAGTTAATGATGATGATGCTTCCCACACACACATGCCCACAGGCCAACCTGATCTAGATAATCCCTCAGTAAGACCGTCTTCTCAGGTGATACTAGCTTAGGTCAAGTTCACAGTTCAAACTCATGAACACAGCAGCTAATCATCTCAGCCAGAGCCCATGCTGCTTATAAATGTTACTTTACTCGAGTTTTCCCCGGAAGTGAAAGCTGAATAATTTATGAAGAAAAGTGAGCTGCTTTGTTTTTAGGGTTTTTTTACTTAGCCCTTAGGGTTCGTCACGTTGAGCTTGACTTCATGAGCCGATTTCTGAAGTGACTTTTATACTACTCTTATTCATAGCTAGTAACTATTATGGGAACTTCACAGAGCCTCATTAAGAAGAGAGGAGAGAGTAATTAGGGTTCCTTGGCAGATTTACAACCAAGAAAGCATTAATGTGTCTTTCTATAAATAAACTACATTCTTCTATATGTATTCACAATAGTTACTCATTTTGCAGAGAGCAAACAAACTATTAAGTTGGTATCCCCAACTTATAAATTTAAATTTATAACTCATAAATTATAAATTTATGAAGTAGAGCAAGGAAAATCTGCACATTTCAAGAGCATCGCTTGATACAGCAGGCATGTTCTGAAAACCATCTTGTTGAGTGACCCCAACACTGTGGCAACAGATGCCATGTGTGCCTAGATAAGCTTCAATGGTATAAACCAACCAGTTGACTGAACTCCAGATGCAATCAAGGGAGATGGTAAGCCTTAAATACGAGGCTTTGCTAGCATAGTTTTACAGCAAACTATAAATAAATAAATAGGAGTGCATATTAAAATAAAAATAGAAAATAGAAGATAATACACACAATCTCTCTGTCTCTCTGTCTCTGTCTCTCTCTCTCTCTCTCTCTCTCTCTCTCTCTCTCTCTCTCTCACACACACACACACACACACGCAGACAAAGCAAAGTAATGCCATGTTTAGTGTTGTGAAGTTATATGTGTGTAACTTCTGTCATTGTATGTACTATGTCTTTGTAAAATGGCAGCACAAGTTTGCTTACATCAACAACAGGAATATGTTTTACTATGATATTATGACAACTACAATGTCACTAGATGAAAGGAACTTTGTAGCTCATAATAATTTTATAAGTTCACCTTCACCTGTGTGTCAGTTATTAACCAAATCATCATTGCATGGGCATATTCTGAGCCTTATACTAAAATATATTTTTGTTTCTAACTTCCAGTTTGCTTGCCTTGTTACCCACTCGGGAGTATTTTCGTACTATCTTACCACAGTTTAAGCCTTACTCACCTGATATCTGATACTGACAGAATGTAGCCTCTATCCTAGGCACCCAACATTATTGGTACTCAGTTCTATGTGGCTATGAATTGCTTAGGGTCTTCCACTGTCTCGATGTCACCTTCTTTGTTTCCATTCCTTTCAGGAGTATTTATTCACTCTTCATAATGATTTCTTCAGGTACCCTCCTGAAACATGCATGAGACAAAACCTTGATCCAATAAATAAGACATTCACCATGCTTTCGCTTTTGGTTGTTGGTTTTTATTCTTTTAATGGCAGATGTTAGGATGGGAAAAGAGAGATTTAAACATGTAAATACCAGTTCTTGACCCTGTTGGGAAACACTAACTATGTGCTTACTGTTGATTAATAATAAGCAACTTACTTGTCCAAGGTTTAATCATTCATTGATTCAGGAAATATGAAGTATCTATGAGATGACTAGAAACATGCTAGAGCAAAGTTCCTAGAGTAAGCAGACAGCAGAGAACCGAATGGCATCAACATGTCTTAAAAATAATAATCACAGAAACTCATTCACGCTTGAAAACTGAGACAGGTGCCATGGAGGAGACATATGCAGTCCTATGAATTTGCTAATTATGAACAAATTATTTTTGGACCAATTGTCACAGTGAGAGAAATACAAAACTCATTAAAAAATTTGAATATATCATAAAGCTACCAATACTATGAAAACACTGTATGGGATAAATTATATCTGGAGAAAAGGGAAATTCTATGAGGTGACTCTAAAAGAATGACTTTTGTTCTTGGGGTACGTGCTAATTTCAGTGGAGGTTCAGAAGACAGGAAGTACTTCCTATAATTTCCTGTTTCTCCGGGACATTTAAACCCAAGATGAAAGGGTGGGTGTTGAAAAACCATGGAGACTTTGAAAGATCAATTTTTGGGGTTCAGACTTCATCTTTGAGAACCTGACCTAAGTATGAACTCAAGTACACTAACAGACCGGTACCTAGCACCAGTTTCCAGGTTACCCCCACCCCCGACAAATCTTCATCCCCAGGTTACAGGCCTGCCCTGGCACTTCGCTTCTTAACAACTACCAATCAGGAGGAAAGTAGAAGTTAAGTTTATGGTTTAGTACTCAGCACCAACCAATTGTGTTAAAGGTCATAAATGCCCCCAAACACATGTACATCAGGTTAGATACCCCTTCCTTGCCTGCATTGCCTGTTCTGTCCACTTGTTTAAAACTATGCTCAGGGCTCCACCTTTCTGCTGTGTCAGGGTTAGCCAGGAGCCTAAGCTTAAGCTTGAATAAAGAGACCCTAATGAGATTGCATTGGATTCAGCTCCCTGGTGGTCTTTTGTAGTTCACAGACATTTCCTGGTGCAACAACTTCAGATGACAAAAGGAGGCACCCATGACTGCCCCTCCTCCGCCCCAAGGAATACTGGATGTGTCCTTTGCCTTCATTAAGCACTGATGATGGCCAAGGCCGTGAATGGTCAGTCAGTGAATGGCTTACATTTTCAAGGTTAATGAACCTGAGTCACCCATTAGTTTGATTGTGAACAGTTTCTTTAGCCAGGTATTCAACTCCATTGAGCACAGCAGTAGGAATCAATAGGAGGAATCAAGAATATTATTTTTTGGGCTGGAGAGATGGCTCAGCCGTTAAAGGCTAGGCTCACAACCAAAAATATAAGAATATTATTTTTGTTCTGTTGCAGAGGAATTTTAATCCAGTAACATGGCTCCTCTGATCACATCAAGACATCTAGGTCTGGCTGGAATCCTTTAGGACACACCTTCAGTCCCAAACAATGACTTCTAATTGATGGGGCAGACAAAGTGACAAGTCAGAGAAAGATTTGACAGAATGAGTCAGAGATAGGACAGAAGCGACTCTCAGGATAAGAGCTACTCAAGAGCGGCACAGGGAGAAAGAGTCAGTCAGTTCTGTTCAGTCAGTTGGTCAGTCAGCTTGCCCTTGAGTTTGGAGTCAGTGGAGTATGAGTGTGGTGTAGTACAGTTGAATTTGTGAGTTCCTGGAGTTCAGTGCAGGTCGTCAGAGGAAATTGAAGTCAGAAGATTAAAACAAATTGTCAGAGTTAGTTCGAAACCAAGCAGAGCAATTCAATGAGAAGCCCAGAGAAGCCAATTTAAATCAGTCAGCTTAGAGAAGACTTTGAGCCAGGACAACTGAGTTGAACCAGCCTTCTAGACTTCAGAAAAAGCTGAAAGGGTGAGCTTATACATCAGTAAGCCACTGAGATGACAATTACACCAGGGAAATAAAAGTGACATTTACATTCTGTTCATTTGTCTTCCCAGATCCAATGTGTGGTAAAGCTATAATAGTTTTAATCAGACCAACTTGCTTTTATTTACTTGGTGGCATAAAGAGCTCTAAATGATGAACTAATACTCTAAGCTTTGTTTTAGGTACCTATATCCTATATGCAGATGGGATCACTCCATCCTTAAATGACAGACTATGCCAATGAGAGTGAGCACAGGAAGTAAAACATGCAGGAGTAAATTATTAGACATGATAGCCAGCAGCCCTGCTCTCACTTCCATCCTGTCATCTCCAAATCTGTACCTTTAATCTTCGTAGATATGACACTTTGGATTAGTCCTTGACTAAAGTGACATTATAGAAAGGTTTTCAACTCACAAGATTCTACCTCAGATGTACCATGAGACTCTATTAAACCACAGCTCTTTCTGGATCATTGAAATCCTTTGACCTGTCAATCACCTCGCTTCTTTCCCTACAAGCTAAACTACCTTGATCAGAGGGAGTTTGGTAGAATATTAAAATAACATAAAGACTCAGTCTTTGGATTATGATACTGAAAGGAAAATTGGAAAGAAAACTGTGTTAATACCTAAAGCATCCTAGCCTCCTCCTTAGCAGAAGTAGTCTAGATGACTATAGGATTACACTCCAAGCTCCAGGGTATTAAGGATTGCTAACAGTTGCAGCAAGGTCATATGTTCAAAAAAAAAATTGAAGAGTGTCACCAAGTTCACTTTGATCAAGTACTAAGGGGTCTAAGGAGGGCAGAAAGCTGACATAAGTGTAGTGAGCCATCTTGTTCACCTGTTAATTAAACGCATCCCTCTTGGTGATCTTTGCTGTCATTTATAAAGGATGTATTTAGTCACACTTTGAAACTGCATTCAAAGCTTCATCCATATATGTCTTTCCCAAAATATTTTGTGATCAATCTTACAATTCTGTTTCTTTTAGATCCTGACAATCTGGTTACACCATTAGTGACTGACCATCAATCAGTACAGATACTTGCCTCAGGCTTTCTACTAGAAAGCAAAGTGAACTGCAAGATAAATTGAGTGCCTGTCCACTGAAAGAGTTTCCTTCCTCGACAATCCTTTGAGATTACTCCTAAGGGAGAAAGCGATGGTTCAGGAGCCTATTTCTGGTATGTGCGAACAGGTGCAGAACCATTTGCCATTTTTAGCCAAGTGTTTTAGTCTTCAGTCAATGGATATCTGAGGAACTAACCCATAAAGATGAAGTTCAGTGCAGGGAGACAAGGTGAGCATTGATGAAGTTGAATACACACCTATTTCTACAACTGCCTCCTTCTGATCCTGGCTGAAGGAGTACACCTTAATGATGGAAGACTTCCTGGTTATCTGAGTCCCCTGCTGGTTTCTAATCCATCACCACTTCCTGAGTACTCCTCTACCCTTTATCTCTTGGAGAAAGAAATAGTCCTCTCAGGTTCTGCTCTCCATCACAATGTCCCATTCTGCCCTTCACACCAATCATATCCAAAATTTTGAGGTAGTCATTCTATCCATATAAAATATGTTTTTTTAAAGATATACAAGGCTTTCAACAACTCCTCATATTTCTGCACCAAAATAACATTCTCAGCAACACCATTCCTGGAAACCCTTAACAAAAACTGTAGCATTTTCACTCTGGAAAGAAGGACCTGTCCAGATGTTTTCTTCTTATGCAAATTGCAACTTGATAGACTATACATTTTAATTCATTTCTCTACTTGAACTAAACTATGTGAGAACTTTTCTTTTGCTTTGTGTACTGTCTAATATTATCTAATACTTAAGTAACCAAGTACTGACTGATACTCGATGAATTAAAATTCTTATTTTATTTGCCTGTTATCAAACAGCCACAATTTATTTGTCAACATGTATTATGTATATAAGCTATAAAATTTCATATGTGAGTGCACTCGGGTGTGTATGGTTTAAAATCTTCCTAGTGGACAGAAATAAATCCGATTTGTTTGTCTTTACTAACATCAGCTGGGTTTTAGAACAATAGTAGTTGTTTTTTATTCAAACACAATGTGCTGCTTTATTTCGACAATTCGAGCAATCAGAACTGAACTGTTCCCAGCCTAAAGCAGGACATTACATCCAGGATCTCAGGAAGCTGTCTCCATTTTGGGGGGGAAGGAGGGGGGAATAACCTGATCTAAATTTAGCTGCACAACCTTTACCCTACACATACTCTAGCGTTAACATACAAGAGCAACCCTGCTATGAACTAGAAAGATTTGTCATTCTTTCATTCTGCTGATTTGCATTTAAAGTCATCCCCAGTGCTTTAGAGAATCTCACAGACCTGGAAACAAGGAAGAAGAAAAGGAAGGGACAGAATGCAAAATGGCTTCTATTGGTCAGTTAAGTTCATCAGGGGCGTCTTCAAAAGGCTTTCAGGAATCAAAGTGTAATAGTGAAAGAGCATCATCAGAGACAGGGGAAGGACTGCTCTGCTCACCCGCACACTCACTGGGGGGTCCACACTCCACACAGCAACACAGTTGGCATTCTCAGCACCTACTTCTTGATCACTGCTCAAACTTTACTAAGACACGGGGCAACGATGAAAATTCAACTGACATTAAATTTTGGCTCTTCAGCCAATAACTGCAAGAAATCTGATATTTCTGTTACAGAATCAAAAGAAAGTCACTGGCTTTCTATCTCTATTACATAATTATAAATACATTTCTTTAAACTCTGTAGAAACTTTAATAGTAAATAGTAGATGCTATAAGTTTGGTATGAATATTCCTACCAGGTTCGAGGAGAAGCTAATTAGACTCCCAGTACCTTTCTTTAATTAGTAGCACATTTTAATGGACCTTGTTGTTTCAATGTAATATAGGTAGTCAGTGATTCATTGTTTATTAGCAAAAGATTTTGGTAATTTATCTCTATATAAATATATTAATTGGTTTTTCATCGCTATTTTTGAAAATACCACAGGTCAAGGGACTTGTAAAACACGAGATTTTATTTAATTCATGTTATCATCTTCTTTACAGTGGTGTGGCTCCTTTCACAGCATCACGTAACAGATGACATCATGGTAGAGCCTCACATGGACTCAATCACATGGAAAGTTAGAAAGCCAGAGTGAGAAGGCACAAGGTTTTTCTTCTGCCAAAACCCGTTATTGGCAACTCCCAGGGATTCCAACCAGAACTAACTTGGTCTCTTCCAACAGCAGCACCATCATCAAGCCATACCTCTTAGTGATCCACCCCCTTTTACACTGCCTCAGTGAGGACAAATCTCTCAACACACAAATCCTTGGGGCAGGGTAGACAAACACCTTCCAAACAATAGTCAGATAGTGCCACAATACTGCTGTACTGCACAAAACTAAAAGACTCTATTATTACTTTTATAATTTCAGGTTGTGTGAAACTTAACAGTCTGCTTAGGCTCACATGCATCTTAAAATTGGTCCATATAATTCTCATCCTTCTTAAGCCATCATCCTCACTGTACTGGGAAATACAGTGTAATTTTCTTTTCATGGTGATGATAGAAGTATAAGAGGAAGATGATCATTGCAGTTGTACAGCTCTGACCTCTCCCACACCCATTATCTAAGTCAGAAAATTACATGGCCAATCCTCAAATTAATGTGGCAGCTCTATGTTGCACCCATAGTGAAAATAAAGTGAATGTTTGCTAAACAATCCTAACAGTAATTCCTAGATACCAGATGTCCTCATCATTTCTTTGAATGTCTATGTCCCCTCACAAAAAAAAAAAAAAATCAATATGCTATGTCAATAGCTTACTTAGTTATAAACAGTAGAAACTAGTTCTCAAAACTAAGAATATTAAAAGATTATCGATTTGTTAATAGATGTAACAAGCAGATTAAAGAAGTACACAGACTCTGACATAAGTAACCATGCAAAATTATCAACATACCGTATTAGTTCAAGACCTGGTGCTTCATTGCCTCTGGGTTAAATCCTACACTGTCGGCTAGGGGAACAGGTATGATGATGTCAATTTGATTGTTGGGAGACACCAATGAAGCTAGAAAAAACACTATAACTTTGTCTAGAAGGAGGTTTCCAAATGTGATAAGATCATGAACATTCTGATGTAATCAGTGATGGATTAAAATTTTTAGTCAACTATTAGAACACAATAGGATTATGTGGTGTTGAGGAAAACTATTTGGAGAAAGTAGGTCACTGGATTATGTTTGAGGGTGTATATCTTGATCCCAGCCCCTTCCTGTTCCTTTCTTCTTCCTAGCCACCATGAGGTAAACAGATTATGACACATGTTCCCATCTTTGGCCTAAAGCAAAGATTCCAGGAACCATGAACTGGCCTTTCTTGTCTTGTTTCTCCAGATACGCTGTTGTGACTGAAACCTTACACAAGGTCATTTTTCTCAAAAAGAGAAACACTAAAATGTGACTAACTTGAACTAAGATGTGGCTCTGGTTAAGACCAGAATTTGTAAGTACAATGAAAAGATTTGTAAAATAGCCTGTTACTCTTAAGTCTAATTACATGTTAAAAGATAATAGGTTTTATATTTGGATTAAATAAAATATATTTTATAGTTTATTTTAACACAAAGGATATAGCCCCTAGTAGACTGGCTGTGTAGCATGCATTAAATCTTAGTCTCCATCCCAAGAACTTCCCCCATATTAATTGTACTTGTTTTTATTTCCTTTAAGAAAGAGAGTGTCAGTGGTAGATGCAGAACGTCTTCAGTGGAACTTGTGGTTCCCATTACATTGCTAGTAGGATCATAGGAGGAAAATTTGCTCATATTGGCTCGTAGAGGAATTTTCCCCTAATTGATTAAAATAATAAATACAAGAAGCCAATCACTGGGCGAGAAGGAGGCAGGCCTTCCGGGTCTGAGAGAGGAAGAGGAAAGGAAGGAAATTTCATTTTGGAGGGCGGGAGCAAGGTAACCAAGATGTTCTACCATTTAGGTTTAATGGAAGGCGAAGAAGAGCCAAGAGACTAGGCCATGTCAATTCCAAAGGGAAGAATGTCTGTATAGAGACTTAAACAACCATAAGAAGCAAGGTGAGGGCCTGCCCACCATGCCCCAGTAACAACAAAGACCAATGTGGCTTAGCTCTCCGACCTCAGTAGTTGAAGCAAAGAAAGGAACTGGAAAACAGGATTAGGGTATTTTTCAAGACTTGAACTCCTTCTCTGAACAAAATGGAAAGGCATTGAAATGTTTTGGAAAGTTCATCTAGGGAACTCTGTTGAGAACAGACTGTGGCATTAGTCAAGTCTGCAGCAGGAAGCCCAACACTGACTATAAGGAAATGAGATGTTACAGACTCATTTGTTCTTCTTCAAGGGGGATTGTGAAAATACAGCCAACGAGATTTGATAAGAGATTAGAAGTAGACTAAAAGAGATAATGAAGGAACACATACTCAAAGGATTTTTTAATAATCACTAAGTAGAAGGCAAGGAGAATGAAAGGTGTAAGGTTAGGAACGGGAGGCAAAAGGAAAAAACACAAGTCCAGTAATGGATATGCTAATAAGTGTGAATGAGTCTCATCAATCTGAGACTCAGAGAAAGTTGTATACTGTGAATATATATGTATGTGTGGGTATGAGTGTGTTTAAGTACATACAGTATATTGTATTCAAAAACAGAGGTTAGTTAGTATCACCAATGGACTGAGAACAAACAGGCAACAGTTCCAAGATACTTTATGAAATAGAATCTTGACTGATGATAGATAAATAAATAGATATTCTGCAATAATCAAAATTAAAAATTCTGACAAATTTGTAAAAGGATCAATGTTAAAGATAGATAGATAGATAGATAGATAGATAGATAGATAGATAGATAGAGATAACTGATAGAAAGATAGATAGAATAGAATTGCATAAATTTCTTCCATAGTTAAAAAGGCATAGAAAATTGAGACAGAAAAGAAAGTAGGTTGCAATGGGGTTTTTTTTTTTTGCAGTAAATTTTTATTTTCTTCTAAAACCTCTCGTGTATTTTCAGAAGTGAAAAATAACTTCTCTTTAAACTAAATAATCATTCCAGAATCTCCTACATAAACAAAGGCAGGAAATATAATCAGACTGAACTAGACAATGAAAGACAAATTTGTATTATCTTTCTCATAAGCTAGGAATGCTTCCTTCTGAGCTTCTGCATCATTTCCTTAGCTGTTTGCCAAACAGTGTGCAGAGCCACCACACACACACACACACACACACACACACACACACACGCACACACTGCTGCTTTTAGTACTTTATTATTCTGTTTGGCATTTTATGTGTTAAGTTCCAACGACCTTCATCACCTGCCTAGATCATTATCTTTCTTAGGTAAAATCCACAAGAGCAGAGCTGATTGGCTCAAGCTTGAATCAAATTGTTCAGCTAAGTCCACTAGAACCAGAAAGGAGAATTCAGCTGGTCAAAATATGGAGACGCTGAATCCCATTAATTTATGCATTTTCTTTGAAATTATATTTAGTTCCATAACTGCTCATAATACAAGCTTGTTTAAAAGTTCAAATAAGGACCACAAAGATGGATAAGAGGATAAAGGTGCTTGCTGCCAATCTTGATAACCTGAGTTCAAGCCCAGAGCCCACATGGGAGGAGACCATGCAAATTGTCCTCTATCTTCCACAAGTACACATAAATGTACAATAAACAAATTGATGTTAAAAATCGAATAAATATAGAAGCAAAAGGAAAAAGGAAAAAGCACCTTCAATTCTTTTTCTCTTGTGTCAGGAAGTCTTTGTGAATCCCAAAAGACCACCAAGGAGCCAACTGTGATGTAACCACACTAGAATCTCTGTAGGCATAAAGCTTTCACAACCTACTTTTAATACGGCTTCAACCTCTCCTCTAGCCTCTCACCTAGCAGAGGTAGTAGAAGAGAAAAGTTATTAGGATATGGGTGAGATGGACCTGTTCAGCAATAGTTCATTGAAAGCGAGCTGGATCTCCCTTGGCAGCAGCTCAGTCCTGTAGCAAACCCCAAATATGACTTAGCAGCTACAGACCACTCCTCTAGGCAAGCAGACCCCAGGCAGGAACCAGCAGTCACAGTCCAGTCCTTCCAGCAAGCAGACTCCAGGCAGCTGTAGTTCAATCCTGAAGAAACCACCAGGCTTACCAACTGGCCTGAGGCAAGGCTAGGAAACCAACAAACTACCACAGGAATCTCAGGAGCAGTTCTTGGGCAAGTTTCGCTTGATGGAGTTGTTATCACAAGTTAATCTCAACAACATTATTAAGGGGAACTAATACACGCGTGTCATTATTGAAAAACAGCAAGAAGGAGCAAACCAAACCAATGCTCAGGGCTCTTCTCCCACTGCCTGTGGGGTCGTAGTTATACTCCTTCACCAAGCATCCTTTCACGTGTTTGTTGTATCAAAACATCCTTCCAGCTGCATGCCCCAGGACAACATCGTTTGACATAACTTACTTTCCAAAGAAACTAAAAGTTTCCACTCTTTATTATAAGTTTAAGTTGGGGCTTAGTCACCACCAACCCACAGGGCCGTTTGGTGAAGTAGCCCCAAACTCTCATTGGGACAATATTTTATAGAGAATGGGAGTAAGTAAACGGGGGTTCATCCTGCCAAGCATCTAATAGAATGGTTATTATAAGCATGCAGGTGGGTGCTCTGAAGCAAGACCAAGTTCAATCACAGTCTGAAAGTACTTCTGAAACCATCTGACTGATCTTTGTCTAACTGTTGCTAGGAAGTTGCTAGGGAGTAACTCTGGGGTATGGGTCAAGGACAAGCGGTGGGGTGGGGTCCTTCCTGGCACTTGGGTGCATCTTGGGTTCAGCTGTTGGTCAAGGTTGTGGTTTGCCTTGAAGTTATCTGTATTTGATGCTAATTCCACTGCCCCAAGGACAGCTGCCTAGTCACTACTCAGGAATCAGGTTACTTCACCAGAAGCTTCTCTCCATTGAATCTGTAAAGTACAGGTGAGGGGCAGGTACAGGATAGAAGGAGGCCTGTCATTGGAGGAGAAGGAAGGATGGGCGGGAGAGAAGTTTGAAGGAAGAGGAGGAGACTAAGGGAGAGAGGAGGAGAAGAGGAGACAGGGAGAGAGTGAGAAGCCATGGCAGGTGATGTTAAGATTCTGCTCTGTGTATTTACAGGTTGTTATCAATGTTCTTAAGGGATGGATGGTACCGGGCTTTGTATGTTTAAGTGGGCAATTATATCTTACCATTTGGGTCAAAGGTTATTGTGTTGTGTGTTCTTTTATGTGAGGCTTTGAGAGTAGGAAAGTGTGTGGCGGCAGGAGACACTGGGCTGCCGCGGAGTTGAGATATATTTCTGCCAAGATGTCTAGCAGATATCTTGGGGCACGGAGGTGCTGGACCTAGCGGGGTAAAAGACAATAATAAATCTTTTATATTTTTTATATTTTTACAGCAACAGGTCAAGTTGTTAGACTTTATGTTTTCTTGTAAGATAGAGTCTGGTCCCAAGATGAAGAAGTTTGGCGTCGCACTCTCCCCCCTAACTACTCCTAATTTACATCCCAAGATGAGGGATAGAGCAAACTCTAACCAAACAGGTGACTCAGGACCCCAAGTCTACGTCCAAAAAAGACCTGCGTTTGACCTTTATAATCTACTTAACACATAATATAAATGATATTAGCTTAGTTCTCCCCGCCTCCTCACGCACCCCTTCTATTTCAGATAGTTTTCCACAGTTGTGGTTTGCTAAAGACCTTCAGCTGCAGGTATATTACCATAAAATGAGTCTGACAAGCATAAAATCGCAGTGAAGAGCAAATTTATATCTCTAAGGAAGCCCTGAAATGCTGAAATATATTCTGAAGTGCAAAGTGGACCTATTGAAGCCATCCGACCTACCGGGACCCCCTCCCCTTCTTCGGTGAGTACCCAGGGCATTCTCGTTGCAGCTCATTAGACTTGGTAGCTGCCATGGAGGCAACAGCACAAGACTCAAAAGTAGGACTGCACATGGAGTTTTCTCTTACTTGCTATATTGTGTAAGTTATATTTTATCTCCTGAACCCTAGACTGTTCTAGAACCTCCTACCTAGCCAAGTATGACCTTGGACTTCTGATCGTCCTGCCCCACTTCTGAAATGATGGCATTGCAAACTTACACCATTATGCCCAGTTTAGACAGTGCTAAGGATGGACCCAGGCTTCACACTTACCACGTAAACACTCTACCAGCTGGGCCGCACCCCAGCCCATGTTTGTATATTTAAAAATTCAAGCAACCATATACAGAACACAGAAGGTGGTTTAATTTAATGCTACCTAAGTCACCACTGATTACCCTCAAGTCCCCAGCCCTCTGCAGGGGGAAGTGTAGCTAACAGCCTCTGCAGAGAGGAAATGCAGCTAACTCTGTGGGCTGAAGGCCTTAAAGTGTTTTTCTAGGTTAGATTGAGTGTCTTACTCATTCTCAGGTTTCGCCTTCATCTTCAGCTCACCCTTTTTTCTCTATGCCAATGGCTTCTTGTCGGTATTCCTGGCAAGTTACACTCATGGCTCTCTATCCAGAACCCATAAAGACATCTTTAATACAGTCCCAAAGAGTTAACCTCTTAAGGTTCTCATATTTCACCCGTTTTTTTTTTTTTAAAGCAGGCATTTTACGAGCTGGTGAAGCAGTCCTTCAGATACATACATCTCTAAAGCCATAATCATTTTATAATCCGTGCTGCGTAGCCAACGGCTTAAGCTAGTCTTCCATGAAGACGATCCTTCAAATGCAGAATCTAATGTGAAAGCAGCTTATGGCTATTCCAGATAATGGGAGCTGACTGGCCTGTGATGTGTTCGGTGCCTTCCGTTTATGGGGAACCATTGGGCTAAGAGTTGACGCGAAAATGAGCTGTGCACTGCAAATTCACCAGTGAATGATGGGAACAAACGAGCATCCGATGTTTATAAGGCCTCTCTCCCCATGTGAGGACACATTAAGCTCAATGGCAAATGCAATTTTTTTTTCAAAGCAGCGTATCTGATTCTCATGAGATCCTGTGCCAAAGCTTATGTGCTGCTGTGTGGTGAGTTCCAAGGCCTCGAGTTCCAGTTACTAGAAATAAGGGAGCTGAATGAAGAGGCTTCAATCTCAAACTACTTTATACATTTTTCTAAACTTTTGAAATAAAGGATAACATGACATTTTTAAAATAAGGATCTTCACGGGATTGAGATCCCGTAAATTATATCTTTTCTGGGCTTCTGGTCATATTTTCCTAGAGATCCACTGTGTCCCAAGAGTTACCTCATTATGGAAATATGCAGTTTTTCTGATTTCCATTCTCCTTCTAAAACTGGGGATAACAATACCTATTTTTGCAAGTTTTGTTTTCATAATCTGAATGTTTTCTTGCCCTACACTTGTATGACAAACCCAATCCCCATGATTGGCGAAGTCATGAGTGTGGAACTCCTAAATGGGATTGGTGCCTAAGATTGGGTTTTCCCCTTCTCCCAAGTGAGAACACAGAGAAAGCCAGAGAATAGACCATCATAAAATGATTAATCTACCACAGACTTGATCTTCTATTTCTTGCCCTTGAAAGCCATAAGAAGCAAGGGTCTGTTGTAGAAGCCACCCAGATTCAGTACATTGCTACAGCAGCCGGATCAAAAGGTTGCATGATGTAAACAGCAGAGGTTTCTCCTGGTGTGAGGCCCCCAAAGGTTCTGCTTCCACCCTGTGGCACACGAGCGACCCCCATGCACACTGGCAAATGTTCAAATGCCTGCCTGTTGCTCAGTTTTTCCTAACGTTCGATTCATTTGAAAGATGTATCTTCTTTTGTTCGCTGGAGGAAGAGTTCTAAAGTCTCTTCTGTATTGTCCCCTGAGGAAACCGGTTGAGATTACGTACCAGTCATGCATAGAAATAACTGGCTCAATAATGCATCCGTAATTGTCTTCAGAACCATCCCTACATGAGTGACCTTCATTCAGATGTCCATCCATGAGGGGAAAAATGATCAAAGATGCCCAATACAGAAATCCACGATAGGTCCCTGCTCTGTGTCTCTCTGGGTAACGTTGTCCACTTTACTGACGAATCAGAGTCTACTTCCTAACAGTAACTCATACTGGGCAAAATGATGTCTTACAGAGAATACCACATGTGGCTACTGAAGACTTGAAACATATTATTCTAAACTGAAAATGGAAGGTAATATAAGCTGAAAAATATTTAGGGAACATAGAATAAAATGTACATAACTCATGAATAATTATTGTGCTGATTAATTGAGATAACACATTTATATAGTGAATTACTGACTCTTGTCTTTGATTTTTGTGGTATTGGAACTAGAAGACCATATACTATATTCTAGTAAAATAAAACCTATTAATACTAGTCCTACCAACTTCTTACTTTTTATAATGTGCCTCTCCCCCAACATGTTAATTTACTTTAATTGTGTGTTGTATTCTTTTGGCGGACTACACTGTACTTACGCTGTATTTTCTTACTATTGTAAGAAATTGTATTTTCTTACTATTGTCCCAGTTTCTGAACAAAAAGGAGAGAGAGAGGGAGGGAATGAGGGAGAGAGAGAGAGAGAGAGAAAATATACCACACAGAGAGAGAAAGGGCCTGGGAGGTCATAGTCAGTATCCTGTCCTACTGTAGAAGAATTTTAATCAAGCAACACGGTTGCTCTGACAAGGGATCACACCCAAAGACCTTCTAGCTTTTTATCAGCATCTCTAGATTCTATAGTACAATTCTTTCTGCTTACCAAAAAAGGGATCTCCAACTGTTGCAAGGGTATCCTGACACTAAAGATTCCAGGAAACTAAAAAGATGAGGAAGAAGAAGAGGAGGAGGAGGAGAAGGCAGAAGAAGGTGAAAAACTAGAAAGAGATCTCTAGAAAGAAAGCAAGCAAGAAAGAAAGAAGGAAGGAAGGGAGGGAGGAAGGAAGGAAGGAAGGAAGGAAGGAAGGAAGGAAGGAAGGAAGGAAAGAAAAGAAGAGGAGCTATTAAGGCTCTGGAGGCAGAGATAGGCTCTGTGAACTTTGTGAATTTGAAGCCAGCCTGGTCTACGGAGTGAGTTCCAAACCAGCCACAACAATGAGACCCAGTCTGAAAGTAACAACAGAAGCTATCCTGCTGCCATAACATCACATGTCTTCATTTTTAATAATGTAGAGAACTGCCCATGGAATGAATGTAGCTCTACCCTCTGGATGACAGCTCTTCTAGTCTTTCTTCGTTAAATGGTTCTAACTCTCTCATTTCCCATTCTTGGCCAAATAAGACAAATACACAAACACGAAATTTAGCAAGCTAAATAGCATTTTCACTATCTTCTTAGTTCCTCATTAGTCAGACTTTTTAGCATCAGTGGTCATTCAATCAGAGGTATTTAATATCTTTCATTCATCCCTTGGGGATAAGGGAAAGCATGTGGAATGGTGAGGGGTAATGGTGACTCCACCTGAAGCAGACAGGTGAGCTTAGTCAACTCTGACGATAATCAAGGGATGGACAGATGTCACAGCCAGATCTGCCTCATAACCAAGGGTGTCATGAGTAAGAGAGGAAAATTCACGGAGGAACAACAAGAAGAGTAATTGCATATGCAAAGAGGACAGGCCTCTGATTCCTTAAGCTAAGAAGCTAGGGAAAGACAGCAGAGGAATTTGCTCCTGCCACACTTAGTACTCCAGCATTAGAGCAGAAATCGTGGTGTTTGTTGGTTCTCTAGAAACACCTTTTGCCAATTGATGTTAAGAAATAAATTCTCCCTATATCTCAGAAAGCATTAGAATTTACTTGAAAAAGACATCTGGAGATGAAACAAGCTTGAATCGTTAACCCAAATTTAACTACGATGAGTCAGCCAGCACGGCTCTCAGAGAGTAGCTTTTGGGAGACTGGCAAATAGCGCAACAACTCAAGAACAGACGTCTTCTTTCCCTACACACTCGAAAGATCTGCCTGGTCCAAACTACACAAGGCAACGATATCATCCCAAAGAAAGACAGAATCAAGGTCTGAGATTGGAAATCTGAAGTGCTAAGAAGGCAAAAGAAAAGGGAACATTAATCTAGAAATAACTGCAGTCAGCTTTATACCATCATAAGAAACCGGGCATATGATAGACAGCAAGCTCAATTAGAAATATTATCGTGAGAAGCCCAACCCCCACCACGCCACTGGCTACACAGGCAGGGGTGGAAACACCCAGAGGCCAGCACAACCCGTGCCCAGCAGGAGCCACTGTGATGTGCAAGTCTATGGTTGACTGATGGAGAGGAAAAGAAGCAGAGCAGTTTTAGCACTACGAAGGGAAGTGGAACCACTGGATGGAGAGGAATGACCTGATATGAGTATTCTGCACCTGAGGCCATGATGAAGTCCTCTGACCCAAGCTGCTGCTGAGGACCATGTCTGGATGCAAGTGTTTTGTGCATTGTGTAAACATCATCCTTGTTTTATTCAAATGCTTATTTCTCTGTCCTCACATCTTGTTTCAATCTCCACACAGCATCACAATGCTTGTGTCAAGAGTCTACAGTCCTGAGATTCTAAGCATTTTTTTTTCGCCCTGTCAATAAATGCTGGGCAAAAGAAAGAATAGGGCTGGACTTCTGCCAGCCAGAAGGAGAGAGAGAGAGAATGAGAGACAGACAGACAGACACAGTGACAGAGATGGAGATGGAGGAGGAGAAAGAAGATTCATATCTGTGACAAGAATAAAGAAAGAAACAGTTCTTGAAAGTGCTTCGGAAACATGGAAAGTCATAAATGAATGTATTACTGGGGTCTTGGCTGGTGGGTAGCCAGGTTAGTTTAGGGGATTACAATAGACTTCCCAGGTATTGAAGCAAAGCTTGAAAATAAATCTTGGTTTCTCCGTTTCGTTACTGGGAACTAGCTAACATAAGGACATGCAACCACTCTATTAATTTACTACTTATATTTATATTAAAAATAGCTTCTACATCTGAGTCTGTGCCCATATAGCAGCAGGGGGTCTGTGACAATGTCTGTGGCTCATATTAGCACCAAAGATGATATGGAAGTCCCTGGTCTGGACTGCTGCCTGGGACCATGTTGATATCCAAGGGCTGTGATCACACACACACACACACACACACACACACACCTCGTCAGCTGTAACAATTGGGAGAGTAGGCTCTGAATCATACCTGGGTGGCACAGTAGAGCTGGCCCTGGGGGCAGGAGCAAAGGTGACCTGACATCCGGATCCCCCTGTTAAACCCCTAGTTCTGAGTGCTGGAGAGCTGGACCCACCCCTTTCTGCCATAAGGGGGCATGGGTGAGGGAGAGATGCCCTCCCACCCCTCAATCCCACAAAAAATGTTCTTTCAAACTCCACACATGGCATAGCACATGCATTCCTGAACCAAAACACACACACAATATTAATTATAATTATACATTATATATAAATATATATTAAATTATATAATAATATATTAATTAATATAATATATTAATATTGTATTAATTAATTAAAAATAAGGTGGTTCTCTGGCCTACACACACACATGCACACACACCATGTAGGTAGAAGGGGGCTCCTTAAGTAGAGGAGGGGGGACTAGGTGGGTGTGAGACGGGGCAGTGGAGAATGTAATGGAAATATACTGTCTAACTGTATACAAATTTCATATGAAATTCATTGTTATACATAATATATGCAAACAACAACAAAAGTAGAGTGTGAGACGTGACTGAGCAGTCCTCTCTTTCTGCTTCCTGACTCCATGGGCAATGTGATCACACGTTTCTGCCACCGTACCCTCTCACCTGCCTCGGCACCTAGAATCTAAGTTATACCTTACCTCTTTCAAAGAAAGAAGTTAAGCTGAGGAAATTCTGTAAGTTTAAAAAGATCCAGACTCAACACGCACCCTTTCAGATCTAAGTGCAGTAGGGACTTTTCAGGGGGAGCTGTCTTGCTGCAGATAATGCTTTAACTCGGTGGGAAGCATTAAAGTCAGGCTGAATTCTCTGCTGTGTTTGCTCTCCACCAGCATCCAAGTGCTAAGAATTAATTCTTACTCTACCTGTTGTTGTAAACATGGAATACAGTGTAAGAGGGTTTTATTTATAAGATAAAGGGATTGGAAGATGGTCCTTGTTAGCTATAAAATTAAATGTCATCCACTTTATTTTTATCAAGCACCAGAGTTCTGCTAAGCCTCAAATCTATCCTTAAACATATAAAGGGAGCTGAAAACCAGTAGGTAAAACATGAACAGATATTTTGCTTTTATGAACACAGCCTTACTTTTGTAGCATTGCTTCCTAGAAACCCAAGGAAAGTGGGATGGGAGGGATGCTGCTGACAATACTTCTTATGATCAAAAAATTGACAAATTGCATCTGGCAGGAGGAAAACTGTGAACTACAAGAACTTGATGGGAAGACATGGTTTGGGGATTTCTGAGTATGATTCTTAGAGATGGTCAGGCTCAGTACAGAGACTCTGAAAACAATGCCTCAAATGTTATTATAAAAGATGGATGCTACCATCAGAGACTAGAACCTTTAAGCACAATGGACCACTTGGATAAATCTGATCTCAGTTTGTATGCCTGGCAACCAGAGGTTGCCCTCGTGGTGGGTGTAACAGAACCATAGCTGCAGAACGATATAACTGGAAAGGCCTGTCCAATGCAACCCTCTAACAGGCTGAATTTCCTGCTCTGCATCCTTCTTTTCTGTTCATTTGTACTCTGTGTGTGTGTGTGTGTTGCACATTTTTGTGTACCTGCACCTAGGGATATCAGAGCCCAGCCTTAGGGAACCATCCACCTTTTACTTATTTTTTAAAAATATTTATTTCACCTGTGTGTTTGAGTGTTCTCGGTATGGAACTTGGGTCCTCATTTTTTTTTTACTTCTCCAACATTTTTATTGGACATTTTAAATTTACATTTCAAATGTTATCCCCTTTCCCAGTTTCCCATCCATAAACCCCCTGTACCATCCCCTCTCCCCTTGCTTCTGTGAGGGCGTTCCCCTACCAACCCCTCACCACCTCCCTGCCTTGACAGACATTCCCCTACACTGGGACATCAAACCTTCACAGGAACAAGGGCTTCTCCTCCCATTGGTACCCAACAAAGCCATCCTCTGCTACATAGGCAGCTGGAGTCATGGGTCAGTCCATGTATAGTCTTTGGATGGTGGTTTAGTCCCTGGGAGCTCTGGTTGGTTGGCATTGTTGTTCTTATGAGGTTGCAAACCCTTTCAGCTCCTTCAGTCCTTTCTCTAACTCCTCCAATGGGGACCCCATTCTCAGTTCAATGGTTGGCTGCAAGCATTTGCCTCTGGATTTGTCATACTCTGGCAGAGCCTCTCAGGAGACAGCTATATCAGGCTCCTGTTAGCATGCACTTCTTGGCATCAGCAATATTGTCTTGGTTTGGTGGCTGAGCCATTTCCCCATCCCCCTACATCCATCTAACAATCCGATGGAAATCTATTGAACCTAAAGTTCTAGGAATGCTCCTGGTAGACACATTAAGGACTTAAGTCACAACAGAGAACATATGACAGAATGGTATCCTTTCATGACTGATGGTTCTCCGTGTCATGTTCATCTCTGTCACCAGGGAACTGTCACTGTAAATCATTCTTCCATTTCACAAATAAGAATTGTAGATGGCACATGATCCTAGGTAACCATGGGACTGTTGTGAGCACAAGGAAATGCTTGTGACCACTTTAGAAAAGTCCTAAAGAATCCAATATATCATTTGGTCCAGGCAGAGCAGGTGGCCTTATTAATATTTCCTCTATTTTTAAACTAATCTATTTTTGTTTTCCTCATAAATGCTTGCTAAAATTATAAGTTTGCATGTGTTTAAATGAAAATTCTATTTCTTTTATAGCTACTTAACTATACCTAGTGATGAAACACTACAAACCCAAAGTAACTGTCACCTGCTGTGAGAGAATTCTGTGATTTCCTCATTCTTAAACAAGGATGAAGAAATGAGGGATACTTGGATGTAAATGTGCTTGAGGTTAACTTCAAATTCCAGAGTAGCTAAAAGTGGATCCAAAACTGACCTTGGGGTGGGTGTATACAACAACCAATCTGCTAATCTCACAAAAACCATGAATATTCAGTATTTTTCCTTTTGTATTTGCAGGTTGGCCTTGAACTGCCTCTAAAGACGACCTCAAACTCTTGATCCTTGTATTTCTACTTCCCAAGTGCTAGGTTGAGCCACCCTGCTCAATGTAATTTGATCCTGACCATTAAACCCAAGGGATTCAAGGGCTCCCAGCTAACTCTGCTAACAGAGCTAAATCCCTGAACCTGTCACTGCTTCTTCATGCCTTCTCTAAACTATTTCTCAAGATAAACGTTTAATTAAGTCTAATACAGTAAATAAGATATGTAAGCCTCATAGTAAGCGACATGCTTCTAAAAATGGAAGACAAAAAAAAAATGGAAGACTCAAAAAATAATGGAAGACTCATCCTGAGTATGTATCTACTACTTAATTTCAAACTATCACAAGAATTGATCATATTAAACTTCCTTTCTTCCCTTCCCTTCCCTCTAGGTATAAGCCCACATGCTCATCTGATGACCTAAGTTAAATGTCCAGATCCCATGGTAGAAGGAAAGAACTAACTCCTGAATGTTTTCTTTTGATCTCCACATGCACAACATGGTATAAGTGCTTACACAAAGAGGGATAATACACAAAGGGTAGGAGGGAAGGAGGGAGGGAGAAAGACAGAATCAAACATCATTGTGTTCTTTCTCACTTGTCCTCAATGCTATGTCTCTCAGCCACAAACTTTTCATCCCAATGAACCGTTCAATTTTATACCTAACTCAATGTGCCTACCATTGGTACAGTCTAAAATATATCTGGATTTCAATTTCTTGCATAAGTATTTCACACCCAGATGTTTTATATTTATATCATGGGCTATAAAAGTAATCCTCTGGTAAAGTATTGCAAAACATAATGTCCTCTAACTTCAGACACCAAATTACACTTTCCTCTAATTATCTTGATTTTTATGATGAGAACTATGTTCATTAAGAATAACTAGATTTAGTCTAATAGGGAAAAAATCAGTATCTTGGTAGTTAACTCCCAGGATTCTTCAGAAATGCCCACAAAGAATTTATCCACAGACTAGGCTCGCTGTGTTCTTAGAAGACAATGAATCAGCACACAGCTGACACATAATGTCAACAAATCCCTTTAAAGCAAATATTTGTAATCCAAACTTTTGAAGTGGGATTCTTGCCTAAAATTAAGAAAAGTCATAATTTTAAGAGTGATATTTTCTTTAGCACTAAGGGTTCCAATTGAGCAGCACTTTAGAAGGATCAGGCATTTAGAAAAGGGATTGACAAAATGGAAAGAACCCCACCACAGTTCAATTTGAGTGGAAATTAAAAAGCACCCCCAAACAAATGGTTACTGATGTCCTGTTTATTAAAAAAGAAAAGAGGTTTAAATACATACTTTATCCTCAAACACATTTTTAAGCTGGTACTAGGCCTAAGATAAGAGATTTGTTCTTCAGTCTTTATCGGTCAATTTTAATGTATAACATGTGATGCATTCAGTCAAAAATTTTATTGAGCAGTGAAGAAGCCTATATGTTTGTCCTGGTCAAATAGCCATGATTTTGGTAGACACATGGGCATCTGGAAGAAAGACATGGTTCTCAATGTCCCCTTTCAGTGCAGCTTTAGCGTAAACAGAATATCTACATGCTGGCTTGAGTTACGAACTAAAAAGACAGCAGCCATGTGTTCTTTGTGGTCTCTTCCCAGCCTCCTACTCATTACCACAAAATGAGCTCCACACCTTAGAGGTGGCAG